>NC_061148.1:8935497-9254247 GCF_905220365.1 Vanessa cardui
AAATTGTAAGGTTGAGATGAATCAGCGTGTTGCTATGACAATGGATTGTGTAATTGTGTAGGACTCTACGTGAGTGGGTGTCTTAATGATGCCTTGATTGTTAGCACATATTAATGTTAGTTTTATTATATACTAGTAATCGCACTCGTCTTCGTTCGAATTTTAGGGTGTTGGTTGACATGTGTCAGGGAAAAAGTAGCCTATGTCCTTCTTTGGAGTTCAAGTTTGCTTCACACCAAATTTCATCAAATTCGATTCAGCGGTTTAGTCGTGAAAGAGCGACATACAGACAGATAGACAGAGTTACTTTCACGTTTATAATTTTAATATACACTAGCGACCCGCCCCGGCTTTCACGGGTACAATACTGATATTAAATATACTACAGATTTTTTTATTTAAGACATCACATTAGAAACTTCTAAAATTATCAGTGTTTCTTTACTATATTGTCCATGTATTATACATAAAACCCTTCTCCCCGAATGACTCCATCTATTAAAAAAAATCGCATCAAAATCCGTTGCGTAATTTTAAATATTTAAGCATACATATGGACAGACAGCGGTAAGCGACTTTGTTTTATACTATGTAATGATGATTATATTATCGACTATAATATAATCATCATTACATAGTAAATATTTGAGGAGTACAATTGCATCTTGCGTGCCCTTGTGATTTTGCCAGTGTCGTACAGAGTATTAATATGTGGTACCATTATTTACGCGTTATAAGATTGATTTTATCTTGCTTATTTAAATGTACACGGTTTGCTACTCGTGAAGATTGAAGTAGTATTTTCTAATAAAGTATTTATATGGCTTCTAAGAGCCGAGATGGTCCAGTGGTTAGAACACGTGCATCATAACCGATAATTTCGGGTTCAAACCCAGGCAAGCACCACTATATATATATGTGCTTAATTTGTGTTTATAATTCATCTCGTGCTCGGCGGTGAAGGAAAACATCGTGAGGAAACCTGCATGTGTCTAATTTCATCGAAATTCTGCCACATGTGCATTCCACCAACCCGCATTGGAGCAGCGTGGTGGAATATGTTCCAAACCCTCACCTTAATGAGAGAGGAAGCCATTAGCCCAGCAGTAGGAAATTTACAGGCTGTTACTTTTTACTTTTTACTATGGCTTCTAAAATAAAATATTCCAGATAGTTTTATTTAGGTTGTAAAACATACTGGAATCTTGCTTTATAATATTGTGCTTTGTAATTTAAAGAAGAAATGTTGGTAGGATGATCTTGGAACGATAGCTATAATAATAAAGACTTTTCGCTGAGGCTGTTCGTCTGTATATCTGAACGTGTAAACTCATAATTATTATTGCCGGAGAGATTCATTAGGACGTTGGACTCAATAAAGTTTGGTACTAATTATAATATGAGGATAGTTGTTACAGATATTGGAAAGTTACTTGAACCCGTGTCATGTTATGACACTTTATAGTACACAATCACAATCACTTTATAGTACACAATCACCCTATTTTCATCACAAATAACATTGAAAAATTGTATCTTCTTATAAACATGATCTGTCGATAATGTTTAAAAATTTTATAAATTGACGAAATTAAATTATAAATTCATCATAAATACATTCATCCCCTTAACAACCTTAATTGACGATTTCCGTGAGGAAAACTAACCTAACCTTCTTTTTTGATCTCGATGGAAAAAAGCATTACGCGTTTCCCCCATGTGGATCTTTCAGGAGGTTTGTTGAACTCACCAGTGTCCTAGACGCCAAGTGCGCTCTGGTACATCGGAATACCCACTAAAACCAGCGGTACCCTCCCTCTCTCTTCAATGGGTGCCACCAGATTGCTGTCGCGTGCTACCGTGAAAACTAACCTATGTCCTTACCTGAGCCAGCTTCATATCAAATGTTACCTAAACCGCTTAGCAGTTTAAGCGTAAAGGTAACAGCAGAGGTAACTTGCGCATTTATAATATAAGTAGGGATTTCAACAACAACAACAGCCTGTAAATTTCCCACTACTGGACTAGGGCCTCTTCTCCCTCTTTTTTGGGGAGAGGGTTTGGAACATATTCCACCACTCTGTTCCAATGCGGGTTGTTATGAAATATGACAAATGCAGGTTTCCTCGCGATGTTTTCCTTCACCGCAGAGCACTAGATGAATTATAAACAATTAAGCACGTGAATACTCAGTGGTGCTTGCCTGGGTTTGAACCCACAATCATTGGTTAAGATGTCATCCCTACTCAGAAAGTACTGATTACGGTAAAGGCATATTATGTAACCTTATGTTCCTAGTACAAACCTGGATAGCATCATCTCCGTACTACGTAATATAAGATGACATGAACACTATTAGCTCAAGTAATATCCATTAATTTTATAATTGATTTCAATTGATTTCATTTTGATTAATTGTCTTCGTGTCACTATAACCAACGTAACCAATGTCGACTTGTATAGTGTTTTATTAAAATACTAGCGACCAGCACGGCTTCGACTAGACGTAACTCTGTGTGACGCTTTGTCACGACCAAATCGCTTAACCGAATTTGATGAAATTTAATATGAAGTGAGTCGAGATGGCCCAGTGGTTAGAACGCGTGCATCTTAACCGATGATTGCGAGTTCAAACCCAGGCAAGTTTCACCGCTGTTTCATGTGCTTAATTTGTCTTTATAATTCATCTCGTGTTCAGCGGTGAAGAAAAACATCGTGAGGAAACCTGCATGTGCAAATTTCATAGAAGTTCTGCCATATGTATATTCCACCGACCCGCATTGGAACAGCGTGGTGGAATATGTTCCAAACCTTCTCCTCAAATGGAGAGGAGGCCTTTAACCCAGCAGTGGGAATTTACAGGTTATTGTTGTTGATATGAAGCAAACACGAAATCCAAGAAAGGACTACAGGCTACTAAAGGCTACCTTTTTGCCCAACATGACAACCACCACGCTAAAACGCTAGCGAAGCCGTGGGCGACTACTAGTTTGTATTGCAAATAACAAGAATATGTTTATTACTGTAAATTGTTAATTGACGTTATAAAAAAAATATATATCCCGCTGAGTTTCTTTCGCCGGTTCTTCTCAGGTCTGAGGTATTATATTCCGAACCGGTGGTAGATTTTCGACAGTCAATAAGAAAGTGTAAACACTTCTATTTTGAATAAAGGTTTTTGACTTTGACTTTGTATGTATTTAATGTTCATAATTCTTATGTAAATAATTATATATTATTAACTATCTCAGTACAAATACTTTTGTACATCCTCTAAGTCAATGAATATGAACTAGTTCTTCTATCTATATATTAATGTAATCTGTAATAAATATGTATTAATTGCTTTAACATATATTTGTTTTTATAATTCAATTAATCGTGAAGAAATCTGAATATGTCGGAAGAAAAACTGACCTTATATATATTACCACGTTACACGTATTACTGGAACAAACAAGTGATGCGTAGTCCTATGCCCAGTAGTGGGACATAATACAAAACCAAATCGCTTACCGCTGTCTGTCCCTATGTATGCTTAGATCTTTAGAATTACGCAACGAATTTTAATGTCCTTTTAATAGATAGAGCGATTAAAAAGTAAGGTTTTTGAATATATAGACAATTCAGTTAAGAAACACTGATAAGTAGCTTCTAATGTTATGTTGTAAATAAACAAATTCTGTAGAATATTCAGTATCAATATTGAACCTGTGTTAAGCCGGGGCGGGACGCTAGTTTTATAATACTTATTTAACACACTTAAATACATAGATGGAAAAAACTACTGAGTTTTTCGGTCAAAATCAACAGATGTATAAATAAAGTAGGCTCTTCAAACAAGCAACTTCTAATCGTAATTGACAAAAATACAATTAACGAAATCAACCACTGGTTCATAATGTAGATTCTAACAAAACGGCAAGAAACACAATAGTTACACTTATAGGTACTTTACCACATCAACATTTGAAATATAAAATTATGTCAGTAAAATACAAATAATATATCCTGCCTGAGAGTCAACAAGTATTAACTCTGCATAATATTGAACATACAAAAGTGCTTTTATGAGCCTACTTAAATAAATAACATTTTAGGCTTTGCTAGTAACAAAATTAAGCGAGTAAGTATTAACAAGCACTAAGCTCTAAGCACTAAGTTAAAGTATCCTCGATGACATTGCGAATATTTATTTACATATTATGTAATTAAACTCTGACATTCAATAAGTGCGATACTTCAATATTAAATAAAGCCTTCTGATTCTGTTGTGACTAACTGTCAAGTAATTCATATGCATATGCAAAATATGTTGACTTAAGTGCTGCGTTGCTTAAGTTATTTAAGTTAGATGTTATTATTTATATATGAAATTATTTTAATTCATTGAATGAATTTCATTCCTTGATTTTTAACTTATACTTAAGGCGTTTAACTTGGTGGTACGGCTTTGTGCAAGCCCGTCGGGGTATGTACTAGCTACGCATTAATAAAATTAAACGCTTAAATATATGCAAATATGAATTAAAACTAGTTACTGTATAAATCTTGACCGTGTGGAATGGTGGTAAGAATGCTAGCAGCATTTCCCCGTTGAATCGCAATTCCGATCCTCTGGGCAAAAAACGAACTAGCCCTCCTGTCACCAGTGGAGACAATCAGGCGATGTGTTAGACTTTTGATGAAGCTTTTTGCAATAATAATTAGTATTATTGTCTTCTGGTTTGGGTAACTAGAGGCACAAGGTTATCATCTTAGTTCCCAATGTCGGTGGTACATTAGCGTTGTAAGGAATGGTATATATTTCTGACAATGCTAATGTCTATGGATGGTGTGACGCCTACCTATATTTTTATGGGCGAGTATTTAAAATGGCTTGTTCAATTTCAACGAAACAATCAATTATTTCTTACACATCCACGAATCATAATTCATTCTCAAGGTATGAACCAAAAGAACAGGCATGCAGGCACTAATAGATACTTAGTGATTTCTAAAGCTTCCCACGGCCTGTGAACTCATGAGGAAGGTAACTTGCGCCAACGAGTGGACCGTGGGATGAGAGCTGGTGCGACCTCCTCACTCCTCGCATTAAAAATAGCAGAGATGACGCCTGACATTTATAAAACAATTGTATTTAAACTTTGAGTTATTAGGGATATATTTTTAAAACAGGTAAGTGGACTGTCAAATGGTCCAGATAATCATAAAAGTCACCATCATTGGCGCTCAAAGAATTAACAGCCATTCGTTACAGCGCCAATGCATAAACAACCCTTGGAACTAAAATGTGACCCTTTTGCTTGTAATTAAACTATATGACACGAAAAATAACACATACGATAAGTGGGTGGTAAGGTTCAAGTTAAAATAACAGAGATGTCGGATTCATACGAAACATAACTTCATTGAAGATTTGATTTTGTTATTAAATTTTAATAGACGGCGCCACCGACGTCTTTTCAGTCTCATAATATTGATATACATCTAGTACATTAATATTATAAATCCCGGTTTATCATTTACTTTCATAAAGATATTTATAAACATTTTAAATATCAAAAATATATTCTTTCTAATGAAGTGGTGAAAACTTGCAGTAAACATTCTTTACACGCCTTTCTGGACGCATCCGTAAATTTCAAACATGGCGGCCCTCAATGGGCGTGAAATTGTCACTTCATCGATTCGATATCATAATATCTCGAATAAACCATTTTTGCGGATGTATTATGTCGACTAAAAACCATTATTTTTTAACAATCTATAATTGTGGATAAATTTCCATCAGGTCCATTTTATATGTGCACGAAATTATTAATATTGACTGTTTAACTGCGAAGGCGTGCCCCTAAACGATTAATTATTTAATGTATCAGTGATACGATGTCTTAGTGTGCGTGAGATGAAGATTACAACAACAAAATAATACTGTAAGAATAAATAGGCAACATCTGCGTCAAGTCACACAACTTCCCTTTAAAAAAGAAGGCGGGAGATTGGTGGCTGACTCATTGAGATGGCGAATATAATTATTTTGGTGTATTGTGATTATTGATGGTTATTCGTGTTGTAGACTAATGTTTTTCTTTTGGTAGATTGATTGTTATTTTAAATTAAAGAAAATTGTTTCAGAGGTTAACCTACTTCCTTCTTCTGGTTCTAAAAATACAAATTACAATATTCATATTACTCATTGGTTAATGCGCCCTCGCGAGGGAATAAGACTTATCTACATGGCATTGCTATGCTGCACTTTTCACAAAAGCTAAGCTACTTAGCTGGCTGAATTTATTTGTCTTTGATTGACGTAACCTCTGTAATTATAATTTAAATGTTAATATATCAAGATGTGTCTACAACTTTAATTATTGCTTATCGATGTAGTGTGCACATGTAAGGTCGATTTATCAATTAGATTAAATAGATATTATATTTAAATATAAGCTCGCTGTGCACACACACCGTCTTCACCACGCGCCCATTTATATACATATATTTATATATCCTACTTTCCCGCAATTTTGCGATGAGTGTCTTTCGAGATGACAGATGCATAACCACACAATAATTAATACAAATAAATAAATAAATATTTGACAACATCACATTCATTACTCTGATCTCAATGTAATTAGCTAAAGCACTTGTGTTATGAAAAATCAGAAGTAACGATGGTACCACATACACCCAGACCCAAGACAGCTTAGAAAACCAATGAATTTTCTACATCGACTCGGCCGGGAATCGAGCCTGAGGCCTCGAAGAAAACCGGTGTACACACTACTCGATCACGGAGGTCGTCAAAGGTCGTCAAAGACAAAAAGACGCTTTATTTGGCTATATAAAGAATCATTTTTTTTATGTTATAGGTTGGCGGACGAGCATATGGGCCACCTGATGGTAAGTGGTCAACATCACTCATAGGCAATGACGCTGTAAGAAATATTAACTATTCCTTACATCGTCAATGTGCCACCAACCTTGGGAACTAAGATGTTATGTCCCTTGTGCCTGTAGTTACACTGGCTCACTCACCCTTCAAACCTGAACACAACAATACTGAGTACTGTTATTTGGCGGTAGAATAACTACCCACTCATTCTACTACTGACTCATTGCGTCAAATAATTCTGTTACATTAATGACATTGTCATTTACATCCCAAATAAATAAATCGATATATCGAACAAAGTCATGAGTTAATACTAGTTTATTAAATAATGATACACCACGACATTCCGACGCTCTAAAAGGCGCGTCCTTCTGTCGAAAAATACCTAGCCTGGGAACGAGACCGTGACCTCCAGCTGTCAATCAGCGATCGGATGCATTAGACGGCATTGTTGAAACTATTTGTCAGTTATCTGTGCTTTGGAATTTTTTAAATAAATTATTATAGATAACTAGTTATGCCCGTGGCTACGCTCGTTGTAGGAATTACTCTGATTTACACCAAACGAATATTGATAATATACGAATAGGGTTGCCAGGTGTTAGGATAAAGCAGGACATACTTAGGATTTTTGATTGCTTGTCCGGCCAAAATAAGCGGCATCCGGCCTGTTAGGATTTAGGTAGGATTTTTCAATTTCATCATCAAATAATTTTTGTTTTGTTATAATATAACGACTGATGATTAAGAGAGTTAGACTGATTTATAATAAAGAAATATTAGCTTGATTTTGCTTTTGTTTTATTAAAATGCAATCAGAAAATTACGGATTTCCATTTTTTTAAGTAACACCAAAATTTTTCAAAAATGTGAAGCGTCCGGATTTTTCGACCGAATGTTAGGACAAAAAAAATTAGTTTTACACTTTTTATAAAAAAATGGACAAAAAAACAAGATGTCCGGATTTTTTACCCAAATGTCAGGACAAACTCACAGGTCTGTCCGGCTTTTGCGTCTGAGGACCTGGCAACCCTATATACGAATGTGTTTCATTTGTGTTTATAATTCATCTCGAGTTCGGCGGTGAAGGTAAACATCGTGAGAAAACCTGCATGTGTCTAATTTCATCTACATTCTGTCACATGGACATTCCAACAACCCGTGGAATATTTTCCAAACCCTCTCCTTAATGGGAAAGGATGCCTTAGCCCAACCGTGCGAAAATTAGAGGCTTTTGTTGTTGTTGTTGTTTTTGTGGTCGTGTCGTGTGGTACGGGGTTGGTTGTCATGTGTTAAGCAAAAATATACCCTATGTCCTCCTTAGAGTTTAAGTTTGCTCATACCAAATTCCGTTAATTCGGTTTAGTGGTTTGGCAGTGAAAGCGAAACAGACAGACAGACAGACAATTATTTTCGCATTTCTAATATTAGTATAGACCAATAAATACTTTTGTTATAGTAATATTATGCAAAGCGACGCGTTGTCTTCAACAATTAATCTCAAAAACGACTGAAGCTTCGAAATTAAGTTTTTGTTAAGTCTGCATAATTGCCGTTAATTCTAAGTTACTTATTTATATCTTAAAGTAAAATCTTTGAACCTCATTTGTGTAATTTTGGTGCGCTCTTGTCGTGAACCGGAAAGAAAGAAAGCGATGTGTTCATACACATTATGTCAACTAAAGTAGTTAAGCCCTGTACCCAAACATTATCTTTAAATATATTGAATCTGTTTTTAATTTAGAAAACGAAACCTTTGTGGTCCATTTATAATCTCCGATGTAGGAACTCTCTCCTTCGGGATTTTTTAAACAAGTAGGGTAGTTACTCACTGATGCGCCACAGTATATTTACTTCAACATCAGTATCAGTGATAATCATTGTGTGTAAACGAGACGCAAGGATAAGCTAATATCGCCAATTTTCAGACTAGGCAAATTCAATACTTTCTTCGAGCGACTACTAGTTTCAAATAAATGTTTAAAATTTGACTAATACCTTGAGACCTGCAAGATACATACGAGCTTCATCAGTGCTTACTTTTAAAGATTACGAGCCTATCTGAATAGCCCATTACTAGGGGATACTAGTTAATGATTGGATATACCATCAGACTATGAAATTGAATAGAGAGTTTGACTTTTGAGTTTATTATAAGTATGTAAGTTATTTAATTATTTCAATGTGTTAATTTGGCAATATCTTAATAAATAATCGTTCGAAGGGTTCTAGTATTACAAAGATTTATAAGACCATTTCCATGATTGATTGAATGAATTGATTTGAAGATTTCGCAACAAGCCCTTTAGGCTATTGTGGATGAATGTGTAATATAATAACTAAATAAATTGGTCAAGTTCGCGTGAGGCCACACGCCGCAGAGTTCCGTAGTTACAATCGTTTTTTTTTAATAAAATAAATTGCTCTTGTTAAAGTAATTACTAATTATAGTAATTGCAGCAAAAAATGTAATCTTTGAAAAATTATTTCATTATTTGATTTAAAGCGTCTATTAGTGCACTTTGGGGGTAATACGATGTAGACCATGTAGTGGGGGTATTAAATGTGTCTTGTCCCCTCTCCGACGTCGTTATCTACCCCCTAATGTTTATGTGGCCTTGAAGCTGGTGTGTTTTGTTGCTATATTATTAAAGTAATACGAAATAAATATATGCTATAGTAAATCTATCTGATTCCCTGTCTATTTCTGACAAAATACTTAACCAAATTTGATGAAATTTTTTATCCATTAAGTTTAAACCTCAAAAAGGGACAAAGGATATTTTGTTTCAAAAACCTGACAGCCAACAGCGAAACAAGTGACAACAACTTGTACATAAGTAGTTAAACGTCGTATGAAGTTTAACTACTAACTACTACTACTAAGCGTATGGTTACAGTACTATTCTATAGAATAATCTCGAAGCTCACCTCAGAACGCGATCGTGAAATGTCAGGAAATGATATGCGACATTTCCTACAATAATTATAGCATTTAAAGGACACACGCAAGTCACACACATTTGTTACAAGAGATTATCTGATACACAAATTCCTTCAATGTGAATATTTAACAAACATTGGCGCCACTGGAATTGGAAGTCGGAATTTCGATTTAGGTTGTATTTATTACTACAAATTTTAATAGGTTTGACTTGTTGGCAGGGATTCCTGCAAGCCTATCTGAGTAGGTACCCAGTCATCAGATATTCTATCGCCAAACAACAGTACTCAGTATTGTTGTGTTCCGGTTTGAAAGGTGAGTGAGCCAGTGTAACTACAGGCACAAGGGACATAACATCTTAGTCTCCAAGGTTGGTGGCACATTGACGATGTAAGGAATAGCTTACTTACAGCTTCTTTGTATATGCGTGATGGTGACCACTTACCATCAGGTGGCCCATATACTCGTCCGCATGCCTATATAGTAAACAATGGATATAAAGGCTTCCCTTTTAAAAAAATAGGCCATATAAGTCATCGAGTATGAGTTCATGCCTCTGTATTAAATATGTTTTTGAATTGTACTTTAAATGACTTAAAGTAACGTCATTTGCAACATCATAACACTGTAACGCTGCTGTCAATATGTAACAAGTGAGATTCGAAGTGACTTACAGAATAGCGCTGCTGTATTTCTCAGTTACATTGTTACTATCAGTTTGAAGTATCGTAAATGAAGTCTTCACGTATCTGAAAAATTAATTAAGGTAAGCTCTTTATATTTTCTATTATAATAACACATAATAAATTACAGATGAGACAAGTCCAAAAAACTATAACAACAACAACAACAACAGCCTGTTAATTCCCACTGCTGGGCTAAATGCCTCCTCTCCCTTTGAGGAGAACGTTTGAAACATATTTTACCACGCTGTTCCAATGCGGGTTGGTGGAATACACATGTGGCAGAACTTCTATGAAATTTGTCACATGCAGGTTTCCTCACGATGTTTTCCTTCACCGCTGAGCACGAGATGAATTATAAAGACAAATTAAGCACATGAATCAGCGGTGCTTGCCTGAGTTGAACGCGCATTCATCGGTTAAGATGCACGCGTTCTAACCACTGGGCCATCTCGACTCTAAAAAAACTATGAAAGTGATAAATTACAAAAGCTTTTTATTTTTAAATAGCTGTATGAGTATGTATCTTATGTATATATAACAACAATTATAAAAAAAAATTGTTACATGATTGTCTTAAAACAATAATTTAAATTTAAAAGGAAATTATATATCATTGCGTTACTGAGAGCGCTAATACTCGTTAACATAAACCGAAAATAACAATTCAGAAACCATGCATAATTAATTTTATTTAAATAAACTGCGAAATTAACTTTCTGCACCAGTTTACTTTGGTTAACATTTAAGTAGTACGTAATCTATACATATAATAAAATTTGAGTGTCTGTTTGTAATATCCGAATGATACCACCACCACCTTGATTTCTTAGACATTTTCTGCCTCGCACAACCACTTTGTGGAACCAGCTTTCGCCGGCGGTTTTTCCGAACCGATACGACATGGGAACCTTCAAGAAAAGAGCGTACTCCTTTCTGAAAGGCCGGCAACGCACCTGCAAGCCCCCTGGTGTTGCAGATGTCCATGGGCGATGGTAGTCACTTTCCATCAGATGAGCCTCCAGCTCGTTTGCCACCTATGTCATAATAAAAAAAAAACAATTAAAATAGCCATTTTTTACTCAATGCCTATCTATCTATACACGACACATATACCAAAATAACATTTTTTACAGTTGTCGTCGGTCTATCTGTCTGTCTGTTTGTTCCGACTAATCTCTGGAATGGCTGAACCAATTTTTACGGGACTTTCACTGACATTTTTTGACGTCAGGAATGGTATTAACCAAGATATATTAATATCTTATAGCACTAACATATGGATGGTGGTTTTATCAAGTCCATTATTGTTCGTCCTCCCAAATTCATTATAATATTATAAATGCGAAAGCAAATTTGTCTCTCTGTCTGTCTCGCTTTCGCGGCAAAACTAATGGACCGATTTCAATGAAATTTTAATCAATAAATAGTCTCTAGGCTATTTATGTAACAAATTTCATTCTCAGGTAGAGAATGAAATTTAAAAACAAATAAACTTCAGGCTGTACCTAAGAAAGGATATACGCTACTTTTAGGAAACAAAGATGTAAAATTACAGTAATGTTTATTTACCAATCACCGTAATATTTTGAGTTAATTTGTAAATATTATATTCATAATCTACGCAAGCAAAGACGCGAGTAACAGCTAATAAATCATAAAAAAATATATAAGGGAGCCTTCAGTTTAATTTATTTCTAAAGTAATATATATTAATTATATTTACGTGTTGATCGAAAATATATGTACGGAACCAAAAGAAAGTTAGTGTATTTAATAATATTTAGGTAAAGGGCGAAACGTAGGCCGATAATGACGACTTAGATTGAAGCAGCGGCTCTCAAACTTATATTGAGACTTATTCTTATTGTTATTATAGCTAGCATAGATGACCTTGAGGCTCGTATATAATAATATATGTTTGTATGCAGATACATATTTATTGCAATTTGTAATCCTTGGCAATGATAACACACAAATCAAACAAAGGATGAAAAAGGAAGTTAAGTTCAAACAACAATGATCTAAATATAACTTATCTTACAGTATTTCTAGGAATCGCTTTACACTCAAAATTCTGTGGAATTCTCATCATTCCTTGTCATAAGCGATTAGAAAAGTTATACAACTAGCTGATATTGAAAATGCTCGATAAGTATATCGGTGTTTGGTGACGTTTAAGCTGTTTTCGTCCTGGAAACAACAGCTGTCCGGTATTATATATATTATCTTAGACCTCAAGATACTATTCGAGACGTTTTTGATATAGGTTATATGTTTCACAATATGTTTATAATAATATTAAGAAAAACTCACTTCTGTGGGTTACATAAAACTTTGAGAGCCACTGGTAAAGAAGGTTCAATTAAAAATTATTCACGGTTATAAAAAATGTTACTCAAACATTAATAATTAGCATTTTTATTAGAATCGTCCGTAATTACACACTCGGTACACCATATGGAGACGTTCGATTCGATTCCCATTTTGCGACAAATAATTATTATGTCAAATGAAATTATTAATTCTGAGAATTTCCAAGAAGTGGTTAAGATAAACTTTTGGAGGTAAAATCGTGTAGGTAGGCATGAAAGATGCCTTAGTGAATTACCTATATACGATTTAGAATACTTTAAGAAATCAAAATCAAAATCAAAATAAACGTTATTCAAGTGGGCTTCTACAAGCATTTTTGAATCGTCATTTAACAATTAAGTGAAGCTACCACCGGTTCGGAAAGTAGATTCTACCTAGAAGAACCGGCAAGAAACTCAGTAGTTCTTTTTTTTGAGAAGAGAGACTACACATTTCTTAAAGGATAAGGCACATTCACGCACATGCCTCATGTGTTGCTCATATCCATGGGCGGTGGAAGTTACCATGGAGTGGGAGGTATGTAGGATTCAAGGGATTTTACCCCTAAGGGTAAAATCAATATTAAAAACATTATGATATGATATATTCTCAATAATAGTAATACTATGTAACTCGTATCGATAACGATGTTCTTTCCAAAATGTCAACGGCGCAACACTGCCCATTACAACGTTAACAGCCTGTACATTTCCCACTGCTGGGCTAAGCCTCATCTCCCTTTGAGGAGAAGGTTTGGAGCATATCCACCATGATGTTCCAATGCGGGTATCCCCAGATACACATTTGACAGAATTTTGTTGAAATTAGTGACACGCGGGTTTTTCCTCACAATATTTTCCTCCTACGCTTACCTGGGTTTGTAACCGCAATTATCGGTTATAATGCACGCGTACTAACCACTGGGCCATCCCGATTCTCAAAGCAACACTCATAAATCAAAAATCAATTAAAACGCAAGATCGTCGCTCCATCGGATGAAAGGACCCTTCGGATAGAACACCCACCACCTAACCTGTATTTAAGCTATCTGATCTCCATGGAGTTGTTAACTTGGTGGTAAGGTTTTGAGCAAACCCATATAGGTACCACCTTAATGGAAAGTTCTATCGCCAAACATGTTTACTTAGTATAGTTGTGTTTGCGGTTTAAATTTTTTTTATGGCATAGGTTGGCGGGCGGGCATATGTGCCACCTGATGGTAAGTGGTCACCATCGTCCATAGACAATGACGCTGTAAGAAATATCAGCTATTCCTTACATCGTCAATGTGCCACCAACCTTGGGAACTAAGATGTTATGTCCCTTGTGCCTGTAGTTACACTGGCTCACTCACCCTTTACACCGGAACACAACAATACAGAGTACTGTTATTTGGCGGTAGAATAACCGATGAGATTGCAGGCGAGCCATTGTATCAACAGGCAGATAACATCTCAGTTCCCTAGCTGTCAATGGTTCTAAACTGGACATGCAATCGTCTTAAAACTCCGTATATCTTGTTAAATATTATACATTATATACGTATTATGAGATCAAAGTGATTGTATTTAACTATATAATTAACGAACTGGAGTGCAATTAACCCAGATAAATATGAATTATACATATCGTAGACACGAATTACATTATGTAATTAAGTATATTATGTAACTTCTGTGTGATTTCGCTTATATTAAGATTATATAGAGCTGCTGTTCTTAGGGAATATTTAAAGATATGAAATAGAAAATTATATAATTTGTTAGTCTGTAACAAAGCTGAAACTCATCGTAATGTCAAAATTTTGATTGAATAAGTTGTAATCGGAAATTTAAAGTTGAAATAAGTAGTTAAGTACCTAGTATTGTGCATGAGAAATAAAGATATATTTATCAAGAACTGTTTGTAATTGAGCTATCAACAAGTAAGCTTTTACTAGCACTTTTGAATCGTAATTTAACAACTGTACTAAATGAAGCTACCACTGGTTTGGAAAGTATTTTAGAAAAAACCGGCAAGAAACTCTGTAGTTACTCTTTTTCAACGTTTAAAGACAGTCAATCACATAATTTACGTAAATCTAAGGTTATCGAAGTGAAAACTTTGCCCAAGTGACTTTGGGTAGATAGAGCAGCATACCCCAGAAATCCCTCCTGGTTGTTGGAGGCACATAGGCGGGCCGACCGTCAGGGCGTCACGGTAGCATGCGTAAGCGATCCCGTCGCGCCCGCCGAAAGACGGAGAGGGTACCGCTGGTTTCTTAGTGGGTAAACCCGGTGGACCTGGGCGAACTCGGCATTCAGGGAACCGGGGAGTTACACCCCCCCCCCCCTTTCATCACGTGGGTGAAGCGCGTAATGCGTTTTTACCAGCGAGAAAAATAAAGAATTAAAAAAATTGGAGCAGCATGGGGGTATTCCTGTCTCCTTACCCGCACTATTCCTTACAAGTAGATAGCAGTATCTAGTGAATTGGAAATATGTTGTTACAATTGTTTTCGACTTATTTCACTAGAAGACGCTGTTTCAATTAATTAAAAAAACTAACACTCTTATGAATGATATAGTAAAGTAATAAAAAATGATTTATATATAAAGATACAAAAAAACAATTTATCTTTACAACTTTATTAAAAAAGTCTAGTTTTAATTAATTTATAATGAATGCTCCGAGATAATGTCGGAAAATTAAAATTTTATTTCAATTAACCCTCTCGCTACTGTGGTATATATTAATTATATTTAATTCTAAATTTTATTTGCCTCACACTTGTTCTTCTACCATATATTTATTTAATATAAAAACAAAGTCGGCCCAATAGTTAGAGAGCGTACATCTCAACCAATGATTGCAGGTTCAAACCCAGGCAAGTACCAATGAAATTTCATGTGTTTAATTTTTGTTTATAATTCATCTTGTGTTCAGCACTGCAAGAAAACATCATGGGGGAACCTGCATGTGTCTAATTTCAACGAAATTCTGCCATATGTGATCCACTCACCCGCATTGGAGGAGCGTGGTGGAACATGCTCGAGATTTTCTCTTCATAGGGAGAGGAAGCCTTATCCCAGCTGTGGGAAATTTACAGACTGTGACTATAAGTTACAACATATATTAATATTGATCATGATACGATTGATAAATTCTAAATAAACAAATATGTGTACTTCTTATATTATCAATGTCGCAAGCTCATTTTAAACGCATTTCTACAAATATCTTTAGCAATTATTTTGCTTTCTATGGTTTTTTTGAAAATTTGTAAATAAAAATAATAATAAAAATATTCTTACATAATGGCGAAAAGTTTATTCTAATATTACAAATAATATTATTGATTACTTCAAGAAAATTTTAAATGAAGTTTAGTATTCAGTAGAAAGACTATAAATGTATATAATATACCTATATGGTTTATATTTATATGTATATTGTTAGTAAAAATAATATTGTTTTAGAATTTATAAGATTCTAATTATGGGGTATTTTCGACCCGCTACAGTTATCGACGTGTTAAATATAATATCTCAAAGAATGTAGAAGATAACTCTAATGAGCAATAATAATTATGAAATAATAATTATTATAAATACTTCATAACGTCGGATGCTCACGATTACTGTCTGCATATAATTACATTAATTAATCTGATATTTATTACTATGTGTATTGAACACACAGGTTACAACAACTGTATATTATTAGTTAGTTAAAATTAAATGCGCTAAGATCCGCTCAAAATGCAAATTAGATGTTACAATAAAATTATAACACATACAGAAATGAAATGTTAAAAAAACTACTTAATATTATACGTTTTGATGTATGTAGACTTTGAGAGTTACAGGTGACTCGTACTGGCTTCACCTTATAGAATACCAGCGACCGGAATTTAAAGAATTTGTTTATTTACGACATCACATTAGAAACTTTTAAAATTATTAAACTTTACTATAGTGTCCATGTATTATATACAAAAACCTTCCTCTCGAATCATTCTTTCTATTAAAAAAAAAACTGCATCAAAATCCGTTGCGTTATTTCAAAGATCTGAGTATAGATAGGGATAAATAGCATTAGTATTATAATAGATAGCATTCATCGTAATATCAATTCCCCATAGATAGATGTCGGGGTAGGAAAAGGTTCGTCACCTTAAGACCTATATTCGTGTGCTCAATACGAGAGATAATCTGCTTTACCGATGAAGAATATATGACACTAACAGACACATTTTGAAAATTCAGTAGAAGATATCATATCTAATTTAAATTGGTAATGACTAATTAAGCCATTAAGAAGGTTTCATGTTGATAAAAAACTAAACGTAGTCCAAAGATGTTACACTATTTTGAACCAAGTTATTATATTGTGTAAGTTTAATTTTATATGTATTCAGTTGTCAGTTTACTGCTTCAGTTTCAAAAGGTACTAAGAGTTTACGACTTGATAAAGGAATGAATTTGAAAACTGACGAAGGTTTTCTTACTCTGATTGTACAATAAAAGTATACATACCTAATTCTTTTTAAAAAAAACCTGCGTTAATGACTCTTGGATTGGGAAATGAAATATACACAAATATCAGGCAATACGTTACACATCTGAATTTCATCCCCGTGTAATAATAGTAGAGATTAATGATGATTGATTAATTCATAGAGCCTTATAACGGACGACTCATATGATATTAGGAAAAAAGAAGTTAGTTAATATTTGCGTATGTCAGTTACAATAGTTATCAATTTTATTTGAAAAACTACTGTGCAATTTCAACAAAAAGTCTGTATATAACTACGGAACTCTTTGGAATTGGCAATTCATTTTGTTTTATACATTAAAAATCTATTTATCACGTGACTAGCTGTTGACATTCAAAATCAAAATCCTTGGACTCTCAAAAGCAATTTTCAAACGTCATTTTATAAGGTAAATTTTAATATAAATACTAGTTCTCAATGTTGTTTCTACCGGCTGGAATCTCAGTAATTACTCTTTTTCAAACAAAAACAATTTGTAATGATAACAGATAATTATATTTATGTATCCTGTATGACCTTCAATGAATAATTACAAAGAGCCCTTCTTTCGTTTATATATTTTTTTGAATGACGTCACTAAAAGCTGAATTGAATCTACAATCCTCAGTTGATATCCATGAAAAAAAACGTTGAATTAATACGTTTTGACTTCCAGGCAGGATATATACATACATATATGATTGTATATAACTGACATGACTTTGTTTTAAAATATTGAAAAGTCGGTAGAATCTACTTTCCGAACCGATGATAGCTACTCTTAATATAGTTATTAAATATATTCAAAAGTGCTTGTAAAAGCTTTCTTGAAAAAAGTATATTTTGATTTGATTTGGTTCGACCATTAGCACTAAATACTCGTATAATATAAAGTTTTAACAAAACGACTTGACATAAATATACTAACAAAATTTTAAAAGAACATTGGATAAATTTGTTGAAAAGCTCGCCAAATATTCTTAAGCTGATTTTCAGTTCTTGCACATTTGCTACCAACGCGTACGTTTAAAGATTTTGTAATATACTAGCGACCCGCTCGGTTTCACACGTCACATCAAAATCCGTTGCGTAATTTTAAAGATCTAAGCATACACAAGGACATAATGACAGCGGGAAGCAACTTTGTTTTATGTAGTAATTATAATGGAAAAATAATTATTAACCGTGAAAATAATCAAACCTTCTTTCTAAAGGATGTAATAATATTTCTTTGCAATAAATTAAAAAAATAATACAATCAAATTAAAAACCTCCTTGTAGTCCGTAGTCTACAAAATAAATGTTGAACATGATTGACGGTTCTTAAGTTGCGTTTAAATTATTAACAAATTGATTGATACGACGTGCAACTAATTGATACGAAATTTACGACGAACCAGACGACGTCTGCTCGCAAGCGCATTCGTAATAAAATGATTTAACAGACATTTTATTGATAGTTAAATGTAATAAAAGTCGTAAGTTCATTTCTGGAGAATGTATTCACGAATTGCTTAGTTTGAAAGAAAAGGGAAAATTATATGGAAAAATGTTTAGCTTGGTTTTTTATGTGATAAGCGGCAATCAGGCAGGAGGCTCACCTGATGGAAAGTGACTACCACCGCCCATCTGTAATACCGGGGGGCTTGCAGGCGCGTTGCCGGCCTTTAAGGAAGGACTAAGCTCTTTTCTTGAAGGTTCCCAAGTGGTTTCGGTTCGGAAAAATCCCGGCGAAAGCTAATTCCAAAGTGGTCGTGCGTGATTCCGATAGCTATTCTAATGGTTTCACGGTAACATGCGGAAGCGATCCGGTGACTTCCATCAAGGAAGCAGTGAGGACACCGCTGGTTATTTAGTGGGTGGTCGCGCCTGCGTTTTTTATTTTAATAATATCTATATCTATAAATTCAATTTTTATTAACATTATTTAATTATACATAAAACCTTTTTTTTACAATATTTAAATAGAAAAAAAAAATGTAATGTGTAAAATCGAATGTTCTGTGATTATCTTTTGTTTTTTTATTTACTTACTAACTATCCTTTGCAACGAAACAATGTATAATTATATAAATAATTATATTACTAGAATTATTAATAAAAACTAGCATTTAAAGCAATTTATTGTTTTTAATTGAGTTCGGACTCCAGTGTCTAAGGAATAGACAGCGGGTATTTCGGTGTACCGGGGCGCAGACAGTGTCCAGGAGACCGGCGATTCCCACATACTTCCCACTTCCACGCGAGGGAAACGCGTAACCCGTCTTTCCAGGGAGATCAGAGATAAGTTACTCCAATGGTGGGTAAGCCAATGTGTAGAGTAAAAGATACATGGGATGATATTAAATATATCATCTCATACTGTGTCAGCATAAGTGCAAGAAATATTAGATATACAACGTTAAGCTTGTGGTTGAACGTTACCTATATTCTGCGTGGAAGCCTCACCAACACTGCGCCCTATAATTGCAGAAAAAATATCCACAGGACCTCTTAACACGAGTTTTTAATTTTCAATATGTTATATGACAGAGGGTGGCATCGCAAACTGCCTAAAAAGTAGATAAAAAATATATTCTACAAAAATAACCCTTTGATAGAATTGATAAGTAATATAAATAAAAATCTTTTGAGTGTGTAGCTTAGGAATACGAAGCAAGTGGTAAAAAACCTGCGGGATGCTCTGGCTACACATTTCAAATACTTGCAATCGTTTTTCTGAAGAAGATGAAATAATATGCTTATCATATATATCTAAGTTATATCTCAGTACTCATTAGTTCTACTAAAAAATGAATCAATCTTGACTAACTCAAATTCGAACTCATTTCACATATAAACGCCCTAATGGGGAAAGGTCTACCCCTACAGGAGTTCCATTTATTAGACAAAGATATTATAATCAACAACAACAACAGCCTATAAATTCCCACTGCTAGGCTAAAGGCCTCCTCTCCCTTTGAGGAGAAGGTTTGGAACATATTCCACCACGCTGTTCCAATGCGGGTTGGTGGAATACACATGTGGCAGAATTTATATGAAATTTGTCACATGCAGGTTTCCTCACGATGTTTTCCTTCACCGCTGAGCACGAGATGAATTATAAAGACAAATTAAGCACATGAATCAGCGGTGCTTGTTTGGGTTTGAACCCGCAATCATCCGTTAAGATGCACGCGTTCTTACCATTGGGCCATCTCGGCATATTATAATTATTAAACATTTACTCGCAATTCAGAGAGTGTGTTATATTTAACACGTTATAAAAAAGTAATGTGACCAAATGTATGTTATGAAGCTTTTGAAGGCTCGTCCCTTTACGATTAATTAGTTTTATTCTTATATCAGTCATCTTACGCACACTGCAGCCGAGATGACTCAGTGGTGACACGTGCATCTTAACCGATGATTTCGGGTTCAAACCCAGACAAGCACTACTATATATATGTGCTTAATTTGTGTTTATAATTCGTCTCGTGCTCGGCGGTGAATGAAAACATCGTGAGGAAACCTGCATGTGTCTATTTTCATTGAAATTCTACCACATATGCATTCCACTAACCCGCTTTGGAACAGCGTGGTGGAATATGTTCCAAGCCCTCTCCTTAATTGGAGAGGAGGCCATTAGCCCAGCAGTAGGAAGTTTACAGAGTATTTACTTTACTTTACACGCAACTAAGACATCTTATAAGCACGAGTCAAACTCAACTAATGCAAGAAGCCGCGCCACCAGCATAGATATGTGTGGATAAACTTTTGCAAGTTAATTTTGTGTGTGTGTGTGTGTGTGTGTGTGTACACTCTCCGGAGTATACATACATAGCAATATGCAGATACATAAAACTACTAAACTAAATGTAATACTGAAATTATATCACGGAACAATTTTTTCTTGGTGGTAGAGTTCTGTGCAAACCTGTCTAGTACCCATTTGTTATAATGAGTGCAGGTTCAAACCTGGCTAAGAATCAGGTAGATTTCGTGTGCTTAATTTGTGTTTCCAATTCATTTCGTGCTCGGCGTTGAGGAAATAGTCGATTTGCACACAAACGGCTGTTGTTTTTTTTAATAATATAGCAACAGATTTTGAACGCTTTATGGGGCACTATTGTAAAATGTATATCACATTATGTATCAACGAAACTTAAATACTTTTTTCCGTATACACATAAAACACTTCAGAATATGTATTGATAGGCAATATTTGGTGTTACTATATACCCCAAGATAAGACAAGTAAAATTAGTAATCAAAAGAAAAAAACAAACTAATGGTGTAAAAATTGAATTCGACGTTTGAATTCAAATATTACATAGAGAAAATAGTTTTTCATCCTTAATATGGTTTTTTCTTTTAATGTAAATGGGTCCAAACAGAAAGTACAAACTTCCAAAAAAGATCCAAATCGCTTCTTTAATGGTGAGGTTCTTAAACTTTATTATTATAGTACAGATACAACATATTATAGTACAGATTTAAGATTGAAAAACAAATATGCAATGAAAAATTTTAGTTTATTCCGACTAGAAAAGTCGAAATTCTTAACTTTTCTCTACCTCAATATGCTTCTTTTGAATCATTCTAAGTAACAAAATTCTCATTAAAATCTGTTTCATGCCTTAAAATTATTTAGTCCTCAAATTAAATTAATTAAAATAAAAGCCACGACAAACTTATTTAAGTTACTTTAATTAAAAGTACATTATCTCGTTGTGTCATTTCGTGATGGTAGGGCTTAATATTCGCTTAGACATAATTACAATTCGATGGGGAAATGTTGGCATTCTTGCCACCATTCTACGCAGTCATGATTTACACTATTTGCATTGTTTTTTTAATGTTCATATTTATAGTCTGTCAAAATTCGCCGATCATGGCCATGGTAGAGATGACCTCATTATGAATGTTATCCAGATTCGTCCGAGAATACATGATATAATTCATGAATTATATAATTCCCAGAAAAGACATATACCCAGGTCCTATGGTCAAAAAAAGAAATTACTCTTTTTTATAGAAATGTTGATTGTAATAATAGGCGGATAAGAAACAACCGTAAGAAACCGGTAACTTTCAGTTACCTTTCAAATAAATCCAATCGAAACAAATTATTTTTATTTCTATTTAATAATATTTTTTTTTTAATATTCAAAGTGAAAACTTAATGTTCAGTGAAAAATAACCAGAATAAAAAATCACTACGGCGGAATATCTAACAATTCTTCAAATGCAATATAAATGAAATATTTAATTTTAATTCTGTACCAAATTTGTTAAGGTTAAGAAAAAAAAATTAAATTATTACAAACAATAAGGAAATCGCCTTTTAATGTTACATAAAAAGACATTATTCAATTATAAAATCACTCAAATAAACGGCCTATTGACGCAGCGGTTAATGTAACACAAATTCGCAAGAACGGTTGTAACTTCAATGCCCACTGAAGAATAGCAATGTGGAATTTCCACTATTTCATATTTCAGAATCATACAAAATCTCTAAAAACATATAATAAATTTAGTGAGAAATTCTATTAGTACTAAAGCATTAATACATTTTTATAATTCCAAAGAAAAAAATATTTTAAAAATCGAATTCAAAACGTAATATTATACATACATAATAAATAATTTTTAAAAACGGAAAATTGTATTCGAATTTCATTGCAATTTTTTTTTCTAATCATAAAATGACAATTAAGACATTAAACCTTCTTAGAGGCATCGTGATCTAAGTTAATCTATTAAAAAAAAAACTTCCGGAAGAATTCCCCTCTATACGCATCCTTGTCTCGTCAGGAATATTATAAAAGATGGTTGCCTTTCACGCAGTTCAGTTGAACGTTACACGTTGTTACACGCGTGTGTGTGTTGTGTTTGTGTTACGGATTAAAATAAAGGTGATTATATTTACTTATTGTTATTTAGTGTTGCCATTATCAGCAACTTGGTATGTGTTAAACGTTGAAGTATTCGTGAACTATCGCGATTATTTTAAACGTAACAGTTTTTATTTATAAATAATAAATTATGTTCTATTTTCAAAATTTTTGACATGCATGATTTATTAATTATATTCCTTTTTTTTAATTTTTGTGCTAAATACCCTTGAATCCAGACAAGCTATTTCATAGGCAGTTAATAGAGAGAATAATGTTTTTGCGCTTGTAATATATGTAAATTTTCATCGACTTTATTCAAATGAGACGTCAATTTGTTGTAACCGTTTTAATGGTGTAAATGAATTCCTTAAACGGAACGTCGGCAAGATAAAAGACTACGTAAACAATTTTTATTTTTTTTTAATTACAACTCTTTAGATATTATTATTTTACAATTTTCAATTAAATTGTTTTTGAGCGCGACAATTTCACATGGTAAGGCTTTATTTAAAATCAAACTAAACTAGACGAAACAATAATGTCTTTGTAATACGCAAGATACAGTTCAAATTTTCCCACATAATTCTTTAACAGATAACGTATTAAAAACAAACCTAAGATATCGCAACTCATTGTACAAATCAAAAAAAAAATTTTATAATAATATAGATTAAATATGACATTTTTGTAACTGTCACTTTCAGCATTTCAGTCTAAATAAATAATAAAAAAGCTATAAACTTTTAGTGATGATATGGTATCAATAAATTTGTCAAAATAACGAACTTTCACAATCAAAGATAAAATTTGGCGGGAAGGACTATTCATAACGCCATTTTTATTTGCAACAGAATACGCGGGAAAATTTGACGGTTACATTTAGCGTATTCATTAAAATAATTTAATTTTAAATATATATTTATTATAATATATTTTGGTATAAACTGTACGTTTTATACATTTTATAGCGACGTAGTTTATAGGTGGTCTTGGCATTCGGGTATATTTGTGCTTTGATAATTAATACCTACTTATAATTTCAACGTCAAAATAATTATACAATAATCGATAAAGTTTTTAACTACCAGTTTGACTGTTTTATTAAATAAAAATACTTATAAATATATTAATTATTTAGAATTTATATTTTTTACATGTAACGATTGTATATTTAAATTAATATTATGTCCTTACATAAAGACAATTTAATTTGATACTCTGAAAGAAATTTCAAACTTTAAAACTTTTTTTTATTTATTGGCAAATGTTAAAATATATACAGCCATTAATTAAATGTAATCTTTATACATCTCCTTAGTACACAAAATAAACATTTATATTATTTCCTTGCACGCGAACTCTATTTAACGAATTTCGTGTGTCACGATTAGACGAAGACGAAAATTAAATCTATTCAATTCTAAATTTAAAATATATTATATTCAAGTATCCTCTTACCACTCACATAAGTAGGTATTTGAAATAAATTTATTACACACGAGTATCCATTGGAGTCACATAGAGGAATTTAAACGTCTTATTTTGAAAAGGAGTCAATTCAAATAAAATATAACATTCCTAAGAATTTCTATGATTGTTGATTTTGATTTTGTAGATACTTTATTGATACACGAAAATTTATTAATGTAAGTAAAGTAATGTAGATTGTATGTGTCCCACTGATCGGTTAATACCTCTCTCCTTGGAAGCTTTGGAATTCCACCGCGCTGCTCTAATACGAATTAATGTACATACATGTAGCCGAATTTTATCTCAAATCGAAATATCATATTAATACGTATCAAAATTGAAAAAGTCGTTTAAAAAAAGAAAATCGAAAAAAGCGTAGCTGAATGTTTTTTAGTTTTTTTACTATTGATAACGACTAGATAATAAGTCTAAGATTCAGAGTATTTTTAATTTTATATTAAACTATTTTGTCTGTAGTAATCAAATTTATAAATTGATAAAAACCCAAATGTATGTAAGACTAACGGTCGAAGTTTTCATATCATATCTATAAAAAACGGCAAAAAAAAACACCCCTTAAAAATATTTATTTTATTCTGTTTTTTTTATCGTTATTGAAAATTTTAAGTTAAATATCATTTTTCATGAGATAAAGCCTGGTGACAAACGAACAGACGTACGGATAGACAAACGAGTCTTATTAATGGGGTCTCTAAAAATGAAAATGACGTTTCTGGTTCAACCCATTGTAGGTTTAAGAAAGTCTGATTTCACCGCTTATCACATTTCGGCACTGACTACCTCCGAAGGCACTTCGAAATACCTTTCACACTACCTAAACTAGTTTAAGCCTACACTCGCATCGTCCCCATACCTCTGAACAGCCTCGAACAGCCTCGAACAGCCTTTTCAAATATCACCGCGTTATTGTGTAACACACAAACACATTCATGATCTAAAATCTTCAGTTCAATTGCTGCCTATGCTAAGTATTCGCCCTTGAAGATTTGCAGATGGCAATCACTATGAATAAATTTGTAACCCGTCCTCGCTGTGATTTATTTATGAGGGACCAGGATGTGACATTATTATATAAAAGGGCATAATGTAATTATGCATCCAGTAATAGACCTCAGTCCCTAGAATATGCATCAACGGATCCCTTCCACGGAAAGTGTATTGGGCTTTCTAATATAGGTGCACAGATACAATACGTACTAAAGGAAACAGCGTTTTTTTTTTAAATCTTATTGATAGCTTAAGCCTTAAGCTTAATACATTTCATACATATATAATTGTATTTGACTAATATGATTGTATTTATTAAATGTTGAAAAAAAGTAAATACTGACTTACTTGCCGGTTCATCTTGGTCAAATCTACTTTCCGAACCGGTAGTAGATTAGATTCAAAAGTGCTTGTAAAAGCCCACTTGAATAATGTTTATTTTGATTTTGATTTTGATTTTGCCGATTTTTTTTGTCACAATATAGATTTTTTTAAGGGAATAATGCATATTAAAAATGTATAAACGTTTATAGACCAATTTTAAAGGATTCGATAGATGTACAGGAAATTAAAGAGGATTCTCGATTGCAACTTAGAAAATTGTTACGATTTAAAAAAAAAATCATTTTAGAGAACGAAAAATGTTACTGGCTGGTGAATCGTTTAAAATTCATTTATTTATTTAAATTTTAATACTATAAGTTTACCTATAAATATTGTTTAAGGGGTTTACTTTAACAAAGCTGGCTCAAAAGTATTACAATTATTTCTTGCTATATTTTAAGCAATACATTATTGTAAGCTCGCCTTTAGATGAAGAGTTTTCTCTTGTGTTTAAAAATAAAACAAACTATAATAAATAATAGAAATGATATGCAAAGTGTTATCTATTATCTTCGTAATGAGCTTTTTCCTCTAAGCTATATGTCGAATGATTTTTTTAATGTTCATTGAAATATTGAGTAATGCAGTACTAAGGGATTCTTTAGCTTACAGTTTATTACATTTTTTTTTATTTTGTAAAGATTCTTATGCAATATAAACGAGCCTATGACACTTTTCCCCGCATATATAGGATTTCCAAGATTTCCAATGTTAACGTCGTATTATCTATAGGATACACATTAACAAGTAATCATTTCCTAATCCTCACCATACAAATGTATGGATCTATAAAAAAATATTGCATATTTCAGTTAATTTCGTTTGAAATGCTCGTCAAACGCGACAAAATACTATTAAATACCCATAATAATATTATGTGCCTTGTCTAGCTACGCTGGCTCACTCACCCTTCAAACCGGAACACAACAATACAATATTGATATTTAGCATTAGAGTGTGAAGTGCGAGTGGTACCTAGACGGTTTGCAGAAAGCCCTACCGAGCAAAGTACCTATATAAAATATAAAACCTATTCGATAAACTCCTAAAATTTACAGTTATAAAATCAAAATCAAACAAAATCAAAATAAACTTTATTCAAGTGGGCTTTACAACTCTTTAAAATAAGTCCATAACCGTTGATACACTTTAATAGGTGTGCATTATTCCTAAAAAAAAAACTATTCTGTGACAAAAAGCGGCAAAATCAAAATCAAAATAAACTTTATTCAAGTGGGCTTTTACTAACACTTTTGAATCGTCATTTAACGATTAAGTGTAGCTACCACCGGTTCGGAAAGTAGATTCTACCGAGAAGAACCAGCAAGAAACTCAGTAGTTACTCTTTTTCAATATTTAAAAAAAATACAGTCATGTTAGTTAATACAATTATTTAAATTAATATATCCTGCCTGGAAGTCAACAGGTATTAATTCCACGACTTTTTATCATCTACAAAATCTTGTATCGAATAATACGCCTTTTTTACCAATGTATTTTTTATAAACATTTTGAATTTACGATACGGCAAAGTTAAAAATGTCTGCGGAATTTCGCAAATCTATACTAATCTGTACTAATATTATAAATGTGAAAGTAACTCTGTCTCTCTGTCGCTCTTTCACGACCAAACAAATGAACCGAATTTGATGAAATTTGTTGTAAAGCAAATTTAAAATCCAAGGAAGGACATAGGCTACACCTGACAACCAAGCCCCTAACGCGAGAGAAGCTGCGGTCGACAGCTAGTATACAACATAATTCCATTTATTTTAATATTTTGAAAATATAACACGTTCTCTAAAACGAAACGATCTTGTTCAACACGTCTGGTCTCCGACATTCGCAATTGTACGGCGTGGGATTATTTCGCAACGACCGTTCTGCGTTCTTTGTTTATGCGATGGAGTGCAAAATAAACTAAGGTTAAGGTTTGTGGGATTATATATACTATATTTACTTAGTATTACCCGTTAATACCACAGCTGGACGATTATCTTCTTAAAAAGATTTGTTCTACATTATAATAGTCTTTCTGCTGTGGACAGACAAATGAAAACGCTTTTGAGATGTGATGCCTTAAGAAATGAATCTTCTATTAAGTATAGATGATTAATAATAAAATATGAATCAATATACAGAGTGATCCAAGAGAAAGGTTTGTACCTATGAAATATACGTATTATGGTAGAGTCGGGAATTTTAACTTTCTTAATAAAGAATTTCTTAATAAAGAAAAATAGCAGGCAATTTCAGGATTTGTTTTTTTCTTTGATATAAAAGTTGTCTATAGCCCTTATTGTACTCGTGTGAAGAGACGGATAGCTAATTACATTAAATAAAACTGTATGAGTAAGTTACCTAGCGTAGACTCGGTAAACGTCATTTAAAAAATATTCATCAAAGTGCTTGGAAAACTCTCCATCCATCAGTTTACATGATTGTATTAAATATCAAATCTATTCATATATTAAAATTGGAGTGTCTGTTTGTAATATTAAAACAAACCATTTTTTAATAAATGCATATGTAAACACAGTACGTACATATATCATTTTTTTTTACAATTTCTGTCTGTCTGTGTGCACAGCAATATCTTTTTGTTAAATTCAATTCGAAGTCGTACATCTATTTGTTACAATAAAAATTTCTCGATAAGTAACACTATACTTAACTTTATATTTTTATTTAATCACATTAATCGTAAGCCTATTTATTAATGTAAAATTATCATTGATTGTGTTCGTATGTCTGTCTGTTTGCCAGAGGTCATATTCAAAATATATAAAAGATACACCATATCAAATAAAAGTAAAAACAACGACAATATAACATTCGTAATTATACAGCCTTCATTTAAATTAACTTAATATAGCTTATATATAAGCTAGTTATTAATTAAAATGCAAGCGAAGACGCAAGCAGAACGCTAGCTTATAACAGTAGAAATAATCAGAAGTGAATTTAATAAGTGCAAATATCAACTGTTCCGGTTTTATTGCATTAAAGATAAACTACATACGTCTGTTGTGTATTCTTGGCTTGCGTTGAGCCCGGGTCTTGTATTACGAAATGTAGTTTGTGGTCACACAATAGCGCATGCTTTAATATACTCAATACTAATTCGTTATCCAAACATATATTCCGAATAATCTTCATAGTCTTACTTGTACTACTATTTTTCGAGCTGTATGCTTTAAGTCTCTCTACATTTTAACATTTTTTACATGCATTAACAGCATGTAAATTTCTCACTGATGTGCTTAGGCTTCCTCTCCCTTTTGAGGAGAATGTGTGGAGTATATTCCACCACACTGTTCTAATCCGGGTTGGTGGAATACACATGTTGCAGAATTTCTATGAAATTAGACACATATAGGTTTCCTCGCGATATTTTCCTTCACTTCCGCGCACGAGATTAATTATGAACACAAATAGATCACATAAATATTCAATGGTGCTTATTTGGTTTTGAACCTGCAATCATCGGTTAAGATGCACGCAGTCTATCCACTGGGCCATCTCGGCTCTCACATATATGTAAAAGTCCTCGATAAAAAAAAAGAAAAAAAAAATAAGTTCCTGATTAAATCGAAGTTGTACATAAGTGTATTGATTATGTATGTATCATACATACATAATTAAGACACCTAAGCTTAGAGTAACTTTTTATCTACATAAGATGTATAGTGTTCAAACTTTCTCAGTGTCCGATAAATGTCAATGCAATACGTGATAACGTAATCGGACACTTTATTAACGTAATTTTAACGTTACGTATTAATCACGCAACGTAAATAACGAAGCAGTAACGTTAATGAACATTTTAACGCGCGAAATGGCTTCTTTATAATGACGTTTCCTCTCTGGAATCCATATCCGAAGCAGAATAATAGTATTGTGTTCCGTTGAAGGGTGAGTTAGCCAGTGTAATATTTGTCACAAGAGAACTGAAGAAAGAAACTTGTAGTCTTTTAGTTATCTATCACGTGCATTGATTTTAATGGATATGGTAGCTTATAAAATCATTTACCAGTCCTACCTACTGTTTAATATAAGAATTCAATTTCGAATCTTTCCGATTATCAGAATACTAACTCCTCGTCCCGACTTTACTCGTCTATATTACAAATTCTGTAATTAATTATTTTGATTCTTTTGTTTGTAGTGAGATGGTAAATAGCCTGTCTCGAAAATTGGGCCATTTAACACTAATTATTTCAAATCGGAACAGTAGTTGCTGAGATTAACGTCAACCACACAAACAAACTCTTCATATATAAAATACTAGCGACCAGCCCCGGCTTCGCACGGGTGCAACACTGATACTAAATATACTACAGAATTTGTTTATTTACGAAACCATATTAGAAACTTTTAAAATTATCAGTGTTTCTTTACTATATTGTCCATGTATTATATACAAAAAGTTCCTCTTGAATCACTCTATCTATTAAAGAAACCGCATCAAAATCCGTTGCGTAGTTTTAAAGATTTAAGCATACATAGGGATTAAGGACAGAGAAAGCGACTTTGTTTTATAGTATGTAGTGATAAGTATAGTTCAAGATAATTAAATTAACATTGAACTTACCCTAATTTGCTTCCGTAGCATTATCCTAAAGAAATCTTAAAAATGAACAAAGTCGGAATCGAACCTGCGACCTTGTCCAAACTAAAAAGCTTCATTGTACATATATATATGTATTTATACTTACAATAGCGTATTAAGCTTAAGTTCAAGAACTCGGGGTGCAAGGATTTATGTAATCATAAGTATTGTTAGCATATGTTATAGTGCACCTGTGCACTGCACATAAGGTCATAAGTTCAATATATGGTTACAGTATTATCGTCGTTTTGTTGAGGAGTAGATTTACACAGCCTTTTTTGATTGAATGACATCAGTAGGCGAACAGACAAATGGGCTGATAATGCCTATACACAGTAGCACTGTATGATGTTTTGACCATTTCTCACATAACCAATGTATCTCATCCAGGCAGGATATATTAATTTAAATAATTGTATAATATAACTAACATGACTGTATTTTTTTTAATGTTGAAAAAGAGTAACTACTTAGTTTCTTGCCGGTTCTTCTCGGTAGAATCAACTTTCCGAACCGGTGGCAGCTTCACTTAATTGTTAAATGACGTAGACAAGTATATTTTGATTTTGATTTTTTGATTTTGAAATGAGATGTTACGTTCCTTGCGCCTGTAATTAAACTGGATCACTCACACTTCAAACAAGATTACTACAATACCAATAATTGCTGCTTTATGGAACATACCCACATATACATATTCTTTTAGTAATAATTAATATGATGAAAAGCATTGAATTATAAAGGTTTCGCGTTCGAAATAACTCGCATCTCATTTTGTGCGCGTCGTCTAATAAAATCAGCATTTTTTTTATTTAAAGTCTAAAGTCAAAATCAAAAGTCAATAAAGCATTGTTTATCTAAACTAATATTATAAATACGAACGTAACTCTGTGGTTCATAAGTAAAAGAGTAAACCTCATTTGATGAAATTGGGTATAGCTAGCTTGAACTTCAGGAAAGGGCAGAGGTTACTTTTTTATGACCAATCGTAGTCGAGTGGTGTGTACACCGGTTTTCATGGGTACGCCACTCTGAGGTCCCGGGTTCGATTCCCGGCCAAGTCGATGTAGATTACCATTAGTTTTCTATGTTGTCTTGGGTCTGGGTGTTTGTGGTACCGTCGTTACTTCTGATTTCCATAACACAAGTGCTTCAGCTACTTACATTGGGATCAGAGTAATGTATGTGATATTGTCTCATATTTATTTATTTATTTATTTATAAAAAAAAAATCGACCAACACCTAAATCGCGAAGCCGCGGGCACCTAATATATAAGCTTTGCGTGTATTTAATTTGAAGTCTTATAAGCACGAGCTAATTCAATTATTGAAACTTGTACAAAAAAAAAATAAAGATAATTTTTTTTATTGTGAGTTACCAATAAACATAAGTCTAGACTAACTAATTAAATCCTATTCATGCAAAGCGTTCTAATGCACCGACCTTACAAGATAACTGCATCACGATTCTGACATATCAAACACGCTATTACATATAACATCAAAGGAACGACTGATATTTCACATACATATATCCTTATCTATGTATATATTAATTGTATTATACATTTCTGTATTATACACGTGGTCTATAACCGAGTGCAGATCGGAAACCCTTTTTTGCTGGTACATAAACATTTTCAAAAATAGAATTTTGAATTCCTTTTATAAATTAGTCGGAAGTCAAAATATATTATACTGAACTAAATATGAAACTGCGATTTCCTAAAATAAGCTCATATAAACATTAAAAAGTCGTCATATTCATTTTGAAAACATCTAATTAAAAAAAATAGAATTTACGCTGCTTATGTATTTTTAATAATGGCAACATTAATAATCTGTGGTACTCATAACAATAATTTCAATTATTACATTATATAATTATATTTCTAACCTTAACCTTAAGTATATGTTCTAAATCAAACATAATATATATGCACGTAATTGCCAATATAATATGCAATGCAAAATTCTTAAGACGCGTTAATTTCATCTTAGGAGTAAAACAAATAAAAACAGTAATCCAAGGGTACAAGGTTGGATGTGCAAAAAATTATAATAAATTTAAATCGAATGTAAAACCTCTTTCTAAAAAACACATTAGGCTGTATAAACATAGATCTTGACTCAATAAACAATAAAATGAATATTACAATAATGTCATTATAAATTCAATTCACATCTGTCATTCAGTTGAAAATATACGTCCACTTTTTTTTAAATCCATTAAGCAAAGATTTCGATTAAATATACATTTTCGACACAATTATTATTATCCTAACGACTACAAATGTCTAATAAATAACGCCACAATCATTGTCTATTAAATGAATTAATAATCATAATATAGGTATTCGTAACAAATTTGCATACTATAAAATGTTTTCTAATTGATTTATATTACTGTTTCAAATTTATGACAGCGAGGCATAAAAGAGATGATTTTTTTTTAAATTAATTAAATGGCAATAAAACTATCACAATAAAAAAATCTATCATAACTTATATTATCTGTTATATATTGCAACATTTTGAAAGAATTACAATAAAAATATTAGAATTAAATATTTTTCTACCATCAATGATGGAGCTGTTTGGAAAAAATTATAATCATTTTGGTCGCGGGCTTTGTTAGAAGGCTTTTTATCAATTAAATCTAATTACAACAATATTTTTGATGATATAAAAGTGTTTTTAAAGTCCTTCTTTATATAATTGTAGAAAAGTAAAATGTGGATTTTTTTATTTTATTTTAACAAAACATGTTTATGATATTTCGTACTATTCTAAATTTTATGGATTAAACTTATCAATCCTTTGCTCACCTACTTCATAAAACAAAAAAACTATTTTTATTCTTAATTTAAATTGCGATTGACATGAAAAACTAGACATTTTTTTTTATTCCTTCTATATTAATACATATTATAAACTTATGTAATTTTATATTGTTTTTATTTTTTCAGATCGAATCGAAGATGTCTTTCTCGATAAGAAAGGTAATTTATTAATAATATACTACTATGACAGCTTCAGCTTCGTGTAAAAAAATATAGATTAATAAGATATACATATTTATCAATACAGTATTATATTAACAATAGGAGTGAATTTAGTATTTGTTGATTTGAAAGCACGTTCTATATACATTTAATTGTACTTTATTGATATACTCTGTAATTAAAATGGTGGAAAAGTGTAACTACTAAGTTTATTGTTTGTTCTCCTCGATAATATTTTCTTTCTTTATAATTAAGCAAAAAAAATTACATTTTTTTCATAAATATTGTGACAAAATATAAGTCCCAGTCTTTTCCATATTAATCTAGCTAATTCAAGTTTCTAGTAATGTTAGTGTCGTCACATACATCACATATTGCACGATGCGCTAAGTGATGTTACTCAATTTATCGACATCGATTATTGTTAACATCATTAAATTTACTTTACTAAGTTATTAGAAAATTGCAAGGAAGATATTATTTATATAAAAAAAGGATTAAAATTTAATTTTGTTCGGTAATAAAATTACAAAATTCTTCGAAAAACATTATAAACCAACGGATTCGATTTTTCTTAATATTTTAGTAAAAATAGTCAGCATACTGTTGACATGTTTTCCATTATAACCTATTCCAATCAAATTAGGAAAAAAGATAAATAAACCTAAGATTTACGTATTTCGCATAATTTGTTAATAACTCAGCTATTTTGTGCACTACTAAGAGTACATTATTGATATATGTTTTTATATACAACACTATCACAATGAACTTATACAAACAACAACAACAACAGCCTGTAAATTCCCACTGCTGTGCTAAAGGCCTCCTCTCCCTTTGAGGAGAAAGTTATGAACATATTTCACCACGCTGTTCCAATGAGGTTTGGTGGAATACACATGTGGCAGAATTTATATGAAATTTGTCACATGCAGGTTTCCTCACGATGTTTTCCTTCACCGCTGCACGAGCACGAGATGAATTATAAAGACAAATTAAGCACATGAATCAGCGGTGCTTGTCTGGGTTTGAACCCGCAATCATCGGTTAAGATGCACGCGTTCTAACCACTGGACAATCTCGACTCTAATTATTAGAATTAACTTATATTTCTACATCAATTTGACTTCCAAAAATTCCGATAATAGTTACTTCCACGTCCAAAACGCAATTTTTATCAAATCAAATCCATAGTGAATATCATAGATTTATCGAGCTATCTCGACCAATGACATCGCTTCAATTTGATGTCAAATGTTGTTTATTTTGCTTTTTTCCTCTTGTAATTGGAATAAAGTATATATTAAATACAAGAAAGTTCAATCGTGCTGGCTCGAATATTAACCCACATGTTACATCGAATGATTCGTATTTAAATACCGAAACAATAAAAATCGTATTTACATTACTTGTTATTGATATTATTTTATACCGCACATATATTTTTATTTATATAATTGTTATAACGATTAGTAAGGCCATAGACCAATACAAGCATCAATATAAAAACGCTTACATTAATATGACAGTTACATATACTAAATATTACATTAAAGATTTGTATAGCTCACTGTTATTTAGTTTGTAAAAGCAAGTAAGCATTGAGCTCAAATCAAATGGCCCAGTGGTAAGAACTCGTGCATCTTAACCGATGACTTCAGGTTCAAACCACGGCAAGGGCCACTATATATATGTGCTTAATTACGTTTATAATTCATCTCGTGCTCGGCGGTGAAGGAAAACATCGTGAGGGAACCTGCATTTATCTAATTTCATCGAAATTCTGCCACATGTGCATTCCACCAACCCGCATTGGAACAGCGTGGTGGAATATGTTCCAAACCCTCTCCTTAATGGGAGAGATGGCCTTAGCTCAGCTGTGGGAAATTTAAAAGTTGTTACTTTACTTTACTTTTACTTTAAGCATTGTTGATAGTAAGTATATGATTTGCACCATTATATTCAGCGTGTTTCAGAGGAGGTTTTTGGCTAAATACTACGTACAAATATATATGTAATTCGACGTATAACGAAGTCACTACCAAGAGTCTGCTGCTGCCATGCGATATATTTGTGCACGTCAGATAGTACTACCCTGCGGCTGTGGGTCGTAGCGTAATTTTATATATCCTTGTCTACACTCTTGCACATTAAATAAGCTATCTAAGGCTAAGTATTGCTTAAATCAGATTAATAGATTCCAAGATTATTGCGTTTAAATAAACTCTTTAACTTTCTATGTTATTTTAGAAGTGAAAAATAGTATCTATTTGAAAATTGTTGGTTGTTAAAATTATATTTTGTTTAAAGTATTATGATTTAGATTTTCCATTCATTACCAATATATATATATATATATATATTTATATCCAAACCTTTGGAGCTATAGACCTAGTTATAACAATACCCTAGCCAAATACAGATTATTATCAGTCAAAAAAAAAGTTTTGATAAGACACTGTCAATTAAAACAGTACTTATTTTTTAAATATGTCAGATTTTCAAGAAAACATCCCAATAACAAGTAAAGTAGGCTTCACACGGAAATAAAAACAAGAATAGTAATAACAGATTATGCAATTTAATCGATGTGTTAACGATTAAAAAAATCGATTAGCAATTGACTTAGATAATACCAACTCGATTATTTGGAATTGATAATATCGACTGTCATTCAAATTTATGAGTTGTTAGATACAATCGGTATTGATAGAAAGCTTAAATTATTCGGTTAATTGCTTTTTTTATAACTTTTATATTGTTACGTGTAATATATATTTTATGTAACAGAAAAAAACGTCCTAAATGACTTTGTTAATAGGTATTTGAGTGTTATCAAACATTGCAGACAAAAAATATATTGAAGAGGTAAATTAACTAAAGCATTAATGTATTAGAACATATTACGCATACATGTATGTACATATAGATTGACGGACGGACCACCTGATAGTAAGGAATTTTCACCGCATATTGCCATCATCGCTAATACAACAACTAGTACACAATAATTAAAAGTATTACTGTTTGACTGAAGAAAATTTGATGAGCACATAGGGTAACAAATGGATCTGCACACTGCCCCGCCTACCAAGTAAATTTGCATAGTAGATTTATTTATTCGTACCGTTTATGACTAATCTGATATATAAATCAATGTATTAAGTTGTCGGGATTTAAATGATATGCTGAAAACTATTTTACTACAATTTTTGTTCAAAACTTTAGTGATAATATTGAGTGTAAAGCTGTAATTATTTGAATACTAATCCTATTTAAACTTTATAAAGTAAGAAATAAAATATAATTAATTCATAAAATGTATATTTATCGATATATTCAAATATCATGTAAGCGCATCACTATCGTCAGATGCAATAATGATAATATGTCGTGGCGTACACTCACAAAATGAAGTAAATAGTTTGAAGCGATCATCGAACTCAGTAACTAGTTATTAACAAGCGGTTTATTCAACTTTACTAGACCTTAATCATTATTCATTTACGATCTGAGTGAAATTATAGTTTGGATTAAAACTGCATTTATTGCTAACTAGCGACCCGACCCGGCTTCGCACGGGTGCAATGCTGATACTAAATAGTAGTAGAGAATGTTTAAATTATAAACGGTTTCTTTACTATATTATCCACGTATTACATACAAAAACCTTCCTCTCGAATAACTCTATCTTTTAAAAACAACCCTATCAAAATCCATTGCGCAATTTAAAGGATCTAAGCATATATAGGGATAGAGAGCGGTAAGTGACTATATTATATACTATGTAATGATTATATTTATTTTAATTATAATACTTTTATTGTGTCTATTTCAATCGAAAAATAACTTAAGATGAAAAAACTCGACTCTTACATAATTCATACAATTTGCTAATATATCTGCTATGATATGCACTACAAATACTCCTTCATTCATATATATTTACTCATAAAACAACACTATTCTTCTTAAGTACTAATATTATATTTTAATTTCATTCTTTTGATTCACGGTAGTGCGCAAGCGATTCCGTGACGTCCCGAAAAGAACGAGCCCCACATACCCCCCACATCAGGTGGGGGAAACGCATTATGCGTTTATCCAGCAAAAAAATCTCACTCTTATTTTAATTCCAAAGTTCCGATAATTCCGACATTAAACATGGAATTTATTCACAAATTCATGTAACTATTGATTAAATTGGATCGATTTCTACATTTGAGCATAGTTATGATTTAATACGTCATACCATGAGGGTTCTGATCTAATACACCAAGCAGTTACGCCATTTTTTTTTCATAATTATAGCCCAAAAGGTCTACTAAGCAAGGCTTTGCCAAAGATAGGTCACCACCAGCGCCATATTTGGAGTCTGAGGTTACGATGTTTATCTTAATGTTATAGTGAATTATTTTTTGTAATCTTGATGATTCTGAGTCAGGAATAATTGTAGATTATCATGTTTTATAATATTGTTCAGCATTACTGAAATTAAAAATAATTTCTTTGAACACAGAAATAATTGCTTTGAGGTTTTTATTCTTGCTCTAATTATTTTGTCAGTTTTACGACAGGCTGCCTGCCTGACATCAATTTTACTTGAAAATGCTTCGGCTGGTCGATTATTTCCCAAATTATGTCCAAAATTTTAAAATGTCGTGTTATATTTTCAAAATGTCAAGCATGATATTAAAAATCATACAACGCATTATGTGTTAAAATTTATTAGTTTATATACATAACACATGATAATAATAGTTACACTTTGACAGTTAACACTATTACTTTTTTTTTAAATTTAAAAAAGGGGTTTTATTTTTAAGATATTCTATCAAATTTAAGGTAAACAAATGTCAATTTTCAAATACTCTTGTTTCTTTAAGGCCGTCTGTGCAAGTAAATAAGTAATGCCCTAAAATACGTAGTGTTGTGTTGGAATTTGAAGTGTGAGTGAACAAGTGTAAACACAGAAGACATAACATCTTAGTTCCCAAAGTTGGTGGTGCGTTGGTGATGTAATAAATGGTTAATATTCCTTACATAACCAATATTTATGGGCGGTAATCATTTACCATCAGTCTTTTACTTACCACCTGTTGGTTTTCATAACCCAGGGATTTTGTCTAAATTGGAGTATCTGTTTGTAATATTAAAATAGTCCTTTTTTACTCAATGCATATGTAGGTGTATACATGGCACATATACGAAAACAAAATTTTACAATTTTTGTCGGTCTGTTTGTCTATCTGTCTGTCTGTTTGTTGCGGCTAATCTCTGGAAAGGCGGGAACGATTTGGGCGGGACTTTCACTGGCAGATAACTGATATAATAAGGAGTAACTTAGGCTACTTTTTTTATTAACTTTAAACGCGTACATGGTCGCGGGTACAGCTAGTTTATAAATACATGCAAAGTTCCGGTACTAACCGGTTCTAGCCAGTAACAAAATGATTACCCATAGACGTCCTTGGTATCCTACGAAAGGGAAATAAATGTTACGAATGTTTGTTGTGAACACAATGAGGAGAAACTCAATTCCAAATTCCATGCGAATTTCTCCTGTCGGATAAGGGAATCAGTTATAAAAAGCACGCTCATAATTTCATTAATTAAATCCATTCAATAACTTTTTATCTTAAACGCAATGTTTATCGATGACTTTATGAACCAGATTCAGCGGAAAGCGCTTTTGTTATTACATTTACATCGCTTTGAAGCCATTTATTATCAATATCATTGACTTTTTCTTCTCAGTACACTTTACGACTTTCGATAAAATATTTGTGCTTTTATTGTTGTTTATAGAATGGTTTCTTATCATAATATAATAGACGGTATTTAAAGTTGTTTACCTTTGAGAACATTTTGTATTGTATTTTTAACAGATTTCAAAAAAAGAAGAATCTCGATATATTTTTTTATGTTAATTGCTTTTGATCTTGAATATATATGAAGCGATTTGGATTTGTGGTTTTAAGGTTCCTTTTAAATATTATGAAAAAATACGAGTGAAATTTTATTATAACTTATTTTCTTAGAGTATTATATCATAGATCACGTGGATGCTGATTTAAATGAAGTCTGCGGTTTCAGATACGTTACGTGTTATCATTTTCGTGGTTTATGTTTAACGATTTAGGGAAAATTGTATAGTATCCATCCGTAATCAAAAATAGCATCTATGACGTCATATTGGTAGCACTATTCTTCGGAACTGTTTTTTCGGAATTTTAGTTGAAGGCATTTGTTTTTTTAATAGTAGATTTTTGCAGTTTAGTAATTTTACACATATTTTAATTATTCTCAGTCAGTCTCAAGCCGCATAAATACAAAGCTTTATGCATATTTCCACAGAATATAACAGGAATGAATTAAATTTTGTGCGTTTTTTCGAAAATTACAATGTAAATGCTATGTAATGTTTTGTACATCTAAACGCAATGTTACATAAACGCGCGAAGGCACGCTGATGTCAGCCAAAACGCATAATTACTGCAATGAGCGGTCATTGTTACGGAATCGACTTGATGGACAAATTACATCGTTGTGTACGGTCAGCAGCGAAAGTCATTGTTTATATTGAAAATTATCACATACTATTTAAAGCTTTTTACTTAACCATAGACAATTATACGTATATTATAACAGGATAAATTCTAAAATAAATAGGTTGATTTGAAAATATATATATATTTTGTTTATAGAAGTACAGCCCGAGCTTCGCACGGGTGCTAAATTATCAGTATCTCTTTACTATATTATCTGTGTATTATATACAAAACCTTCCTCTCGAATCCCTCTATCTATTAAAAAAAGCCGCATCAAAATCCGTTGAGTAGTTTTAAAGATTTAAGTGTACAAAAGTACATAGGGACAGAGAAAGCGACTTTGTTTTATACTATGTAGTGATACCAGCTACCCTTCCCGGAATTCCCTGAATACAAATAAATCGTTCACGAAACGTACACAGATCCGTATAGCTCTATTTATTAAAACGGTGAACACCAGTAAGTTGGTATGACTTTGTCTGACACAATACGCTTCGTCATAATTCAGACATAACCTTAATCCACACCTACTACGATTATCAATGAAAAAGTAACTCTCTACTCCGATTTTGATGAAATTTAGTACGAAGATAGTTTAAGATGTAAGACACCTAATTTTAATTAACTTCTCGAGGGTTGAAATGAAGGGTGAATGGTAAAGCAGGTTTAGGTAAACCTAAAACATCCCTATTAACAATTCCACCCATTTGTAAAAAATACGTATTCAAAGCCGTTCTATAGTCTGTGAGTTTATCGCATTGAGACAGATGGGCGCGGCTCTTATAAAAAAAACATGCTCTTATAAAAAAACGTAAATATGCAGTCATGACTACCTACTTTAGCAAAACCTTTTTTTAATCCTATCAACATATGTCTTGACGTGTTTTGACGTCATAACCTCTAAACCTTATTGGGTAAGTCTGAGGTTCGATTATTCATTATCTGTGAAGTATTCCAACCTTAGAGATATATCCACGATGACCCAGTAGAAAGAGCTCGCGTCTTAATTAAAGGTCGCGTATTCAAATTAAGCACCTATTGTATTTATAATTAATTTCGTGCTCATTGAATAAAAATCTCATGATAAAAGTATATTAAAACCTTCATAATGATATTTGACCTCTAATATAATATTTGGGACGTCTTAATAGAAGAGCTAGTTGTGATTACGGCGAAATATATTGAAAATTACAATTTGTGTTTATAATTCTAACATCGTGAGGAAACCTGCACGTGTTCTATCACATGTGACACACACATTGGTGCGTAATGATAACACAACCTTTTTCAACCGTCTCCTTTAAGGAAGAGGGGGCCTTATTCAGTAGTGGGTGGAGACGTACTCAAAAGAATCGTAATATATAGGAAGGATATTCAGAGTGTTACTTTTTACATTGAGGAGTTCCTAAATTTCCGACTAAGCATAGTGAATACATACTTTCTAGGGTAAGGTCTCTGTTTATATATCAAAATCTCGCGGATATATAGAACTTTGACAGTTAATAAACGTAAAACATACTTAAAATATGAATAAATAAGATATATTACTCCCTACAACAGTGTATGTATAACATAAAAGCGTGGACTTAACGACTCTTTAAGATGCATAAATTTAATTGTACATAATCATAAATAGTTAATGAATGATTTCCATTTTTAAATAAGAAGCGAAGGTGCTTGAACATTCTTCCCAACAAAATGTCAGAAAGTCATTCATTCATTCCGAACTGATTGTATCTACAAATTTTATTTTTCCTGTAAACGACAATACAAGAAAGATTGTACTTGAATAAAGTTTTTTTTTTTTTTAATAAGGCAATGTACACAATCCAAAGAACAAACTATTAATGATAATAACATACAGACAGACCCTCAAAAACATTTATTACCAATACAAAATTTATATATAATTCACTTACATTGATGAGCGTCCAAGGTTACCCCTTGACCCTTGAATGCGTTAGGTTTTGTTGCCATTATATCGCTATTTAGGTTACAATATTATATAATCAATTTTAACTTGCATACAAATACGAACTACCTTGTCACTTTAACCTATTATATATTATTACTGTTTTTCGTTAAGGATTCATACCATTATCAGACTGTTATTTCAAATAATTCAACATTCCAATCCCACCATTATAAGTATTATAAGAAATACAGATTAAATATATCACCGACAGCATGATGTCGTCTAATAATATATTTATTTTAAAGCATTACCAAAGCGCTTCCAGCGATTGATTATCATATATATCAGAAATAAAAATTTAGATTTAATTTGTACAGACTAGCAAATTACACCGATATACGCTGAAGTTTTTGTTAGTGTGCGTGTATGTATTTTTTATTCAAACACTAATTTATAAAAGGAAGTAGACACTTAAATATAAATTACTAATCACAATAATGTTAGGTATCAAATTACATGATTTTTCGAGAGCCATTACTTCATTCTTTTTTTAAAATTTAATCAGCAAGACTCGTTAATTAAAATTGTATTATTATATCATACATAATGCGATCTCTAATTCAAATTATAGATAAAAAATAACATAAAGGTCACGATATTTTCCTTCATATTTAATAATCCATCGTGAGAGTTTTGTTGCGTTGGTCTTAAATAATAATGATTATTTAATTACAAGCTGTGGGCTCTATGTTACTTTATGACAGCCATTTTGAATGATGTGTCAAAATGCTTATGGCGCGAATTATTTTTACAAGGATTGCAACATGCAAAATAGAATATAACTTTTTAGATTTTATTTATGAGTTGCATCGTTACACTAATAATAATAAAGGTTAAAACAAGACTCACGGGCATAATAGGTGTTGCCAACTGCGTTTTTTTTTTATTATTATTGCTTTCAAATTTTACTGTTAATTTTTGTGATAAGACTACTTGCTTTTTAAAGAACATATTCAAATTTATTGTTTGTTTCGAATAGAGTTTATGCTTTTTGGTTAATTATTAATTTAAAGACTTATAAAGAGTGTTCTATAACACTTATTTTTTTATTTAGTTACGATTGCGTGTATTAATATTTGGACAAATAAAAAAAAATATTAAAAAGAAAGGCGTTAATATTTTTTAAAGTGAGAGTTGACAAGTAACAGCGTAATAAAAGCCAAATAAAGGGAAAAAAAGGGGACAATTGCGAGTTGAACTCGCGTGAAGAGGGTTCCGTACGATGTTAATATCTCCTAAAATATTGGTCGTATAATGCTCATTGTGGGCTTATTTTTTTCATTAAATATTCATCTACAAACCGATTCAACAAAACTTAATATTGGAGTTAAAAAATATGTTCTCCCACACATTCCACCTGCAAATGTAAGTTGGTACGCACAATATTGAGTGATTTACCATGTTATTTTAATATCATGGACTTCTTATAGGTTTTCCTATAATCTATAAGGAGAAAACTATTTTCTGAATTTTTTTCAAAATTTTAGGTTCAGTAGTTTCGGAGATAAGGGGGGGGGAATGGTCAATTTTCGTCTATTTTCTTGAATAACTTGGAAACTATTTATTTTAAAATTACAAAAAAATACATTTAAGATCTTCTCAACAAGACCTTTCATTTGCTATGCCACACGATTTAGTTTTCAGAATTTTTTTTTTAAATTTTCTCCTTCCCCCCCCAAAATGACCCCCCATATACAAATTTCATCTGCTCACGTTACACCTCTGTATTTGGGTTACAGGAATTGATATGTGTACCAAATTTCAACTTAATCGGTTTAATAGATTCGGAGATAATAGACTGTAAGCGACGGACGGACAGACACACGAGTGATCCTATAAGGGTTCCGTTTTTGTATTCAGACGTACGGAACCCTAAAAAACGCGGTCAATTGCATACAGATTAAATAAAATTTTAATATTAAAATTTATTTAGAGATAAGCTACCGGCAAATGACTTCAAACCATTTTTAGTAATTTCATATTGTATAATTAACTTAATACAACTGATTTTAGGTAAAACAACTCAGGTGCTTGGCTTATATACATTAATTTGCATAAAATAATAAAAGCAGTCTACGGTTGATACTTTCATTTTAACCAGTTTTTTTTTTAATTTTTTGTTTGTAGCAAATGTAATAAAAAAGTATATGATAATATATACTACCAAGCACCTGATAACATTTTGTATGTAAATTATATACTTGGCCCTGTGTCTTTCCCCCTTCAAAATGAACCACAGAAATGCAGACGAAGCCCATTGGTATAAACTATAATTATTTACTTTTGTTTTTCGATGGAAAAACGGATGTTTGTTTCTTGCCTACCCGAAAGCGCTTTCACTAAAGCGCAATCACAAATTGAATGAAAATATTGTTGAAAATTTTTAAATTATAACAACTATTATAAATTGTTTGTCTAATAAATCTCCAAATAATTATTTTAATACTACACCAATTATATTCAGTTATATATCTTTATTTATGGCTTTCCTTGTTTTTTCAATGTGAAACCTTAACCTTATTATTTCATATAATTAAGTTGTCAAAAACAAATGCCCCATCATCGTTTTGAATGATTTGTGTAGTGTTTTGTTTTTGAAAAAAACGCAGTCACAAATTACAATAATTTCAATGGAAAATTATAAGTGTTATTTATTACACCAATATTACATTTCGTTATTTTTGGAACTATAATTTTTAGGTTAGATAGATGATAGCTTCCATTTATTAGTTACAATACTGAAAAACAAGATTAATTTGAATAAGTAAATGCTTATTCAATAACAGTCACAAGGGACATAATAGTTGAATCCTAAGGCACTTATGCTTTTAGTATTGCAAACGTTGAAAATTGCTTAACTGTCAAAAACTCACCATTGATAAAACAAATACCACAGACCTAAAACGAAACATAAAAAAAAAACAGTCAAGTCTTTAAATGAATTTGAAAAAAGAATCCGTTGTCTATGAAAGAAATATTCCTCGCATTATATACAAAATCTATTATTGTCATAAAAATGTCTGTGAAACTCTGACTTACGAATTAGCTGTTACGCAAGAACGGACAAAGATTAATCTCAATAGAGATTAGCCGCATATGTAGTTGGGCTTATGTAATACGGGTCAAGTACATGTTCTGAAAGTGGTCAAGACATTTATCATACACAAATTATCTAACACAAGGACTCCCAAATATACATAATTCGTCCTGTGTATGCCATACGGTTAGAACGCGTGCATCTTAACCGATCATTGCGGGTTCAAACCCAGGCAAGCACCGCTGTTTCATGTGCTTAATTTGTCTTTATAATTCATCTCGTGCTCTGCGGTGAAGGAAAACATCATGAGGAAACCTGCATGTGACAAATTTCATAGTAATTCTGCCACATGTGTATTCCACCAACCCGCATTGGAACAGCGTGGTGGAATATGTTTCAAACCTTCTCCTCAAAGGGAGAGGAGGCCTTTAGCCCAGCAGTGGGAATTTACAGGCTGTTGTTGTTGTTGTTGTATGCCATACTTTATGATTTATCTGTATTTATCTATTATTCACATCTTCTCTTGGAGCCCTTAAAAATGAGCCCATAACCATAAAAGTGTATAAATATGTGTAAATATGCAGCCACCGTCCCACAATCACTGGGATAATAATCAGCTTACGGTATTAATATATAAAATTCGGTTTTCACTGGTACAATGTAGAAAAGGTTCATTAGTTTTCTATGTTGTCTCGGGTCTAGCTGTTTGCAGCACCGTCGTTCATGATTTTCTTTTGAGTTTCTTTAAGTCATAACACAACTTCTTTAGCCACTTACATTGGGATCAGTGTAATGTATGTGATATTGTTTATGTTTGTTTATTTATTATATTTAATACTACCCGCCCCGGTTTAGCATATATATTACAGATTCTTTTTTGTTTATTTCCTATATTTTCCATGTGTTATATAGGTACAAAAACTTTGCTCTCAAATCACTCTATCTATTAGAAAAAACCGCATCAAAATCTGTTCGGTAATTTTAAAGATCTAAGCGTATAGGCTGACGGTGTTGAGCGACTTTGTTTTATACTATGTAATGATAATGTATATCATTATGTCACAAAATATAAAGCATACACGTATCAATGTATGTCATCGTAAGTTAATAGTCAATATACATATCTGTGCTCACAGCAGATTACCTCAACCGTTTTCCATATAACATCCATACGAATTAATGAATGAATGTAAAACGTGAACTTATATCTCAGTTTACATTTTATTATTGCTTAATATAATTTAATGTCAATCTAAAAGTTTAGGGACATTTTGACATTAAACCGCGGAATGGAATCACGATTGATGCAACATTAATCTCGGGCGTGGTGGATCACGAACTAACTTTTACTATTACAAATTATTTTAATGTATTACGTAGTATTAAATGAAACGAAAAATTTAGTTATTAATAATATTTTTTACTGACGCTTTATTATTTTCTACTTTTTTTAATAATAAATTTATAAAAATATAGGCGAACATAATAACCTACATATAGTATAGACGCTGATCTTTACCTATTAATATATAAAAAAAACCTTTATGAACTTGTAAAATGTATGTAAGTATATAATGTATTTTGCTTTATTGTACTTAAAAAAGAAATGAATAAACCGATAATAATTATTACATAAAAATATTAATTTATCCACATCACATAATAAATATATATTAAACATAACTGTCGCAAAATCGATTACACTATCCGAGCAATATAAAAAAAAATAGCGCACATTAAATTGCCTTTTTTACATATTAATGAACATTTTATAAGCGATAATATGATCTTTATGAGCTTACCACACAGTCATTAAGATTAAATTGCATTAAAAAAGGACATGAATTTTATTATGAGGCATTAATATTTCACCCAACAACAACAGCCTGTAAATTTCCCGCTGCAGACGGCTCCTCTCCCTTTGAGGAGCAGGTTTGGAACATATTCCACCATGCTGTTCCAATGCGGATTGGTAGAATACACATGTGGCAGAATATCTATGAAATTTGACACACGCAGGTTTCCGCATTACGTTTTCCTTCACGGCTGAAACGAGATGAATTATAAACACAAATTAATCACATGAATATTCAGTGCTTGTCTCGATTTGAACCCGCAATCATCGGTTAAGATGCACGCGTTCTATCCTAACAAACATCTCTTCACCCAACAATGAAACCAAACCAAATTTTATCTATATTGACCAATTCATTGTTTGGACAAGCGATGGGAATGGTTGCAGTAATCTGATCCTCTTCAGAAAGATTGTTAAGAAATATGGATGATGTATATTCTTATATACATTACAACACGGATCTCTTTACGTAAAACGTAGCACATTCCCAAGCTTTCAATTATAATCAATTTGGTATGAAATATGTTTTAAGATTATAATTTTGCTAATATTTATAACAGCCAAACCATCCACATATTATATGTATACCTACATACATCATTGTATCTAGTTAATATAACTTAAAAGTTTGAATATTGAGAAAGAGTAAGTACTGAATTTCGTGTTGGTACTTCTCGATAAAACAGTTCGAATTGGTGGTAGCTTTTCTTAATATAGTGAAATGACGATTCAAAAGTACTTAAAACATTATATGATAAATATATAAATTATAAAAACCTACTTGGATAAAATATATTTAAATTGATTTGATGTGATCGAAAAATTTTCTGTCAAGAATATTATTACGTCCTACTGACCGATAGCACTAAAAAACAAGCTTAAGAAGACTAACTACGCAGGACATTTAATATACAAGTGTGTTCGCAAATCCACTTTCATAAGTCCAGCGAATATCTGAGGATGTATGGTAAACATGTAAAATATAAAAAAAGTTAAATGTAAATAGTAGTGTAACAAAATATAATATATATAACAAAGTAGGTATAATAGAAAAGTAGAATCGGGTTAAACTGAGTTTCATTCTTGTGAGGAACTATCAAAGTTGCATTATACGTTAATATAATTGACCTCTACAGCCTAAACCCAAACACCAAGCACTGTCATTAAACAGTACTCATACATAATAAAATGTTATATAGTATATTATGTAAATATACCAAGCATACCGATATAATATATAATAGCGTGTAACATTTTAAATTATATTACCGTGTCAAAACGCTAAATACTTAGTTCAATACGCGAACAATTCTTTTGTTTAAATTTTTTCCCACTTACAAGTGAAGTCATGTGCAAGCGTCGGACAATCGTCGAATACAATACGTTTTATGGGAATACGTAACGTCAGCAGAAAGATTACATTAATATTTATGTATCTAACACGCCTGATCTGTATAAATATATCTGTGATATATAATTACGTGATCTAGCTGAGAAAAACAGAACTGTTTTTCTTTAAATAATGAAGCAAAATTCAATTTTCATTTGTTTTTATTTTTTGTTTCTTCTTGGTGAAGAGAACAGCGTGAGGTTTTTTTCCTACAAGTGTAACCATCCCCAAATAAGAGAGGTCTTAGCATAGAGAAGTTGTTACTTTTATGTAACAAACTCGTATTTCAAATAACTTTATGTGAATGTTGTTAAATATATTTGTAATTAACCATGTCGAATGCTAGCTGCGTTTCCCTCTTCGTAATTCCGATTCTCTAAACAAATAACTTACCAGTTGAAAAAGAACTACAGAGTTTATTAAGCCGTTTATTCTCAAGTCTGTGTATATTTCCGAACCTATGATTATAAACTCAGCATTGATATTTATTTCTAAACATGCGGTAAATTTTCGACAACTAATAAAAAGCTTTAATATTGGATAAATATTTTTGTCTTTAACCTAATGTAACGTAAATCAAAGAATTATGTAATTTGAAAGTTACGTATATATTTTGCTGGTCAAATATTGTTTAACTGATTAAAGTAATCATTTTATATATAGTTAATCCATAGCAACTGAAAGCTGACATTTGAAATAAGTTCTTATTTAACATTTTTAAGGGTGCCTTTAAAAAAATGAAAAGTTGAAGAGGTAATTTTGATTGATTTTTAAACTCGTATAATATATTCCAAATCGTGACTTCTAAAACTGTAAAGGATCTTCTATAATAAAACAAATATTAAATCGTGACTGAAATTTGTTACAATAAACTGTGGGGCCATTTGTTGTATACATTAAGACGTCTGCTTTCAATCTACGTCTACATATTTGCTAACGAACAAAATGCACTATAACATGCATACATTTTCTAAATTCTTATTGTTAATATTTTGTAAAATACGTACGAATTTAATTTTATAATAACGAAATGATGCTCCTAAATAAGTATGATGTTTCAGCTAAAATAAAACCTTTAATGTAAAAATAGTTTCATCACGGGATTTCTGAGAGATTTGAATTGTGAGACTTCAAAATTATCGGAGTCACGGTTACTTGGGCCTGTTGACACTTAAAACACACATATACATACATAAAGCTTGTACGTAAATTGGCAACGCATCGAAAAACTGGCTTTCTTTGTTTCACATCACAAGAATTTCGTCCTAAAAATAAAAGATAATCTTAACGGATAAGGGGGTTCACCCTATGCTACCAAAAAAACTCCAATCCAAATCAAATGCTTTTGTAATAAACTCATAACTTTGATTGCATAAAGGAAGATTTCAAAGCAGATTCTTATTGACACTTCTATACATACAATTTACTTTAATATATAATTATACTAATGATTGACTAACGTAATTATACATTTAAAGTGCGACTTGCATCAGCTGATGGAGAGCGATGCATTGGCAATTCATAATGACTCTTTTAATCAAGATGAACCAGTGGCTCAAAGACGTGGATGCTAATTGTATATCACAGATTCGAAACCATTACTGAGTTTTGATATTCATAAATTGTGCTCGTTTTTTCAACAACAGATAGGATACATTTAATTTGTAACCAAAACTTGATTAAATTATAAATAAATAAATTTAAATAGATGAATATTTCATATTGAATTACGACGGGACGGCTAAACGGATTTGAATGAAATTTTACACAGATATAGATAATAGTTAATAGCTTGGAATAGCACACACACACAGCGCACACTTTTTACCCATAACACCTGCACAGACTCTAACCTCCTCCTCTAATACGCAAGCGAAGCCCTAGGCGGAAAATTGTTTATAAATGACTAATGTATGTTATTCTTATTATTTTTACCGTTCAGCTAACATATTTATTTATTTATTATTATAAGAATTATATAGTATTTGCTGTCGATACAAATACTGCAATGATTCAATAGTGCAAGGACGCCCGCTCGTGGCCGAGATGCACTCTATCATTCGTTAAGTATACCTTATGTTTACTCACACATGATAATGTAATATATGAACGCCTATTTATTTGTACTTCGTTACGATTTTTTGGAATAGACATAGTTTGGTCGAGAGAGTTATTGGCTACTTTTTATTTCGTAAAAGCTAAATAGGATCAAAGATACTGGCAAAGATTCATCCGTGGTTTCATGCACGATAAAATTTATTTTATCCGTAATATAATCCTATCTTTATGCACATCAACATGTGATGAATTTACTCTTTATTGTCCTGATCCTTTGGAATACTTTTGCGTATAGTAACTAATCAACATCACAAAATTTTTTGGAGCGCCAAGTTGTAATAATTTTGATGAACGTAAAACTATAAAATATGAATATGAAGTGAGATGTTTGTTTCTTTGCCTGAATCTGATGGCACTGCACTCCAGTTTATAGGAGACAATAACAATACGAGCCTAGTTTTGTTCCAGTAAGGAGCATATGTAGCGGTGATCACGTGAATCATAATTGATGATTCTGAATTTAAACCCAACACCACGGAATTTAAATCTTAATTTTAATATACAATTCCACAAAACGTAATGCGAAAAGCATAATATTCTCTACCAGGTAACCTAAGGAAGTGTGGAACAGATATGCCAAGGGTGAAATATTACAAAAAGTACATATTTTAATTGACGTCTTAGGAAAGAATAATTTGTATCGTTTAAATTTCCACACAAATCAAATCACGAGACCTATAACGACATAATACGTATCCAATTATTAGAAAAACTCTTCATATCGCTAATGCATCTTCATTAGGGATGTGATTTAATCGTTTTTTTTCTCAGAATCTTTCAACCTTACATGTTGCAATGGCATGTGTCTCAATGTATAATTATTATTAGCTTCTGTAACCCTCGCAAATGGGTCACCTGTGAGTAACTCTTGGGAAACACAAACGCCAATACAAATTGGCACTAAGAAACTTTACCCATCTCTTACGTCGTCAATTCACAACTAGCTTTCAAACTAATATGATAGGGAAAATGGTTTCCTGTCATTACACTGGCTCACTCATCCTTTTTCCATTAATCAGAACACAACAAAAGTAAATGTTGTTGTTGGTGAATGTCACCTACCCAGTCTGGTTTGTCCTACTACCGAGTAAAATTACGCTTTAGTCCTTCGAGCAGTCATATATATAATTTTATCACCATCTGGCATTTTATTAATCATCATCGTCATCATTATCTAACCATACGTAGTCCACCTAATGGTGTTTAGTTTAATTATCAAACACTTAGTTGGTCTACTTTTATCCATCTAATTAAAGTCCAGCAATTATCTCAAGTAACCTCATAATATACTTCTCTACATCTGCCACCTTCGTTTTTCGTCGATTTTTTTTGTATCCGGCGCATTGCATTAGACAATTAGATCGGTCATTTTCTAATTCAAATGGTAGAAAACTCAGTTGTTACTAATTTCTTTCCGATTAGTTTCGGTAGAGTATATATTCTAAGCCGACATTTTACATTCAATATAATCCTGTAAAATCAGAAGCCTACTTAAATGAAGTATATATCCATTGTGAACAAAATGAAAATTGCGAGGACTATGTGAATAATTTGTGTATTTATTATTTCAGATGTGGTTAAGCTGCCTTGTAGCCTGCGTGTTCACCAGTGCAACTTTGGCAGCTAACGAGTACCTACCACCGAGCAAGGGATACACTTACGAGCCTCCGAAAATTCCCTTCCCACCCACGAACGGAAATGGCAGAGTCGTAAGTCTTAAAGTGCTTTATTAGCAGAACCTAATGATAATTTTCAGCTGGTTTATTATCTTTACGTATTGTTGGTACATATAAAAATAATAGGATATACTTATATGAGTACAGCTGGCGTCATCTAGTAGTATACATGTACCCTAATTTTATTGGTAGCGTTTTTATGGTGTAGTCTATACTGTAGTGCTAAGGCTTATGAGCGAAGGCGCGCCCCTCAACATTAAATTGCTATCGTCTTAGTGTATGTGATATACAAAAACAGAATTTGCATTATATTTGTTAGGGTTATTTCACCAAAAATTATTGAAATTTCGACGTGGATTCGTGACTGAAAAAATCTTGTCTATTGAGTGTCGGTCTTGTTCTATTTCCTTTGGGAGTTATTTGTCTGTCTAGCTTTTGTTATATTTTATTCCGTAATATTTAAATTAGGTAAATAATTTTAAAATTAATTATTTTTATATTCCGTCATTTGATTTGATAAAAGTAATGGTCCATTCAAAGTAACTAAATATGTGTACTTAATTTTATTCAATACGTCATTTAGGACTAATATAATTTATTTCACAGATAATTAATTATATCTAAATTTGAATAAGTAATAACTGGCAACTTAATACGTGTGAAATAGTATTTACATATAACTTATGATCTATTATAATGCTTTTTCCCAAATTATAATGAAAAAATAGCCATGAAACCTCTTTTAATGGTGATAATGATGTCATTCTAATGGATATCGGTCAATGCAAACATTATCAAAGGGATTAGCCAACTGCCCAGAATATGATAATTACGCAATAGTGTTTTGTTAATTACTCTTTTAAACCTAAGTTCTTCAGAGTAAAAATGGTTTGTTTTATTGTATAAGCAATTAATTATTATTTATTATATTCATAGTAAAAATTATATCGCACGTTCGTTTTGTCGACACAGAGTGAATATACATATTTCATTAATTAATTAAATGTAATATGGAAATTAATTAATTAAATGTTATATTGTCAAGCTTAGGAAAACAATAATTTTCGAATTGAAACACGTAATTGTGTTGTGACGACCTCCATGGTCGAGTGGTGTGTACACCGGTTTTCATGGGTACGCCACTCTGAGGTCCCGGGTTCGATTCCCGGCCGAGTCGATGTAGATTACCATTAGTTTTCTATGTTGTCTTGGGTCTGGGTGTTTGTTACTTCTGAATTCCATAACACAAGTGCTTCAGCTACTTACATTGGGATCAGAGTAATGTATGTGATGTTGTTGTTGTCTCATATTGTTCTCTCTTTGAATGTTGATCATGGATCTTGCGATCTGTCATATATAAAATTTTAGACATAAAACCCAATAATCTTTCAATCATCTTTTAAATAAAAAAATACCCTAATTATGAATATTAATTAAATGATACCAAAACGTTCTCATGCGATATTTAAATATTTTCAAGGTCACAAATTTCTATCGTGAAACAATTTTGACATATGAATGGGCCTTAATAGACCAAGGCAACGCATTGTTTGTATCACAATGAGGGTAAGACAATTGTTCGGTTTTTACGCGTTTTAAACAAACAACAATCGATGTATTGATGTCTGTTAATTGTTGTGAGATAAATCCATCAATTTAAAGATATTTTGAGGTTTGATGAACTTCGTATCATAAACAAAAATAGTATTATATAAATCTGTAGATTCACCAAGTGCCGTCATATCTATTAAATGATACAAATTCACTTAACATAGTTTTTCGTGTATTTTTAAATTAATATTGCTTTATTAGACTGAAAAAATAGGTATCATTTTTTGCCCATTTCCTGATGTATAGTAGTCACCGCTACCGATAGACAATAGCGGTGGAAAAAGTATTAACCATTTGACACATCGCCAATATCCCACCAACATTAGTACTACCAACTAATATATTATACCTTGGAGCTGTAAATCTACTGACTCACTCATCCACGAAATTTTTACACAACAATATTGCTACTTGGGGTTAGAGTATATTATAAATGTAGTACTTCCATAAGCGGGCTTGCACGAAGCACTACCACCGATATTCTAGCATATGGTACGGAGATAATAGCAATATAAATATTAAGGTTAGCTTATCTAGAGATCGGATTTGGGCAATTTAGTCTGTGGTTTATCAACATAAATAGACTAGCAGCATAAAAAATAATAACTGGTTCGTATAAAATGCGAAAATACTATTTAATTTGAAATTGAAATTGTACATATATGTTCATGCAGGTAGCAATATTTGTTTGTATACATTGTTTTATAGGACAAATTACCAAACAATTGTTACAAGTAATGTTTATTTTTCAGCCATCACCCCCCACGTATAGACCGACCTCTCCACGTCCGACATACGTGCCACCCCCCACACAGCCTGCTCCTCATGATGTAAGTATTTCATTTATCCCAAATTTGTCGAACTATTCTATAAAAATATATTGAGCATCACCTATAAATCAGCTCTACAAATTATACAAGTGAAATACGATGTGAGCTCTTACAGAATAACTATTGATTGTATCATTCAAAGAATTAATATTAAACTTAGTTATAACACATTTATAAAGCAACTTCAACCGAAAAGGAATACAGATTAAAAATACGTTTACTTTGTATAAAAAAAAAAATAATCAAAAATAAATATTATTAATCTGTATTCATATCATAAATGCGAAAGTAACTTAATCTATATTATATCTGTTGCTCTTTCACGACTAAACCAATAAACCAAATTTGGTATCAAGTAAGCTTAAATTCTAAGGAAGGACATAAGTTACTTTTTATGCCTAACGCCTGAGATAAACCCTTAAAGCCGAGGACCACTAGTAGTAAATAAAAATAAACCATTATTTTGTATATATTAATCTTGTTTTTATTAAATATCGTCGACAAAGTGATTAGGTAACGTCGAAGGCCTCGGTGGAATATATGCTTTTGAGGTTGTTTCTGCAAAATTAAATCCATATTTTTATTTATATACACAGTATGAGTAAAGACTACTCCAATCGGAGAAAGATTTAACAAACTAACGTAACCTGTATGGCACATTTTCATTTTTTTTTTTTTGTTATTGGCATTAGTACAATCGTGCCAATAAATTAAAGTTAGGTATTCCGTGCCAAATTTGCTACCATCAGGTATATTGTACACCATTAAAAGTCATGAATAATTATGTATAGCAGAACATTTTTCAACGTAACACTCCAATTTTGCTTTTAAAGTTCCGATAATAATTTCATTGACGTTTTAAACCGCCATTTTTTCCTAAATCCATAGATTATTCAAGCTCAATGATTATATTATGGTATTTGTTCTTTTGGTAATAGTATATGGAACAATGAATAAAAACTGTATACTGCTATTACCTTCATTTACCTTCTTATTCAAAGGTGACACGGTGTTTTCATCATCTAAAATAATATTTTTAATTAAATTTTATTTATATATATTTTTGATGTTAATTGTTGACATTTGGATATCACGTACTACTCTACTGTTTACACGGGAGTCTATAAATGTAGTTAAAAAAATCAATTTAATTTTTAAAATAAGAATATTATGATATATATATACTCTTTTTAATATTTATATTTTTACATACCTTCTTCATTGATCTCTATAAAAAAAAAATCAAGCGAAAACTTTTACTTTTTTTATCCAATCGACAATAAATAGAAAATTCATAATTACGTATAGATAGACACGTGATAGATCTATCTCTTTTGATATAAAAGGTCTCAATACGAATTTAATGAAAACATATAAAGGTAGTATTGTAGTTATTGTAGATATATTATTTTATACAAACCGTCCAAATTAGCAGCTGTAAAAATAATAACAAAATTTCTTAAACGTAGCCAAAATAAAATATTAGTGTTTAAATGGTCGACAAATCTGTCCCTCACAAATTGACTAAAAAGTATTTGAATCGGTTTTTTTTTCTCATTTGAAATAATATAAACAGCAAAACTTAATTGCAACGCTAATATACAATAGTGTAAAAAAATAAAATTAAATAGACTAAAGTTCAATTTAATCTGCCTAAAATTTCAAAACTAACTTAATAAAATTTTATTACGAATGTTGGTTTATTTAATCTATATTGTTTGATTGTTTACATACCGTCTATATTATCACCAACTGTAAACATAATACATACATTTTTTATTTGACAATCTTTCGTGTTTGTAAAATTTGAGTTATAAATTGTAGAAAATTGGCTCAAGGGATTTTCATAGGCAACTCTACAGAGCTATTCATTGCACATTTACCTACCTTAAAATACATCAATATATCATTGGGTTCCATTAACGGTAATAGAACATCAAACTACGTTACACATTCGATCTGCATCGTTACGATTTGTCCCATCAAGTCAATGATCAATTTTGAAATGACATGCACCAATCTGACATTTTAGTTTTGTTTTTATTTATTAAATACAATGCAAAGACGCATTTCAAAATGCCCTTTTGGGTAAACTAATACAATTCATAATCAAAAATTGCTTAAAGTAAAATCTTGTAAATAGTTTCTGCCACGATGATCAAAGTATACTTATACTTTACTTTATATTGACTTATGAACATTCGAGCTTTGCGAGTTATAGGACGAAAATAAAACATGCTTTATCTCGCTAATGACATAATACTTTTAATTTGAATAGGGAAAATGCAACATTTTTATTTTTGTGTTTATTTTAAAGAACTCCATATAGCATAGACCACAACTATATTAAAAATCTAAAACACTGTAATTTACGGCAAAGAATGAGGTTTCAAAATGTCAATTTAAATTTTCGCGCGAAAACGGCGCTATATGTCGTATGACGTCACTGTTGTCTGTGAATGCCCTTTGATCGTACTTGTCCTCGCTGGCTTTCATTCTTATGCATTTTTCTCGACCTATGTGATACTTTTTTTGTAAAAATTTAAAACGGGCTGTCGATACCACGCAAATGAGCTTTGTTGACATATGTTTGTGCCTATTTACTTCAATAAATTTTTCAAATAAATGGTTTTTGACAGGACCTTCTGACACAAAACAGAGATAAAAGTGGTTTCAAGCTGAAAAGAGGAATCTGGAGTCTGCTTTCACAAACCCAACTTCCATTTTAATTCGAAATACGCAATTAATTTTCGTTTCAATGTTCATTTTTTTACAACTATAACCTCAAATATGTAGTCATTACAGGAATGACGTCACTGAACGCTCTATTAGTGTTTTAAAATACGTTCCATTTCACGTTACTTTAATTCGTAATTATTGTTAAAAAACAAAACTATATCAATTATTAACCTTGCAGTGGCCCTTCTTTTATATTTTTTTAACATTTAAATAGCAAATTTTTCATGAATATTATATTTGCATGTTCCCTATTGATGAATGGTTGATCCGCACTCAAAACAACATTTACTACTTAAATTTTACGTATCCATGCGATTTTATAATAATTCAACTTAGTACTAGAAAGAGTTCTAAATTAATGTATCTTTATTTAATTTCCGTTAATCATACTTCCATAGTTACGATTGGAAACTCCGACTGTCAAAACTTTCTTATTGAAAAACCATCAATATAAATATCATAGATAATTTAAGATCTCTAAATCTTTTCAATTTGATGTCAAATGCTTATTATTTTATTAAAATATAGATAATTACATTGTGTAGATTATTAAACATAAGAAATAATAAAAGTTTTAAAACATTTTTTTTTTGTTTAACTTACTCTTGATCGCCTTATCTGTTGTACATCTCGTTGGAATTATCGTATTTGATTCTAAGCTTTTTTCTTTACCGTTCTCATCATACCCAACTGCCGCCGGTATCGTTTCTGCTCTCCCTAATATAATTAATCCAATATTAATGCGACATCCCCGTCCCTCCTTAAAACTAAACACTTTAAATTGAAGTGTAAGTCATTCTATAATTTAAAAAAATTAATATTCTGACGTTATCTAATCAATAAAAATGACTATTCTGAATTACAGTTTAAAAATACACTTGCCTAATTTCATGATTCCCTCTAAAAATAAAAATATAGAAGTATTAAAAATAAATTTATTTAATACATAAATATCACAAATGAAGACTAAAGAAAATCAAACAATCGCGTTTTAGTTCGTTAAAGAACCAATATCAATTCAAATGTCACCGAAGTAAAGAGTGGATTAACTTCAGACCAATGATTATGTTTAGTTTGTCTTTTTCATTCATTTCGTTCGACTGAATGTTTCGTACTTTCAATGACAGAAAAAAATCCAAGCTTGAATGTAAAAACTAAAAAGATCGCTTCATAAAAATATATGAAATAAATCAAGAAAACATTATTATAATATTATATTTTTTGATGTACATAGCTTACCGTCTTCAAAACCTAGAAATAAATTAAAAATTAAATTATTAAATGTATATGTACGAACCTAAAAAATATTACTTTTCCTATTTCTGCTTTTAAAAATGTCCATTTTTTTTTTATTTTGTAATAAATTATAGGGTGCATATTCAAGAAAATTCAGTGTTGTTGCATACAACCTATCTATTTATATACCTATTAAGAATTCGTATAATTTTAGGTATAAATATGAACTCACTAGATAATCTCTCTCCATACTCTGAAAAATGTATAATTTCACTATTAATAATCGCCTGACATAATGACTTAAATGGATTACAATAAAATCTGTATTGTATGAAAAAACAGTCCGTAGCTTCAAATAATATTAAAAATATTTCTTTTCAACCTTGCAATTGTTCTGCCCTCATTTTATATCCTGTAAAAAAAATACAGACGAATTGATAGCCTCCTCCTTTTTAAAGTCGGTTGAAAATATACAATACTAATTATTAGGTAGAACGACCATTCTTCCATAATTTATTTTATTACAAATATCGTCAATACATAAAATATTCTTGTAGATAATATTATTTTTATTGAATTAATCAACGAAGTAACGAACCTTCTTGATAGTTATCACAAAATGATGTAGATAAAGAAAAAATCTGAAATAAAAAAAGTGTTCTACATCATACAGCCAATAACAAATAATTAACAAAACTTATTTCAAACTGAAACGTATGAACGTAAAAAAAATCAGACGAATTGATAACCTTCTCCTTTTTGAAATCGGTTGAAAATACAATTTTCTAATACATAAACCAAGGCATGTTCAAGTAAGTTTAGTTACTTTTCAATAAATTAACAAAACATGCCTAGGTTCGCATTACATTTAGATTATTTAAATAATTACCAGAAAATAACAAATTGTCCTAGAGCATTGTAGAATAGAAATCATTTTAGCGCCACAGAACAATTACTTTTTAAAACCACATTACGCGAAAATAACTTTTGTAACTTACAACAACCATAAAGCCATAACTATAAATTGCCTAAGCGTAATAATATTATTATTTTTGAATCGCGATAAAATTTTATGTTATAAATTAAATGAATGATTTCTCATTGAAAAATTCAAGACGTACGACCTTTTTTATTAACCAATAATTTTATTTTATTTTTCAGCACCCCGAACATGACCACGAGCATGACCACCACCACCATCACGAACCTGGCATGCCATTCGACTTCGCATACGCGGTGAACGAAGATGGTAACGACTACAGCCACAACGCGAAGTCTGATGGCGATGTTACACGTGGGGAGTACAGAATCGCTTTGCCTGATGGCAGGACGCAAATAGTTAAATACACAGCTGACTGGAAGAATGGTTTTAACGCCGAGGTCAGTAGAATTACTATTTATAAACTGAATACTCAATGAATATTCAGTTTTTTTTTTTTTAAATAATGTAATATATAAAATAACGGACATTAACCTATGTTTGAAGTCTGCCTCATTTTATAACTAATTACATATTTATATAGGAGTATAATAATCATCAAGTTTTCCCTTGAAATGAGTTTGCGTTTAAAATAGGTACCTATTACGAAAAATAAAAATAGGTGGCTAGGTATCTGTTTTTAAAATGGACAAAGAAAATAAATAATCGTATCATATAAACTTTTTATTTTAATACACTAAATCACAAATACATTAATATTACATAAATAGACGCTTATATTGACTTAACCTTAAAGTCAATTTTCAAAATAACACATTTTGCTTTTTAGCTATACACTTTATAATATGCATAGTTATCTTATCACTTTTGAGTTATTAGTCTTGTTTAGTCATAATTTGAAATCCAATTTAAAACTATGACTGTCTCTCCTGCTACTATTCTTAAGCTTACTAAAATCAGCATTGGTTGTAGTCTTTGTGCGATTTTCTTGTGTCATTACTTACGCGTAAATATAAAATAGCTACAAGTTCATAAAAGTTCATTTTTATCTTATTACCGCTTATGTATATAAAATGAACCTAACTACATAGTTGTTCGTACTTGAAAATATAATATGACCACAGGAACTATAATTTTAAATGTTGATACGATTAATTGCGATAATCTTTATAATAATTATTGCAATATCAATGTTCTAGGTGACTTATGAAGGTGAAGCCCGGTACCCAGACCAGCCTACCGGAGGCTACCCATCATCAGGACCTGGACAACCCTACGTACCACCACCAAGCCCAGGCTACCATTACTAGATTACCCAAAACTGACCAAGAACAATGCTTAGAAAAAATTATCACAAACATTTTCATTTTTTCGACACTAGATGGCATTGTTACGACGCCATGAAGAAGCTTATTTTTAATCAACAGATTAAAAATTACATTCATAATCTGTATAGCCATCTAGTAACAATCGATAATTTAATATTTCATATTGTCTCTTTATTCTTTCATTGAACATAGGAATATCATTAAAAATAAATTATTGGTTAATTAAACCATAAGTATTATAAAATATTATATTAGTTACCAAACAAAGTTACCACAATACATATACATTTTCATTTGTTTAAAAATCACTGCCTTAAGCCTTATATATAGAACCTTTATAGGTGCTGTTATTTTCTTTATGTTTTAATGTTAAGTTTTTAAATTAAAAAATAGCATACAATAGTACTGTAAAGATTGTTTCATTTAAGTAAGCAATTTCTTTCAAAACAAACCAATTCATTCATAAACATTCAATAATTTGTAATAATTACGTTAATTTACTTTTAAGCAATTGTAAAATACTCATAATCACTGCCCTTAAGTATATTTATTGTATAGTAATAAATATTTGAATAAAAAATTTAAACATTATACAATAAGACGGAATATTTTTTGTAACTTACTTTTTAATAAATATTTTTTTAGAAAAATTGGTCCTATTTTTTATTATCCCTGAGGAAATATCTTAATACAGAAGAGTATTGTAACAATTTACTACTTAACAAAACATAAGATGAATAAAAAACAAGATTTGAATGAAATCTATGATTTATAGAACACTTTGAAGAAAGCTCTAAGATAGTTTTTATTAGGGACACAAAAAATTTTAATTATTAAATTCGAGTAATGTTTCATTGAATTTAAAATATTTCTATAAATAATTGATATCTAATCTGCAATATCTATCTAAATGTTAGAAGTGTCTTCTTGGTTTATCCGAGATCTCAAAGCAGTCATTTAACATCAGATATGTGACAAAGGCAATATATGTAATAAGTTTAAAATGCTGAATGTACACTTTTCATATGTCTTGTCAATTCTTTATTTAAACTAAACTTTTTATCACAATACAAGCAATTCTCAGTTTTTTCCATATGAATCCTTTTTATATGCTCCAATCTGCGACCAGATGTAACAAACCTCTTTGAACAAATTTCACATTCATACGGCCTATCGCCTGAATGAAGCTTAAGATGTTCAACTAAATTCTTTTTATGCAGAAATCGTTTACCGCAAACCTCGCACATTTCATTATGATCTTGTTCATGATTTTCGATATGTTCCTTTAAATTTTTCTTATGAAAAAAACTTTTAAAACACATGTGGCAAATATATGGCCTAGTTTTTAAATGATTTTTATTTATATGGCCCTGTACCGACAATTTACAATGACTTTTATAATTACATTGATTACAATAATAATATTTTTGTTTAAGCTTACTTCCATGTTTCTTTATATGGGTTTTATAATTTTTAATGTCATCGAATATTTTAGAACAATGTGGACATTGTTTCTGTAAAGATGAATTACTTATTTGATTTTCATTTTCGGCTACATTTTCAGAAGATCTGATAGTTTCATTGTCTCTATCTAGACTTTCATTGTGCTCAAAATAATTGTAGGGAACATCATTTTTTGAATTAAAAATTGTTGATAAATCTAAATTTAAATAAACTTTTTTCGAAGCTTCCAATTTTAATTTGTCATATACATCTAATTCATTACTTAATGAGTTAATTATTATCGTAAGTATTTTCTTTCTATAATTATTTTCTTTCATAATCACATACATCTTATACAACAATCCACAACATACTTGACAAACATACGATAAAGTAATATCCTAAAACAAAAAACAAAAGTTTAATCTAAATTATATAGTATTCATATTTAAAGACAGAAGGTATGTTAATCTTTATCGAAAATTAATATAGAAGACATATATAGAAGACATAGATAGATACCTATTATAGAAAGTGTAGTAAAGTACATGTAGGTATGTAGATAATATTTTTAAGATTTAACTTACAAATGCAGGAAATAAATATTTCATAATTTGTGCAATGTTTAAATCTTTCGATATTATGTCCCCTTCGATTTCCATATTATTATATATATTCAACGTATTGTTACATTCTTTGTAACATAACATGCAAATTTTACATTTTCCAGGTCGAATTAATAAACTTAATAACTCCATAGCTGTAAGTTTTGAAATTATCAACGTAATTTTGTTTTGTTTAGTATTAATAATTAAAATAAAATTAAAATGTCAGTTTTGTGCAACGGTTGAACTATAAGTCATATACGTTCCAATTCACGCCGTAGAATTGATCAAATATTTCTTCCTTTTTTACAGTGTTCATAAACGTGAAAATAAAATATAAAAACAAATTAAAGTGTTGTATATAATAAAACTTTATTAACTGTTTTAAATGTTGTTCATTTCATTAAATTTTTAAAACCTTTATCTCATTGATATTAATTATTACATATACTTAAATCTAATGATTTTGGTCTATTTAGATTGCTCAATCACGTCATTAGTTTTTTTCGGTTACATTTGAGTTTAATGATAAAGTACATTGTTGCATAAATAAATTAGTAAGGAAATTCTCGTACTACCAAAATGCCGAAAACCGCCCGTTATTTCGACTTCAAAGTCGATAACGTTAGTAATAAAAACTCGTACTGCCGATTTTAGTTCCTCTGCGTTTACGCTTGGGGCGCTGATAGGATTTGTATGAAAAGAAAACCGAAAGTAAATTACATGAAGTTGACTATCAAACTCGTACTAAGGGTACTGTTCATATAAAACGTCGATCCGTGATTCGACCTGAACATCCCATTTACATTTTTTGCATGAAAGTTCCTCAATTTCAGACGCTGCTTGCTTTGCTTTGATTTCATCGCTGGTTCAGGAAGAGTCATCTTTCACTTATCCTCGGTCCCTCTCGATCGTGGGTGAATCCGAGCCAAGTGGCCGGTTTGCCTCGATAGCTTCATAGACCTCTCTAGGCGCGATTACTTTCGATGTACTCCCTTATAAGAACACGTTAAAGGGACAAGGTCTCCTGGGGTCTCAGTTGGTATGGGGGTCCCACAAGGATCAATTCTTGGACCTTTTCTATTCCTCATATACATAAATGACTTGCCCTTTCTTGTTGGGAACAAACATGATATAGTATTGTTTGCTGATGATACCTCTTTGGTTTTTAAAATTAATAGGAAACAGGTTCAGTATGACGATGTAAACAATGCTATGTCCGATATAGTACATTGGTTTAGCGTAAATAATCTTAGACTGAATAATAAAAAAACTAAAATTGTAAAATTTAGCACACCAAATGTGCAAAATGTAAAACCCGATGTACTTATCAATGGGGAATCGATGGATCCAGTTGAAACAACTGAATTTCTTGGCCTTACTCTTGATGCCAAGTTACAGTGGCTCCCCCACATAAACGGATTGGCGGGTAGACTGAGTTCTGCGGCATTTGCGGTCAAAAAAATTAGATTACTTACTGATGTTGATACGGCTCGACTAGTATATTTTAGTTACTTTCATAGTATAATGTCCTACGGTATTATGCTTTGGGGTAACGCAGCCGCTATCCAAACTATATTTGTGCTGCAGAAGAGGGCTATTCGCGCAATCTATAACCTAGGAGCCAAGGAATCATTAAGGCATAGATTTAAAGAAATTAAGATATTGACTGTTGCTTCTCAATACATATTTTGTAATGTTTTGTATGTACGGAAAAATATTAATGTTTTTATAAGAAAATGTGATTCTCATAACATTGGTACAAGGAACAAACACAATCTTGTTACTCCTGTTACTCGACTGCATAGAGTCAGTAACTCTTTTGTGGGGCAATGTATACGCTTCTACAACAGGATCCCAGAAAGCGTTCAAAATGCTTCTGTTGCCAAATTTAAAAAAATTGTTAAGGAACGCTTGTGTGCAAAAGGTTACTATACAATTAGCGAGTTTATGTTTGATAGCACACCTTGGGAATGAAACGATCGCCTCCTGGCTATTTCTAATCATATACTACTATGTACCTTATAAATTTGACAAAAAAAAAAATAACAGAAAAAAAAGACCCGCTGAGTTTCTTTCGCCGGTTCTTCTCAGGTCAGGGTGTTCCTTTTTCCGAACCGGTGGTAGTGTTTATTTGACAATCAATAAGTAAGTGTAATGCTTTTATATTGAATAAAGGAATTTGAGTTTGAGTTTGAGTTTAATCACCAAAATACCCATAGGTATTGATTTAATATTAGCTAAGTTAACAATTCGGAATATAATTTTTCGAAAATTACACGGTTATTTTGGATTACGACCGCACTCGGCCAAAGTACACAAAGCGGTAGAACGACTAGTTAACTATGTCCTAGCTGGACTTTCTACCATCATTTAGTATATGGTAGTTGTACCACATATAATATATTCAGTAGACCGTAAGTAACTGACAAAGAATACAATGCTCTTAGCGCTCTTAGCTCTTCTTTCTCAGCACATAACGGAGGTTTAACTCTTATGTAAATCCTTTATATTCTATCAAACGCTGTGAAAATTACAATTATTTCAATAATAGTTAAATGCATACCCGCTGCCACCAATTCCCACGTGCACCATAAAAATTGTAATATTAATAAATTTAATAAAAATCTTCCAGGTTTACATGCTTCAAACAAGAAAGGCTTAAGAGAGAGTAAAGGAAATCTAGCAATTTCTAAAAATATTGAATGAATGAATGAATGAAATGAATGAAATGAATGAAATGAATGAAATGAATGAAATGAATGAAATGAACGAAATGAATGAAATGAATGAAATGAATGAAATGAATGAAATGAAATATACTTTATTGTACACCAAGCAAAGTACATAAAATTTTAAAACAGAAAAAAAAAACAATGTTATACAGTATACAATCGGCGGCCTTATCGCTAGAAGAGCGATCTCTTCCAGGCAACCGGTTGGCATAGGACATTATAATAAATAAATAAATTTAGGGTGGAGGTGTACTATAATACAAACATAATAAAGTAGTAAAAATAATACATACATATATAATGAGAAAATACACACATAACTAGTAAGAAAAACATACACACAATTTTAAAATAAATGAGGATTGGAGGAGGAGAAAGGTAAGGGATGAAAATACGATTTCAAGTATCAATATAATATTCGAAAATGCGACGTTTAAATATTTCAAGGGATTTAGCTCGACGTACCGCTAAGGGCAAGGAGTTCCATAAGCGTGCTGCGTTAATTGTAAAAGATTTTGAGTAACAAGTTGAAGAGTGAGAAGGGATACTCAAAATTAAATTATCCTCGGAGCGCAGAGAGCGACAATGAGAAGCGCCAAGGAACTTAAATCTCTCTTTTAAATAAAGAGGAACTTTTGGATTGAATAGGATACAGTAAAGAAATGATAGAATACGAGTATTCCTGCGAAGGCGGACTGGAAGCCACTTGAGCTTTTTGCGAAATTCAGAAACATGGTCATATTTGCGAAGCCCAAATATGAACCGTATACAGAGATTTTGAATGCGCTCAAGTTTATTTAGTTGCTCCTCGTTTAAATCGAGATAACATACGTCGGCATAATCTAAGATTGGTAATAGGAGAGTTTGTGCTAACGTAATTTTGGTAGGTATGGGCAAAAAGTATTGTAACCTACGCAGAGAACCAATCGCCGAAAACATCTTTCTACTCACTTCGGTAACCTGCGGAATCCATGATAACGTTTTATCAAAGATTATGCCCAAGTTTTTGACCTTGTCTTCAAAAGGAATAAGAACTCCATCAAATTTCACAGGTGGTAGATTAGTCCAATCAATTTTCGGTAATAACTTTTGACTACCAATTATAATGGCCTGCGACTTAGTTGGATTAACTGTTAGACCATGAGTTTTACTCCAATGAGAAATGTGTGCTAAGTCATTGTTGATTATGCTTATTGAGTTTGGTAAGTCATTTACATGCGACGTTAGGTATAGCTGAAGATCATCAGCATACAGGTGGTAGAGAGAAGATAGATGTTTAGTTATGGAGTTAATAAATATTGAAAATAAAAGAGGGGACAACACGCCACCTTGGGGGACGCCAGCATTTAGTACACACCAGTTGGAATAATTATCGTTAACACGTATACGTTGCCGACGCCCGTCCAAGTAACAATGAAACCAGTCAATTACTTTAGGAGATATGTTAAGAGACCTTAAGAAAGCCAGCAGAATATCATAGTCAACACTGTTAAACGCATTGCTGAAGTCCAACAATGTCAACACAGTCACCCGCTGCTTATCCATACCAAAACGAATGTCATCGGTAATTTTGACTAATGCAGTAGTCGTGCTGTGACCATGACGAAAGCCGGATTGGAAAGGATTTAAAAGATTATTTTTGGAAAGGTATAAGCTTAACTGTTGATGTACCAGTCGCTCTAGGACTTTAGAGAGGAAAGGGAGAATAGATATTGGACGATAATCAGTAACACAGGAAGGGTTGGGTTTTTTAGGTATAGGAATCACTTGAGCATCTTTCCATGCAGAGGGAAATTTACCCGTGGTTATAGAGTGATTAAGAATGGACGTGATTATAAGTGTCAAAAGGTCAAGGATAGGAATGATCATCTTGCGACTAATGCAGTCAGAACCAACAGCATTAGAGTTGATACTTAAGATGTTTCTCTTAACATCACTTTCAGTAATTAGACTAAAAACAAAAGGAGAGAAATCTGGAGTGGATGAAGCAAGAATTTGATTTATTGTACTTAATTTCGTGGCTCCATCTATAACAGCCGAGGATGAGAAATGCTGATTAAGCTGATCGAGGTCACAGTATTGAGAGTAATTTTCTTGACTAGCTTTCCCAACTCCAAGTGATTTAAGGAATTTCCAGACTTTACTTGTGTCATCTTCCTCTAATATAGATTTATGAATGTGGCGTCGTTGTTCGTCTCTACAAATCCTGTTGCAGTGATTTCTAGCTTTCTTATATTTTTCCAGATTTACGTCGCTCGCATTACACTTATATTTAGCTTTAGCGGCGTTCTTTTTATTTTGCAAGGATTATTATTAAATATTAAAAGTTACATGTAAGAATAACATGAAAATTAATCTTAGTTTTCGTCACCTTCATAAGAAATGAAAGTATATAGAATTTTATATGTATTGTATATAAATATATAAGAGTAGATAGTTATCGCGAAGAAGTTGATAGTGTTCACTTCCATGCCACCGAAGTCGGTTTATTTAAGCAATAATAGTTTCTGAGTACTAAAATATTTAACAACTGGAATCTGTTTGGATATAATCATCGTCCGTTAACAACAAAAGCCTGGGTGTTTTATTACCAATACTTAAAGATGTCGAGGTTTTTTAAGTCTCCAAAGCAGAATTGAGGGATTCAAAGGAGGAAATAAATAAAACAAGTTTAAATTATAGAATATATTTATATCTTAGCCATAATACATTATTACATAACATTTTGTTATCAAGTGTGCTTACAATAAAAACTACGACAGCAGCCACAATACAATTTTCATTTGAATTATTTCGTTTCGTTCTCTACCATAGAAAAAATCGTAATTTTGCACACATTGTTTAAAAATTTAATAGAATTAATTAATTTGCATTATTTAAAGAAAATATTTACTTAAAACTATAAAAATATAATCTAACCCATAACCATGGAGACAATAGCGCAAATTTAAAAATTACATCAAATAAAAAAAAAACGCAAACGTCAATTCGTTAGTATCCCTACTACTAAAATAAAATAAAAAAAAATAAAACTAGTCAAAATATAACCAAAATAAACTTATACAAAATATTTACGAATAGTTTAGAAAAACTGACTTCTAAGCACTGTACGGATAAACCTTAATTCATACATTCATAAGAACCCTCATTTCATACGAGCAGGGCCGGATTAAGCCATGTAGAGGCCGCTGAATGCTATTCCAATCATAAGAGGAAATAATTCAATTCTTAGTTTAATGGCTTTTAGTTGTGCCGGCAGGGCACAGATTATTTAGCCAATGTCACGTAGGATGAGACACGAATGAGATTGATCGGTACGGTTGAGACAATAAACTCAATTGAATTTTAAAGCCAAGAATAGTAGTATTAATTTCCTTCTTAATCTTTACCCTAGATAAGAGGAAATAAGCTAAACAAACAACATTTGTCAGCAAAGGGCTAAATATTATACATTTAAAGCAGGTCTGTCGGTGAATAAATCAGGATTGATATTTTCTTAATAATCATTGATGTCCCATAAGTTTTTAAGTTGAAAGCAAAAAGTTATGAAGTTTTTTTTATTATCTCCGTTTCCATTCCTATTTTTTGGATTTATTCCCTTCTTCCAATTGGTGGTTCAATTATAAAAAAAGATATATTTATCTTTAGCTTGTAATAATGCAAAAAATAACTAAGTAATTAGCAAATAACATGAAATACATAAATCCAAAGTATGTTTATTGTTATTCTCATTTCGATTGGAATAGGCTTTACTTATGCAATTGTCAGAGCCAGCTTAGGTTAGTTGATGGTAATGCAATATTTGTACTTTACCAACACTAAAGTAAGGCCTCTTATCGACTACATGGATAATCCGGGACTGCAAATAGGCACTATATTATTATTATTTAAACATGTTTTTAATATAAACGCTCTAATGGTGCGATAATCCGGAAGTAAACGCTACATGGAGCTGTGGACAACATTTATGTGATTCTTAAGATCAATTTGACTAGGCAGAACGGTTCTGCAAAGACGACAGCAATATTTTCCACCGTGTAAAACCTTCATGTGCCTCTTCATCTTACAATCAGAGTAAAACGAATGCCTACAGACGGGACACTGGTGCGGTTTCGACCCGATATGCTTCCTAACGTGAACGACCAATTCTTTCCTACATTTCAACGTTTTGTTGCAAAAAACGCACGACTCTTTCGAAAATAAACTATGCAATTTTTTATGACTACTCAAATTGTATTCGGTATAAAATTGCTTATCGCACATGTCGCAGCTGTACGGTTTTATTTGAAGATGTATCTTATTCACATGAAGAGAGAGTTCGTTTTCGTTCGAACACGGTTTTTCGCAAAAGCTGCACGTTTGGACGTCTCTATTTTCGCACATGGTGAATTTGACCGCATGTCTCTGCATGTGAACGTCGTAATGCTTCTGAGACTTGAAACTTTTATCGCACAATTGGCATTCCTTTATTTTGTGACATTTTTGGTGCTGTTTTATTTTATTTATGTTGAGGAACGACCTGCCACAGATTTTGCAGCTTATAAAATTCTCCTGCTTTAAAACGTGGACCATTTTTTTATGTTCGAAGAGGTAGAACTTCGATTTGAACTGTTTTAAACATAAATTGCACTGTACTTTCCTGTTGACGTGTTTCAATATATGTTTCTTAAGGAAATAATCGGAAATGAAATGTTTATTGCACAGCGGGCAGGTGTACCTATACTTTGGAGCGCGTTTCGACGGTTTAATTTTCTTTTTAAACGTAAGGAATTCACTGCATATGTCATCATACATATTATTGTTATCGTATTTGGTTTGGTATCCGTTGACTAATTTTTTATTGACATAAGTTTTTGTTACATTTTTCGCTGGATTAAATAGAATCTCACTGTTTTCTTCTTTGACAAGATCATCGAAATCGCTGTCCGATTCCGAAGCTATTCTAAATTCATCTTCAAGAACTTCTACGTTCAATCTCGAGTCATCGACTTCAGATAACTCGTCGAGTTTGAAAGAGGGAAGTATTGTGTGCTGCGATATTTCTACCATAATATTATTATTTGGGTGATTTATATTGTTTAAACTCTCTAACATGAGACTAATACATGTATTTAATCTATTCCTAACGTACTGTATCCTAGCTATAAAAACGTGCGACGAAATCGCGTGATTAAGGCAAATATCGCAAATTTTTGTTCCGGTGTAGTTATCAAAGGTAATCTGCAACAAAAAAATAAAACGTTAAAAATAAAGGAGAAAAAAGCGGAAGAAGCAACGTAACAGTTAATTAGTATTAAGAATGTCTAAATACAAGTTTATATGTAAATCTAGTGTAAGAGATAAAAGTCGTAAGTATCACTACTGTTAGTGCAAATGTCACACTTAAGACGCATTCTAAATCTGTTTAAAAAAACATCAATTAGAAATGACACAGAAATTTCAAAATTTATAAATAATATCTTTATAACAATTTGTATATCCATATGCTTATTGCGCATGACTTTTGCCACAAACAGTAGTAATACTTAATTAATATTAACAGTAAAACTACACAAGACTATGTGTTTATATTAAATATGTTATTCTAACATTAATTAATAATATTTTCATCGCCATAAATTTGATAGGCTTTTGCTCATGTTATGAGTACAGTGACATTAGATTAGTTCAACATTGCTAATATGGCATAAACCCTCTTTGATTTTCTTAAAACATCCAATTTTCTGTTTGCTTTCTTATTATTTATTTCCATAAGAACCTTCTAAAAAGTATTGTAATAAAAATCGGTAGATGTCTCTCAAGTTAAACGGTCCATTTTTTCTAACATGCACAATCAATTCAATCATAGACAAATCATCATTATTAATATAATCCATAATATTTTCAGCACAAACTATCCCAATCTTAAAATGCAAAACTATCACTATACCCTTGTTACATAAAATATACACAGGTGAAAATATTATAATCAGATTTTTGGCATTAAATATAAATTATGGGAAATGATGCATTATTTTCTAAACGCCGTTGATATTTTTCTTTTCTTCGCCTTTTTCGATTGTACATTTCTATCAGTAAATCCTCTTCCTATGTTAAAAGTAAACCCTGTACATGCAACTTGAATTCTATTGAAATTGATATCACTTATATCTTGACTAGTTGGGTTTATTGGTTCAACCATTTGCTCATCCTCAAATGTGACATCCATGGCTTCTACATCAGCATATGTTTCAGTATTTCCACTATTAACTTCATATACTGCCATTTCTATATCCATAACATTATTATTAGAAATGTTTCCATCAGTAGAAATTGTATCAACTTTCTGAGTTACATTTATTTCTTCATCTTTATGTATTTCAATGACATTATTAGGTTCATTGACCTTATTATCAGTTAAATTGTTTAAATTAAATGTTGTTTTTCCAAATGAGTATTTATTTCCTTCACTGGCAACATTAATTACATCACAACAAATGCATGAGAATCTGTTTTTGTTGTTAGTTAAACAAATATCACATTGCCAGGAAATGGTTTGTTTGTCTGTATAGTCTATGTGTTGTCTATTTTCCACTGGATCAGATAATTTGCTTATGGCAACATCTTTGCTTGTGTTACTTGTTGTTTGTATATATTTTTTGCAAATATCACATTTGCCTGTTTTACTAAACAGCCAGCATTTATTGCATTCATTGCTTTCTTTAGTATCTTTTATTATAATGGTATCATTTTTATTCATTGTTTTGGGAGCTAAGCAAGTTTTGCATGTAGGTTTTTTGAATATCCAACAGATTTTGCAAGACATTATTTTCACTTCATTTTCATTTATTATTATGTCTGTATACATAGTACTTTTTGCATCTGTTTCAGATATTTCTTTATTGATTACAGAATTAATTATAGTGATGTGAATATTATCAGTGACTGGATCAATTATAATCGGTTTTGAAAATAAATATGTAATTGAATCAACTTCAATTGTTTCTCCTGTTATTAAATCCGGATTTGAAAATTCAAAAGTCAATTTATCTTTGACTTCTGCTGTTATACAAGATTTTTGTACATTTCTTTTGATGAGTCTTAGAATAGTTGCCTTTTGTGGGAGGATCAACTCCTTGTATTTATATGAAGTGTTCTAGAAAATATGTACACATACAGTCAAATGTAATACTAAGCCCCAGTGGTTCCCAAAGTTTTTGGGACTGCGACCCACCTAACAAAATCTTATAAATTCAGTTCTATATTTTGATGAAGACAAAGAGGTATAACTAAGAGAAACTAATCATCAATTTTTGAGCTTTAGTATCATATTCAACTGTAGTTACTTTTGATCACAATTAGTTTCATATTTCTATTTTATTTTAAATGTTAACCTTATCATATAGGCATAGAATACCGAAAGGAAGGACGACTTTCAGATTAGATTGGAGGGCCACTCGATCTTCGCACACAACCCACCAGTGGGTCGCAACCCATACTTTGGGAATGCCGTAAAAGCCTATCCCAACCTCAAGATAATAAATTCCATTAGTTCATATTATTAATCCATTATTGAAACTATATAAATTCAAGTAATAATATTTTTGTGTAGTAAAAGGTGTTGATTACACAACCTGTCTGTGTGTTTTTCTTCTAAATGTATATACAAAAGTACCTTGATTACCTACTCCTACTTCAATTGGAATAGGCTCTACAATATATCAGTGTATATATGTAACTGTTCAAGTTATAACTATATATGTAACTGTGCTGGTTAAATATATTAAGTTACAGATTTAATTTGAAAAACAAAATCCATAATATTATTTGAATCAGTAAATATAACACGGGCAATTGTTTACAGCAATTGATCAAATATCATGTTCAAATTTTATAACATTTCATAAAACTTTTTATAAATGGTTCAATGTAATAAATTGATAAAATACTTACTTCTGGTATAGATGTGCTTAAAATACTTCTGATCGATCTATCCCCTGTTAACTCAGGGTATCCTCCATGCAGGTGAATGACATCACCCAAATTGACCATACGTGTGCCCTTATCCAAACAAACAGAACACAAATCGTCAACTCGTCTTTCAATCAAATGCTGAAACGTTTCTTTAAACTTGTGTTTCTCTATATGCTGTAAATGTTCCACAAAGGTTTTATTGGAAGTACCGCATTCTCTACACTTGTAATGTTCTGTATTGACTTCTCTTTCAACTTCCTCGCCCAAAATATGATTTTCTTTTAAATGTCTCCTCAAATGGTATTGTTTGACAAATGATTTGCCACATAACCGACAATTATACCACATTGATTTAGGGTGCGACTTTTCATGGTTTAGCAATGATTCCGTATTTGGTAACACTTGAGAACATTTTTGACATTCCAGTTCACTAATAGTATTATTGCTCGGAGACATTGTATCAACATTGATTAGATTTATTATAGGTTCTGCGTAATTAATAACGTCTTCATGTTCCGTATATAGTATATTGTGGTTGAGATTCGTTTTTCGTTTTCCTCTTCTCTTCACAGGTTCGAGTGGATCAAGCTTTTCAAATTTCTCATACATGTCATCAAAACAGTTACGTAATGCTCTTTCGGCTCTTTCACACTGCTGAGAAAATAAATAACTACTGATGGCATGAGTTAGACATTCACTGCAAATTTTGTTCGGAAAATTACGATCTTCAGTAACCTGTAATTGAAATGTTATATAAAGATTAATAATGGAAATTGAAGATCTCTATTACCTAATAAAAATTAATACTAAATTATATTAATTATAAAAGTAAACTAATTTTGGTTTTTAAATACTATGAAGCTCTAATATGTCAAACTGGTGGGCATAATGTCTCCCCTTTTATCAAGGAGAGAGGTTAGAGCTTGTTTTACTATTCTACTGCTCTGCGGGTATGACACAAACATATTTAACATTACTCGATTTATTTATCTTCCGTACATTTTTACGAATTTATGCAATTTCAATCGATTTTATAGTCACATTAAATAACTTATTAGCTCTGAAAATATATGCTATGAATAAAAACAGTTTTAATTATATGGAACTTGGAAGTGATTTACGTACCTTAAAAGGATGAATACTAGAGACCATGTCTCTGACAGTGACCTCATGGAGTGAACCATTTACCGCTATCACAAGTATTTCATCAAGTTCAGATAGCTTGTTGGTTACGTTCAAACAGTACCTACAAACTCGCAACCGTAAAGTACCTTCTAGAAGATACTTTACAGCATTTTGGGTACTTAAAGGAACTCTCGTATTAGCATTTTTTTTAATTTCATTATTGTTTAATGTTGCTTTTCCTTTTTTATCGGTTTTTCTATAAGTTTTTAACTCTTTAATATTAACGTATTTCTGTTCCATTTTCTTTGCAAATCACATGAATATGTGATTGAAATTAATATTTTAATTGTTAATAAAGTAAACTACAGATCTTATTAAAATTAAATATAAAATAACACAAAATAGCGCTATAAATTGATACTTAAATGACACAAATCGCAATGTCAAACTACAAACACATATGTCATGTCAAATCCGCCATGATGGCGTTGATGAATGCCATGGATGGCGGTTCAAACTAGCATTACAACCCTATTCAATTACTAGCTTATTTTTTATTAAAAAATATATTACAAGTACATTTTCACAGATCCTTATTTCTATAAGTAAACTGGTATAATTATCAACTCGATCGAAAAATCTTAATATAAATTTAATCAACTGTTTTTTTCTTCACAGATCTAATAAAATTATTATTTATCTATAAGTTTACCAACTTCTTATCAGCGATATAATAGGCTATTTGACATTGCGAAAAATAAAGTGTAATTTAATGCAATAAGTATATTTATGAGTTTAAAAATGGATTTTTATTAACGGAAGCTGAAAATAATACTTAATTTACTCAAAAAGCCAAAAATAAAAATGCATTTTATAATGTATGTCACGTGACACAAAACGCTCCTGATTGGCCGGGCTTATAATGAAATCGCTTGCTTGTTAATCGTGCTTGCCTACTATATGTAGGTACCACAGATTAAAATACAGGCAACCGACGTCATCAACTCATTCAATCATTATGTAATTATACTTACTTACTTACATTAGTACTATACAAATAAAATATTATTTATCAAATTAAAATATATCTAAAATGAATATTCACTTCCAAAAAAAATCTTGAGGCTTCTCGTCAATCTAGGACAGTAGCTATAATTTAATTGTCTTGGATTCTTTACCATCAAACGATGGTAAAAAGGTCATCATCATCATCATGTCAGCCGTAAGACGTTCCTGCTGAACATAGGCCTCTCCTAATGATTTCCACCTTGACCGGTGAGTAGCGGCTTGGACCCAGCGATACCCCGCGGATTTGACTAGATCGTCGGTCCAACTTGCGGGGGGACGCTCTACGCTGCGCTTGCCGGTACGTGGTCTCCTCTAGAACTTTTTTGCCACCATCGGCCATCAGTCCTTTGAGCAATGTGCCTCCCCATTGCCTCTTCAACGCGCTGACTTGCTTCGCTACCTTTATTCGTCTATGGATCTCCTCGTTTCTGATTCGATCACGTAGAGAAACGCCGAGCATAGCCCGCTCCATAGCTCGCTGAGTGACTCTGAGCCTTCTCAAAAGGCCAATAGTTAGAGACTACGTCTCGGCACCTTTATGACCGGCAACAAGCACTGTTCATACATTTTTATCTTAAGACACTGAGGTATTTTGGACGTGAAGGTAAAGAAGTAATAAGATGTTTTCTTAAGTTACGTTATAATAGGTAGGCTCTTGATTATTTATATGTCTAGGTAGATGGTCAAAGCTGAGGAGAATGCATAATAAAATAGTGACCAACAGTTGGCCACTAAACACGGTAGTAACGAAGTTTGATATTTGGCGAATAACAGGTGAAACTGCCACGTAACTATATCTTTGTAAATATTTAATAATAAAGTCGGCTCGTGCTTGTGAAGTCTGATACAGAGACACTACCCACATATTTAATCTAAGAGATAGGATGTTAATAAAGTTTGTTATTACAATAATTTTACTAAGTATTTTTTTATTCGATTATCAAACTTAAAAAGTAGGATGAATTTATGTTTTGTTTCATTATACAATTCAAAATAATCATAATGTAATATAAAATAAAATAAAAAAATGTATTGTAAATTATATAATTTTTACTTGACGGTATTACAGTTAAAAATAACTTAAAGCAAACAAAAAATATTTCCACTAACGAAAAGTAAGCGAACCGTTGAAATAACAGAAAATATATATCAAAAATAAAAATACCCGGGGGGATCTTACGAAAACTGACAATACCTACCTAGTGTCAGAGCACTTCACTTTGGTGTTAACGTTTGGTTTTCACTATAAAAATGAAATAAAAAAGGTTTAGTAAAACATATTAAAGAATTTTCTTATTTTAAAAATGAAAGAGGTCGAAAATTTAACCTAAAAAAATATATACAATTGATCGTTTAAAAACAAGTTTACTTAATGAAATGACAATTTTAATAAAATAAATAAAACATTATATACGTCAAACTATGACTTGTTTTGCCAACTAGACAAAGTCCTGTCAATGGCAAAATAATGCAATTTATTTATTGTTTACATCGGTATTTCCATAATATTTTGATGCCAAACATTCGTCTGTGATATGTGATCCTTATTCTAATTATTAAAAATGTCGTGGCTTAATTTGAACCAAAGTTTAAACAGCTTGAAAGGACAGATTACAAACTTCGCTTCAGAAGTATTATCTGAAAGTGTTGTTCAGGCAAATAGCGAAGAAACGACTGAAGCTGAAACTTCAGCAAAGGATCTCGAAGACAAATGCCGCTATCTAGAAGTCGAGGTTAGTTTCGTGCTTAAAATTGATATATATTTATAAACTTTGACAGATGTCGTTAAGGTTATGTTGTCGTAATTCACAATAACTTTATTAAGTCTGCAGTATGATGTCAACTGCATATTTCCTTCGACCATTTATGATACATGCTATTAAAAACTTAGAATATGTTTTATACTGACGATTAATTTAATTTTTAGGTGTCTTTGATCAGTTTTGCAAAGCAAACTAAACTAAGTAAATTGCTTAGTACTAGAATATGTTTCTGCTTTGGTCCCTGAATTGTCTAGAAATTGTGTTGATGTTTGACATTGTTAAAGACAATATTACTGAATAAAGTTTTATAAATCATTTGTAAAGAGGTGCCAGAAATTATCAACACATGAATTGTCATATATGCTGGGTTTGCCTCAGTTATTCCTAGCCATGTAGATCAACCAATGGCATGCAAGTACTTTTTATCCTGGGAGTTTTTTTCTTGGAATGGACTATAGGTATTCTTTCTAATTGAGTTAAAATTTTGGAAAAGACAGTATACCAGCATTTGTGCTCAGATAATTCTTAGTTTAGTGGCTTATAGTTGTGCCGACAGAGCACAGATTATTTCACCAATGTCACATAGGTTGGAGAAATAAATGAGATTAGTGTTTATTATATATCATCTGTTAAATATATCACTAGGGTATACTTATATAATATAATTTAATGCCTTTTGTCAATTACAAACTTTTTCATATTATTATACTAAATTTTAATGGGGTAATCGTATGTACACGTGAATATCTTATTTATCAATAAACAAAAAAATTGATGGTATGAAAATATTTCCCTGTAATAATAATCTATGTGGGAGGGTGAAAAGATTAAAGAAGGGATAGATAATCAAAATATTAAACAAATATGTGGACACAATATATTTAGGGGAAGAAAAGGGTGTTTTGGAAAATTTATAATATTGAAACTAGAAAACATTTTGTCAGTTTGGTTATTTTTATTATTTGTTCTCTGTAGAATTACTTCTTAATATTATATTAGGTTGGGGAAAAAGTCTTTTTGCATATAGTATGTATGAACTTGTAATAAAATCTCTTTGGCTATACCATATAGAATTCCTTAGGCAGTGTCAGGTTAACATCACAAGAGGACTGCCAAAAACACTTGTCGCAGTTTTTCGATCAGAAGCCCCAAAATTTTTACAGCAATGGGATCATGTCACTACCAACAAGATGGCAAAAAGTTATGGAACAAAATGGCACCTACATACTTTAGTCAAATGTAAATAAACTATAAAAAAAACTTTTTGAATTTTCATATAAAATACGAAGAAACTTTTTCCCCAACCTATTAGATTTGAAAGCAACAATATCTTTTATCTGTTTCATGCTTAAATCACTGAACGAATTTAGATCACATTTGATATGAAGATAGTTTGAATCCCAGGGAAGAAAATACTAAGTTTTTTAATTTATCCCTTGAGGTAATATGACCGATGTCAGATTTGTGAGCTACAGAGGTAGTTTTATACATTTGGTGCTGGTAAACCTACAGATTCAGCTAGTACACTTATAAATCACAAGTAATTGTTTTTGTGATGAGTAGTTGATACTAACTACTTTACCGCTTATTCCAGAAGATACCAGATGGTTTTAATACATAAGATTATTATATAAATTGCAATGTTTTGTAGTTGACATCATTTTGAATTTAGACTGTTGATATTCTTATCAGTTATAGATTTAGAGCCAGTGATCGGCAGACTTATGTTATAGTAGCAAGCTCTATATTACTGTTAGGTATACTGCTTCACCTGCTGTTGGTGAAATGGAGGTTCATTATTCCCATCGAGGGTTCCTTTGAGTGTGCCATGGAGTCGAAAAGCATAAAAATCGACTAGAAAAAAAAATACATAGAAAACTTCAATGGCAGACACTTACTCCACTGTAATTAAAATTGATATGCTGATGTATATTATATATGATTAATATACAAAGAGACGAACCATATTATAAATAGAGTCAAAACATAGATTATACAGAATCTACTTTTTGTAGATAAGATTTTATAGGTATGGTTACCATGTAAATGGATTTCATGGATCTTTAACTCCATCCAGATAGGTGTAGTTTTATACATTTTGGTATGACAGAATAAATAGTACTAATGTAAATAGTGAGTCTAGGAAATGAGGTCCAATTGTAAGTAGGGTTTTATATATCACCGTAAAATTTTAAATTCCGTTAGATTATAATCTATCTCTTGCAATTGTAAACTATCGAAAGATTGTGAACGTTATTCAACTTACAACAAAACGGATACGATATTTCATATTATATCTGTTAGGTTAGGTTATAATTTTAAAATTTAACTGAAATTTACTTCGATTATAAGCTACCAAATAATAATGCGAAAAATCTTTTCGGTTAATAATCTTTCGACAGTTCAAAATCTCGCTTGATAGATTATAATCTAAAGGTATCAATGATATTCTAATAAACAGATATGTTATATCCATACTAAACAACAGAAAAAAGTGTGCCGCGCCGCGGACCGTTTATTTTAGTTTATTTTTACATTTCGTTAAAAGTAAAAAGGATAGCTTGATAAAAACAATAAGTAAAATGGATAACTAGATTTTTCAATTACGCAAAACGTATTACTACGTAATTATGATGTATTATAGGCACCGTGCAGAAACAATAGAGGGCGTTATAATCCCGACAGTAGAGACACCGTGCGAGTAAAAAAGAAACTTCCCAATTCAATTCAATTCAATTTTTTATATTTATGGCCTCTGTCAATAGGTTGACAATTCTGCCAGTGTCAGGGTTGAAAAATACACGTGGTTGCTTAATACAGCTCTTTCTCGTTCTGCCCAATGACCAGTAGCACGATCTAAAACAAATAGGACATCACAATATAATATACCAACACCCACTAAGATACAAAATAATAAAACTACCTACATAGATATACTTATTATATAAATAATATATAGTTAAACTAACTCAGAGTTTGATATTATATCTTTCAATATACTTAAATAAAATAGTTATAATAGAAATTTCTGAAGATGACAAAATGCAGGACATGTTGAAAGGGCGAGGAAAAGTAGGAGGAAGAAGATCATACAATGAAATAGGAAATCTGGTGCAATCAAAGAAAATATGTTCAACAGTACCCTCATCAAGACCACATTCACATAAGGAGTGGTCCCGAACCCTGATCTTTGATAAAAAATGGGGGCTGCAGTTACGACCAAGACGCAATCGAATTATTGTAGAAGTAGAAAATTTAGAGCCTTGACGAAACTTAAAGAACCAGGGTTTTAATGGAATATCAGGTTCCAAACTGCCATAGAATTTACCTTTAACATGACGGGAACAGTTCCATACCTCACTCCACTGCTTATTCAAATCAATTTTAGCGAGAGAAACTTCCCAGACACATTGATGGCCGGCTGGCAGCTGTCAAGTCTGTAAATATGATTTTACAATGATCAAAATTATAAAACATGGTTTTTTACCAATTAACAATGATCTTATAGTTATCTTCTTTTACTGATACAGCTTGCATTCGACGTTGGTGTCTTTCAAATCTTTGAATTTTTTGATCCAAGATTTTTATATCTTTTTCACCAGGAAAAATTGTAGGTACATACGAGGGGTGTTGAGGATTTTCGGATTTTCTGTTGCCAATAAAATGGGCGCTGCAGATGGTGGTATTTTTAGATGGGAACCAGTTATTTGGATGTCTACTAAAAGAAACAACGGTTATAGGTTAGATTCAACGATCGACGAAAATTAAACTGTCTTCCATAACAGTTACCCACAAAATTGGTGATTTTTATATAAATAAAATCAAATAGTACTTTTTAAATTGATACTTGAAGGTATACTTACGTGTGTTTTATAACTGCATTTATCCATTTCACTCTTTTATCCCTAAGCCATGGCATGTACTAACATGCCATACAGTTATAGTACTCACTATTAGTAGGGAAATAGTAAAATTTTACACCCTTTAAATTGTTTTTGGATGTATTACAGCATCCAGAACTACAACAATACATTTCGATAGCTCAAATTAATAAAAAAATTAACACGATAATTCAGAAATATTTTCCGTTGTTTGACAGTAGAATTTCTGAAATTAAGGGTAAAAGTTTTGAATATGAGTCACGAGATGGCAGAGTCATCGCTACGCACGGTGCCTATAACGTATTACTACATACGTCAAACAACTAAAGGCAAACGTCACAATTAGGACGTTTTCTAGTCTTCACTTTTTGCGCGTTAATAACATATCTGTTTATTTCAACATCATTGAAAGGTATTAAATAATTTTACAGTGACATATATAAAATAAAACAAAACTACGTGTTAGTTGTCGCCCGCAACTTTACTCGCGTTTTAGGGTTTGATCGTTAGACATGAAAAGGTGACCTACGTTATTTAGAGTTCAAGCTTGCTTCATATCAAATTTCACCAAATTCGGTGTAGTGTTTTGGCCGTTTGAACAAGATAGACAGAAACAGAGAGTTATTTTCGTATTAATAATGTAAATATAGATTTGCCTAAAACTTAGTTGTAAGGGGTAGGTTTATCTGTGCTATACCGACCAAAACGATTAATTTATGTATCACCCATTATTTGTGTAATGCAATCGTCGGAACTTTATTTTCTTGAACTTGCGCTATGTCTTATACGCCTTTTTAGACGTAGGTTGTAGGGGTATCCTTCAGGGGTTTGGTAGGTTAGCCAGTATACAGTAAAAATGCTGTTCATTTTAAGATTTCTATATTATTTTATACGTATGATATAAAAGCAAATAAAAATAAATCATAATACAATGAATGTAAAAATATTGATAGAGCATTTGTATATTTTTAGATACATATCTAAAAATATACAAATGCTCTATCAATATTATAATCAATTATGGATCAGTTCGCCTGGGTAGAATATTCTCCAAATTATTATTAAGAGTCTATTTGAATGAAGGATTTTTTTGTTTAATATTTTTGTATTCGGACATAACCGCGTGTAAATCGTTAGCAAATAATATTAGTTCAATCCATAGTCGTATCCAAATGGTCGTTGGTAGGGTAGATAGCAGATAGGGTATCGTGTTTGTTTACTGATAAGTGATAAGGGAGTAAGCTTCGCCACTAAACCTGCGCTGTGATGTAGCTTCAATATCGAATGATTTAAAAATACGTACGTAAACTAAAGCGAGCTTTATAATACGCCCAGATAAAGTGGTCGCTGTAACGAATATTTCATTGTTTTTAAGGAGATTAAAGAGGAATATTATAGTTTCAATCCAGACAACAATGAATTTTCAATAATATGTATTCCTTGCAAATTTGTAAATCTGACTGATAGTAATAGAATGTCCCAATTGAAATATACTTTATATATTATTCAAATAGGTTTTTACCACCATTTTTAAATCGTCACCGGTTCATTATGTAGACTATGACGAGAAGAACCAGAAAGATACTTATTTTTCAACACTTGAAATATAAAGGTTTTTAATATATATGTATAATATATATTGTCTGTAAGTCGTCAAGTATTAGCTTCATGCTTTTTTATCAACTATATTATCATGTGAGTCGAGATGGCCCAGTGGTTAGAACGCGTGCATCTTAACCGATGATTGCGGGTTCAAACCCAGGCAAGCACCGCTGATTCATGTGCTTAATTTGTCTTTATAATTAATCTCGTGCTCAGTGGTGAAGGAAAACATCATGACGAATATGTATGCGTGGTGGAATATGTTCCAAACCTTCTCTTCAAAGGGAAAGGAGGCCTTTAGCCCAGCAGTGGGAATTTACAGGTTGTTGTTGAATATTATCATGTGTTGAATAATGTGTCTGTAATATAACGTAACAAATAAGCCTAAAAATATTTTTCTGTTTATTGTTTTTCAAATCAAACGATGAATCACTCGCAATGTCATTAGAATCGACTTAGTGGTTTCAGATTACAGCGTGTGCAGATAAACAATATTATAAGAGAATTATGCTTTATTCTCTTTATCAATAAGAGACCTTACTGAATTCGGGAACCGGTGTCTTATACACTACTCGACCTCCGTGGTCGAGAAGTGGATACACACACACACATACACACCGATTTTCATGGGTATGCCACTCCGAGGTCCCAGGTTCGATACCCGGCCCAGTCGATGTAGTTCATTAGCTTTTTATATTGTGTTGGGTCTGGCTGTTTGTGGTACCGCCGTTATTTCTGATTTTCCATAACACATTTGTTTTAGCTATTTGCACTGGGATCAGAGTAGTGTATCCAATATTAAAACAATAACTAATCAATCAATCAAGATTAAAAACTTTATTTTTATATTTATTTTATGTACACGATCTATTCCACATTGAAAGTGGTCACCACCACCCATACAGTGGCGCTGTAAGAATTACTAACCATTCCCTACATCAATGCGTCACGCTGGCTCACTTACCTTTCAAAATGGTACACAACAATACCAAGTATTGCTGCTGGCGGCAGAATACTTGATGTGGGTGGTACCTAGCCAGACTGGCTTGCATAAAGCCCTACCACCAAGTAACGTATATACTTTTTTTTTATTTATTTAAAATACAACATCCACAGGCTCGCAGATGCCCGTGCCTTTTTTTACATTTTATGTTCAATTTCATTTTGGCGTTTTATATTTATACTAAACATCAGCAGATCTTCGCTGGAAATCATTTTTGTCGTCTTCTTGGGAGACGTGGCCCACACTTTTTTTTTTTTTTAATTTATTATTAAATAATATATACTAATGTATAATAAATAATATATAAACTATAATAAATAATATATAAATAATATATAGCAGTATATGTGTTCGGATTACTACAATCCAGCAGGTCCTGGTCCGCGTTTGATCAGAGAGAGCACGGCCTCGGCGACTCCGATGTCGCGTTTATGTATAGATGTCTTGAGGCTGTGCTCTAGGATGGTCCTTTCTGAAGCATCCGCCGCTCGGCCGATGAATCTGCCGATAGCGTCGTCACCATCGTCCGTGTAGTAGACACAGGTGTTAGTGTGTCTAGTAATTGCCACAACTGCGTGAGGAACACTTTCGTGAATACGGAGCCTCACATTTTTCGACTGGACTATGATAACGTCGCCGTAGGTCTGTCCCTGAGATTCGTGGATGGTCATGACGCCTGATCCTTCTCCTTTTCCATATCCCTGGTCCATCAGGAGTTTCTTTTCCTCCTGCGTATGGACCAGATAGACCAGATAGCAGAGTAGATGGTACGGTAAACCTCACTAATGGCGTATGCGACGTCCAGGGGGTTTCGGTGCGTACAGGATAACTCGCGGGTGATTTTTGTTGTCAGGCTTGGCCGGCAGTACCTCATTTCGAACAGATTTTCTCTGTCGATATAAGGCAACTGGTTGATGTCTCCGATAAGGACCACCTCACTAGCTCCAGACAGCTGTGCCGCCATTACTATGGCTCCGAAGTGGTCCATGAGGGCTTCGTCGACCGTCAGTCGGTTGCACTTTGTGCTCTCGTTGAACCCGTTTACTAGCACGGATGCCATAGTTCGTACCCTTGATTTAGTTTTTTCGCCAAATCGGCGTGTAAGTTGTTCTTTCAGATCTTTGGCGGCTTCGTATATACTATATACAAATATACGTATATACTATATACATATATACGTATATACTAATCTGCCATGTTTGCAGAGGCTCACACAGATGGTTTTGCTTCCATCATGCGCAAACGCTGCGCGTCCTTACTTCGACGAGTACGGGACAGTCCCAACACCATCTTGCGTGCATTGTCGGACCGCTGGGACTCACCAATACTAGCTCACTGGATACGACTTCACGTAGTCCAGTAGAATAGTTTAAAATTAGTTTTAAAAAAAATGTCATACATAAATAATTAAGTAAAATTGCTTTTGTGAACTTACTAACCAATTTAGGTATTAAGATTAATTAATTTATTTTTACTAACACTATATGGATCTATGTAAATTATGGTCTGAAATAAATGATTATTATTATTATTATTATTATTATTATATACATACGTATTACGTAGGTTACGTAGGTTAACACACGTATTATGTATTTCTTATAATAAATTAGTTATTAATCAAGATTTGATTTATTTTAAAATAAATTTCCTAAAAATATAAACAATCTATAAAAAAAAATCGTTCGAAACATTTTTTGCAAATTTATTTAAAAATAAATCAATTTAAGTATCTCAAATCTAAAATGGCGACCATTATGCAATATTTCTTTTGCTCTTGTTGTTAATATATGACATAGAGTCATTGTTTTCAATATAGGACAATGCCCTCATCCCTAGAAAATACAATTTGTCAATCGAAATAGATAAAAATCTGTGATTCTAATCCCACGGCCCACATTCAATGTAAATCGAATGTTTATGCTAAATAATTTTGGCGCCATTTTCTAGCTACCTGACATCGCTAACGTCACATTGACAAATGCAGATAATGGTTGCAATTAGTCAACGAAGGATTTTTTTTTTTAAACAAATATGACTGTGGTGTTACATAAGATGTTTATAAAATTGAATTTAATAGGTCCGTTATTTTAAAGTGTGTATAATAATAATTTATGATTATTAGTAAATATGTATAATGCATCTACCATCGACACAAACAAACAAAACAGTCTGTATATTTCCCACTGCTGGGATAAGACCTCATCTCTCTTTGAGGAGAAGGTTTGGAACATATTCCACCACACAGTTCCATTGCTAGTTAGTGTAATACACATGTGGCAGAAACCTTTTCCTTCACCGCCGAACACGAGATGAATTATAAACACAAATTAATCACATGAATATTCAGTGACGCTTCCCTGGGTTTGAACCCGCAATCATCGGTTAAGATGCACGCGTTCTAACCACTGGGCCATCTCGGCTCTACGGTACCGATGCCCTTAGAAAATTTTAACCATTACTAAGGTTATGTTCCTTGTGCCTGTAGTTACACTGGTTCACTCACCCCTGAAGCATATGTTTAGCGTTAGAATATGTACCACCAAGTAATAATATATAAAAATTATTATATAGTTTTAAATGAATGTAATGAAAAATACGATGTCATTGATATATACCGAAAAAAAGGACAAAGCACAGACGTGAGGGCCGTTTTAAATTTTAAATTTGGAAACGATTTAAATGCGAACTGCCAATAGGTCAGAGTGGAATTTATTCGCATGGTAAGTGGTTGTGCGTTTGTTTTTTTGTTCGCTAGTTTGTACGGTAGGGTTGTCATGAGTGTGTTTGTTTAATAAGAAATATTATTATAAATATTTTTTATGTAGTATGTATATAGATATTTCATAATTCATCATGTAGATTTAGAAAGAATTTTTCTTTTGTCTATGTTTGTAAACATATTATTGCATATCAAAAACTTAAAAACATATATTATATTTAAAATTTAGATATACTTATTAGCGTACTTTGTATCTTCATTGAGTTATTTTTGTCTATTTAAAATCTAGGTATATAAGATACAGTTGTCTAATGGTCCAATTAGAATAGTTATTTAAAAGTAGTGTCCAAGGCATTTTCGGAAAATTTAAAATTAAAAGTTATATTTAATAAGCCAGTTAGCCTTACTCCTTTGCAGATATTGTAATGGTGATTTAAAAAGAATGAACAAACACTATGACAGCCCTAATTATATGTACATAAATGTTCGATGACGCTTTTCCTGTGCTCTCAATACCTATTATTATCGACACTATATCGATTTCCTCAACGTGAAAGGGACTTGTAATTGTAACCATAGATACAATATACATTTTTAAAACTAAACTAGTATTTGTTTTATCTGTGTAGTTTTTTATGCACAGATAATTATTAAATATTCTTTTGTACTTAAAAACTTCGAAGACGTTCCCTTGTGCCTGTAGTTACAATGAATGATTATTCAAATCCAAATACTAAATATAAATATTTAGCGGTAGTAATTATATGATAAGTTGTTATGTACCTAGATTTGGTAGGGCTTACACAAAGCCCTACCGCCAAGAACTGTGTTATTGTACATAATACACAATTAGACATAATTATATATATACCTAAATATAAACATGTTATTATATGTATAATGTAGGTATTTATAAGTCGAGTATATAAAAGGTCGTTTTCCTTTGAACAGTAGAAGAATTTATTTGAAACTTTTAATACAAAGTACAGTGTAATGTCGTTAACAAAATGACAGTCCCAATACCTTCTTGTAAAATAGTAATTTTTCAAACTTCCCGGACCTAATATATCCAATCTGAACCCTCTAAAGAGCCACTCACTAACATACAAAATAGGCTATTTGACTGGTTTTAAAATCCATTTTATATTATTTAGAAGAGGTTAAGGAACCCAGTAAATGTTGGTTTTTTATTTCTTATATATAGTACATATTTGCCGAAAAATATCATATTAAAAATTCCATATTTAAATAATGCGCGAAAACGCTACTTGGACAAGATGGCGCTGCAATGGGGTCGGTGACGTCTCTTTGCTGTATTTTAATCTGTGGTACATATAGTAGAAAAGCAAAGTTTACAAGAAAGTGACTTCATCATAAGCCCGGCCAATCAGGAGCGTTTTGTGTCACGTGACAAACGTATGAAAAAATGCATTTTTATATATTGATTTTTGAATAAATTAAGTATTATTTTCAAGTTTCCTTAGTAAATAACCATTTTTAAACTCATAATATACACTGATTACAATAATTCACAATTTATTTTTCGCATTGTCAAATAGCCTATTATTAATCGAAATCGATCCATACGTTTACGAGCATGTCAGTTATATAATTCACACACATACATACTAATATTGTAAATGCGAAAGTAACTTTGTCTGTTACAACTTCACCCTTAAATCGCTGAACAGGGGGGCGGGATGCGGTTCTAATATGAGGGTGGTGGTTTATATGCTATAGATAAAGTTTTACCAATTTCGCGCTGGTTACAAAAATATGCAATCTTTAAAGAGCAGTACAAATATGCGGTTTAATGATAATATGAAATTTCGATCATTAGATGTATTCTATAAGAAACTCACAACTCACTCGTAGTCAGATCGTGTCGAAATGTGATATGCAGTTTTGATATTATTAATTAATAAATTTATACAATACAAGTATTAAGTTCGCTTATAAGTAGTGTTGAATCCACGAGTGTGATAGTAAATGAATTCGTCCAGAATCGCACTGTAGGCAATCTAAGGGTACAGAGAGATACTCGTATTGTTTCAGATGTTTTAACTACGTATCTGTAACATATATAACATGACATAAAAATATATATATAAAGTTTAATTATCAAATTTCTTATATTTGGAACAAAATGCGTCATTTTCTTTGATTATTTTTATTTAGCAAACTTTTTTTACGATCGTACAAATTTATATTCTATATTAATATTATAAATTTCAAAGTAACTCTGTTAGTCAGTTTGTCTTTTGCTCTTTCACGACTAAACCGCTGAACCGAATTTGATTAAATTTGGTATGAAGCAAAGTTGAAACTCCTAGAATGGACATGCTTATTATTTTTTGCCTAACACATAACGACACAACGATTACTAGTGTTGTACATATTAGGGATTGAGGATCTAGTGATTAGATGTACAGAATCTATCAATACCAATAGTCTCTGCTGTTAAAAAATTTGCATTCATACGGCAAGATGGCGGTAGAAAATGCATTCTGAACTTCAACGCATACGTTTAATACTGCTCTGTGAAAAGACGGTTCAAAGGTGCTCGTAAAAGTCTACACGAGTAGTATTTTTGTAATCGTAAATACATACATTAATTTATTCGTTCACTGTGCTGTACATATTATACAGCTAAGCGATAAATTATATGAATAATCTGTAACTTTATTATTAATTTATATATAGACTATTGCTTGGTGGTTAAATATCTGATGAGTGGGTAGTGCCTACCCAGATGGGCTAGCACAAAGCCCCACCTAAGTATGAATTATAACTGTAACGAAAATTTCAATTAATAAAGCTTTATTTTTTCAGAATGCAACACTGAAGAAATTAACAGAGGAGTTACAGGCAACACTGCAACATGAGGTAAGAAAGAAATATATCTGTATTAAGTATTATAAGATTGATAGAGATATAAAATAAATGGATTATTTTATATCTCTACATTGTATATGTCAAAGTCGCTTTTCGCAGCTATTAGGTTCTTAATACGCAACAGATTTTGATGCGGTTTTTTTATCAATAACTTTTGTAGCCGAAAGTAAAAGTATTCTTTTTTTTTAATATAATATTTACATACCCTTATTAAACCTGTATGAATCCAGGCCGGGTAGCTAGTGGCATATATAAAGATAGATAGATTGTCTCAGTGAAGAATCGTAAAAATCAGTCATAAGGCGAAATCAAAAATACAAAACATTGTAGATATACCCTTTCAAATCGAATCAATTCGAAGCGTTTTTGAATCGTCAACAATTAAATACTACCACCGTTTCGGAAAGCAGCTTCTAGCGAGAAAAAATGGCAAGAAACTCGCATAGTTGCTCTTTTCAAATAAACAGATTTACAATGTTGTTATTTACAGTAATTGTCCTATGATGAAACCCAAACCTAACTCCAGTTTCAATGCAGTTCAAAAGAATTACCTGAATACATTAAAAAATTATATATTTACGATCTTATAATTCTTTACTGTAGTAGTCGAGACGAGATTTTTATTTGAAATAGATAGGCAGACTGACAAAAAACCTGATGGTTAGTGGTCACTGTAAGCAATATTAACCATGTCGTACATTGCCAACGTGTTATCAACCTTGCGAACTAACATGATATATCCCATATATGATTTTAATTGACATGGTTATCTTCATTATTACAGTTATTTAAAACGGGATATTTGCCATGATTTTTAATTTTAATTTTGTGGAGCTCGATATTTCGACATTATCTATGAATGTCTAAACAGAAAGAAAGACATCCCGTATAAATCCCGTAATAAATAACTGTAATAATGGAATAATCCTTTTGCCTGTAAATATACTGGCTCATACAACCATCAAACAGGAATACAATATGTATTACTTTTTAGTGCACAAAAGTCATGTCACCAAATTACACAATACACGATCACCAAGTAGTTCGAGAAAGAGACAAAAAACAGTATTTATAACAAGTTAACAACAGTCCCGGGTAGTACCTGTAATTATATACCCCGATGAAGAGGAAACGATTAATATTAATGGTCTTAAACACCAAATAATACCTTGTTAAGGAAACGTTACGAACAATATGCGTAATAACATTTCCATAATACTCAGGAAATGGACTAAAGGGACCCAGTTTAGCATAATTTAAAAGGTTTTCGGTAGAGTTTTGATTATCTAAGGTCAAATGTTATGTGAAAGTTTTGTTGTCGTTTTTTGATTTTAAATGTTTATACATGTGATATGATGTAGAGGTCTAATTGAGAGCAGCTTGTATGGATATAATTGTGTGTATATTTCATATAATACCATATGAAATGAAGAAATAGATCTGCGGATATTTAGTAAATATGAAAATTGTAAACCGCCATACCATGTGCAATGGAAGTACTTGGGTGAAGTTAAAAAAAGAGCATAGCGTCTCTATTTCGTTTTTACTGGCTAGACTTATGTCTGACTGTAGTGTAACTGTACTGCGAGTACTGAAGAAAGCACGTAAAGTCGTTAATCCAGCGCCTAAACTCTTTCCGACCGTGTTGCATTTGCCTGCCTGAATCACGTGACTCTTAAATAAATGGTGACTCTCTATAATTAACGAAAACAACGAATATGTATAATAATATTATAAATGCGTTACCTCTTGACGCTTAGACCACTGAATTGATTTAGGTGAAATTTCGTACGAGTCAAGGAAAAACTTCTTTTTATGTTATAGGTTGGCGAACGAGCATATGGGCCATCTGATGGTAAGTGGTCACCACAACCCATAAGCAATGACGCTGTAAGAAATATTAAATATTCCTTACATCGACTGTTATTTGACGGGCTTGCACAAAGCCCTACCACCACGTAATAAAAAAACATAGATTACTTTTTTTTATTTATCCCTTGGGGCTCTACATTGGCGGGTTACGATTTGCGAGCTATAGATATATTGTTTTCGTAAATATTGTACGGTTAAAACCGCAGGTGCAGTTAGTATTAGTTATAAAGTATATAGCGATAAATGTATTCCACTTTCGGTCGGTTGAACAAAAGGAGATAAAGTTATTGATCGATCTCCAGCGGGGTGTCCGATAACAGGGTATAAATGCGATTGATAACGCCGTTTGAGCTTTGTTCGGTGGTCCTGACTAGCGGCGGAGGTATGTCATTTTGTTTTATTTAATACATAAATATTATTAGCTGTATTTTCGATGAAACTACTGAAAGTACCATATGTACATTTTTGTTGAAATGTAGTCATTGTTTACATCGTTATAAGGTAGCTTTTAATTTGTAACGTTTAATGATTATTAATATTGTCCGAACGTTTTGAAAAAGTAATTTCAAATAAGATAATCAAGTATAGATAATGTTAACTAAGTGTCAGGTAGTCGAATCATTAGGGATATTTTTTTATGATATATAAGCAGTTTGCCTTATTGCCAAGTTGGTAAGTACCATTGCCCATAGACATTGGCGCTGAAAGATATATTAACAATAAACATTGCTTTCTTCGCCAATGTGGAACCAACCTTGGGAACTACAGTGTTATGTCAGTCATGCCTGTAGTTACGCTGGCTTACTCACCCTTCAAACCAGAATACAGAAATAGTCAATAGTAGAATATATGTTAACTGGCTGGTAATCTAGACGGGCTTACACAAAGCCCCAAATAAACGTAAAGCATGATTATGTGTATTCAGTGATTTAACAATAATTATTATCATTATAATCATTACATAGTATAAAACGAAGTTGCTTACCGCTGTCTGTCCCTATGTATGCTTAGATAAACGCATAAAAATGCGTTGTGTAGTTTTAAGCGTACACAGGCAGCGGGAAGAGACTATGACGAGAGAGGTTTCCATAGGTACGCTACCCCGAGGTAGGCGTCTCTCGGGTTTGATTTCCGATCAAGTCGATTTAGAAAAGTCTATGTTTTCTCGGGTCTGAGTGTTTGTGTCGTCGTTACTTCTGATTTTCCATAAGACAAGTACTTTGGCATTTCGATCAGAGTAATCAAATCAAAATAAACTTTATTCAAGTAGGCTTTAACAAGCACTTTTGAATCGCCATTTTACAATTAAGTGAAGCTACCACCGGTTCGGAAAGTAGATTCTACCGAAAAGAACCGGCAAGAAACTTAGTAGTTACTCTTTTTCAACATTATATGTAATTACTGAAGTTATTAATTGTCATTTATTATTTACCATGTTTTTTATTTTCGTTCGGTGGAGCTCGATATTTCGACATTATCTACGAATGTATTGTTCACGAGACAAAAATAAAAAACATGGTTAATATCTTTAGTAATAAATTTAAAATCTTATATTATATGTAATGTTGGCCTATTAATAACAGTTCATGATATATCTTTTCGGTGTTAAATATTGTGCCTCGCTTCAATCTTTACTCTTTTACGCATTTGTATCGAGGGTTATGAGCTTGACCCCAGTCATGTGACTTAGTTGAAACATTTCTGTATACATTATAATGTTTCTATAATCACAATTATATAAATTCAGTTCGTGCAAAGGTTAAGCGAAGGGTTGAATATTTTTTGTATGGAAATCGGTTGCATTGTGTGCAAGCGTTGTTTGAATGAACTAGTGAGCCGTAGGTGGTTGTACGTGTTGATTTATTTTAATAAATAAACTATATTTATGTAATCGGCGAGAAAGAAAAGCTTAAGCGACAAAATTGTATGTTTACGAAATGACGCTTATTGTTTTTATATTAGAACTTATTATCCATTGATATTTCGGAGTGACTTCCCCTTCTGTATTTGAGTATTTAAACGCTTTGATGTAACTGTTCTGTTTCAATTAAAACGTAAACATTTTTGTAGCTGACTGTACACGATTGAAATAACAATAAATGTTTTTGTAGATTACTTCAAAGCTTTGACATTTGATTGTCACGTATGTTTACGTATTTTACTTGAAATAATATCATTTGTAATGTAGATTCATAATATATATAACAGCCAGCTACCCTACTATCCTTGGAAATAAAGTTGTGTTGTTATTATCGAGAGTCGAGATGGCCCAGTGGTTAGAATGGGCATATTCGAATACACCACTTAATTTTCATGTGCTTAATTTGTGTTTGAAATTCGAATGCTGAAAATGAATATCGCAATGATACCTCCATGTCTTCAATTTCAGTAAAATTCAGTCGTATGTGCATCCACTAACATGCATTAAAGGAACGTGGTGGTATAAAAAATTTGCTCCCCAGGCCTTTTGAGGCCTTAATATTGGGACATTTACTGACATCACAAGGAATCTGTCTTTCTTCCATTACTGTTTTTGATGTTGTATTATTAAGTTAACCGAATACACAAGACTTTATGAATACTATAAATAGGTACTAAAGTACTAGTACCCGCGATTCCCAACTTCGAATTTAACAAATAAAGTTATTGTTCAGATTTTACTATAACTTATTAAATGTGTATTAGGCAGCTTTTGTGATATTAAATCAAATCAAATCAAAATAAACTTTATTCAAGTGGGCTTTTAAAAGCACTTTTGAATCGTCATTTAACAATTGAGTGAAGTTACCGCCGGTTCGGAAAGTAACTCAGTAGTTACTCTTTTTCAACATTTAAAAAATACAAAGTCATGTTAGTTAATACAATTATTTAAATTAATATATCCTGCTTGGAAGTCAACAGGTATTAATTCCACGCTTTTTTATCATATACAAAATCTTGTATCGAATAATATGCCTTTTTTACCAACGTATTTTTTACGATTTGAATTTACGAAACGGCAAAGTTAAAAATATCTGCCTAAGTCTTTGGTAGCCGACGTGATGGTGGAATGGTGGCATGCGTGAAGGATCCCCAGGTGTCCTGGACGGTGTTTAGATTGATTTTTGATTTTATTATTATTTTATATATACTAATTCTTAAATAAAGAGTAACCTAAGTTACTCGTTATTACATCAGCTATCAGCCAGCGAAAGGTCCATCAAAATAGGTCCATCCGGACAGACAGACAAAAATAGTAAAAAATGTTATTTTGCTATATGTACCGCGTTTAAATATATACATTTATTGAAAAGCAGTTATTTTGATATTACAAACGGACAATCCAATTTTATTATACGATAATATACAGACTATTTAACTTAAATAGTGGCAGCTTAGAGCAAGTTTGTCGGGATAGGTATGAACCGCCAAGTATTATTGTGTTATACCAGCGAAGGGGCCAATATCCCATCCTTGTCTGCCAATTTCAAATTTAAAAAAATATTGATAGGAGTAGTAAATATGATAGTAAAAATCCGAACATTAGAACGTCATATTTAAATTATACAAAATGGCGAATTGTATATTATATTGTAATATATAATATGCTTTTGATTCGTTGCATTCTGTTTTATATGTGTGAAATCTGTTCACTAAAAACCTGTGCAAGATTAAAATATTACCGAAATATCCATACTGTGCAGCAACACAAACTTTGTGGTTATATATTGTTCTCTATATTTCATATATTTCGCGATTAAATATAAAAATATAAATTTAAGCTAATTTTAAAACATCAAATTGTTTGTATAATAAATTGTCTAACGTAGTACAAAAGAAAATATAATTTCTAAATTTGAACGTTTAAGAATTAATTCGTATAATTTATTCAACGTCGTCGATTTTTTTATATCACAGACCCTATAAATGTAAATTCGTTTATTGATTAGTCGAGAATCCAGGATGCGATTTTGAACTTTGACAGGTGATAATATCGCAGCTTTGTTAGTCGTATGTATTGCATTTTCATGAAGGTTTTGTCACACGCGCACACGTATATTAGTCGTTGTGTGGGTGGAGGCGTGTAGCTCGCGTTGCGCAGGCGCCGCCTCAACACTCAGTTACGTTGTAGACGTCATCGTGAACGGACGTCTACAGTTACGGCCGTCGTAGAGTCTTCGTATTATTTCCAGTTTCAGTAACCGTGTCGGCTAGTTCAAATAAGGTTATCGATTTATGTTTGCGGGTAGGATATCCGCACTCAAATTTTGGTGAGTTATACTATTTGTTTGCCTTTTATGTTCATTTTTTTTAGCGTGTGTTTGTCTTTGATTAGCGATGGTGCGCGGTTGCACAGGTTATGACTGTTTCGAGTTATTTATTTTTCACTTATTTTCTTAACTTGAGTCACGTTGTTTGAACGTACATGACATCACTTTTGGCACTTCCTCTGCAACGAGCTTGCTTGTTAACCGGCGTGAGGTTTGTGTTATAAAAGTGATACATACCCCGATAACTGTTATACAGTTCGCTATAAAGAGGCGTTTCTGTTGCGATAACACAATAATGATTCATTTCAAATCGTAAATCACGTAATTTTAAATTATGTATGTTATAAAAAAATCTATTGAAAAAATATATATTTTTTATAATAGCAAGGTTATACCTTAGTGCTGCTAAATAATTCCTTCCTCGAGATAATTTTATGCGAAGTAATATTAACTTACAGATCTCAGGGTCATAAATCATTACCGCGGTGGAATCAGGAAGTATTATTTAAAAGACAAAAAAATTATATTAAAAATATCATCTTGACTAAAATTTAAAATAAAAGAAACGTCGGTTCAAACTATTAAAATAAAGTAAAATTGATCTTATATATATTGGTATTAGGATGAAATTTACTTGAAATATTTTTAGAGTTCAACTGCAAGAAAATATTATTATATATACAAATATAAAAGGGTAGAATTTTAAAAGGCGTTCAGACGAGTAGTGATTAGTTATAGCTTTGAGTCTTGTGAGGTAGACTGTACAATCAGGTCAAGGAGCGATAGCTGTAAGTAAATATTGCATTGTTGTATTAACTTACCCGTTTATTTACAATACATATTGTGTACCCTTTATTTTCTTGGAGGAGTGCTACAGGGTCTTCATTTGGGTGTAAATTTATACGTATTATATCAAAACGGGGTAAAGAAAATCTTTATTAAGGACAAAATAGGGATTGCAGTAATTATTAATTAAGTAATAATATGAGACAGCCCTAAATTTTTAAGGGATGTTTCGTGGTGAAAAAAAAATTCATAAAAAGCAAAGATTATAAGATTTTTAAAATTAATGATTCGGTTAATTTATTAAAATATTGATCCCTCTGCTTTCATTTTGGGAAGTGGAGCTTATTCCATTAAACTTGTACGAAGTGTTTTACGAAATATTAAATTAATGAATTAAACACATGAAAATTCTGTGTAGGCTGGGCTTGAGCCCAAAATCTTCAGAATGAAATCACCTGTTCTAAGTACTGAGCAATCTTAACTCTGAATTATACTAAGAAATTATATTTTATAAAGTTTAAAACATTATTAACATAGTAACAATATCTTGCAGCGATTGACGTAAATAACGTATTTAAATTAATCGCAACAAAAAGATCAAAATGTAACACATACGAGTTTAGATCGTTCCTGGTAACATTGACAAGTACACAGCGTGATGTCAGTGAGGTTTAATGTAACCAGTTTGATGTTTGAAGTGTCCAAATTAGTTTAAAGAATTAGTATGAAATTCTTTGAAGTATAAATAAAAATACAGCTGAAGACATAGCTATAGTAGATATGGATGGGATAGACATTTATAATATATCATTTTTTATGGTATAAGTTGACGGCACATATGGGTCCCCTAATGACAAATTGTTACCAATGCTTCTATGAGCCATGAATACATTGTCAATAGGCCACTAAGAGAGAACTATGATGTTATGAGTCTATATTGACTTACTCGCCTTTCAAACCGGGGCACTACAATACTAAGCTTGGCGATAGACTATTTGATAAATATGGAGTCTATCTAGACAGACTAGCTTGTATCTCTCCCATGCTTTGAGCTTAAATTATATAATAGTTTTATCCGTTTTGAGAAAACAAAGTATTTGCATTTACTGTCCTTTGTTTTTTATTTTTTTTTTTGTATTTTAATAATATTTTCCTGACTTACGATTAACGATCGCAACTTTCATTTAGAGAAGTTTTAGAAATACTCGACGAGCAAAAATTTTAAGAGATAGACAATATTAGTTCAGCCAACGTATGTCTAGGAGCGTTGTAACAATTACTTTCGTGTGTCAAATTAAACATAAAATGCTCTTCGTTAACCTATCTTAAGAGATGTCATCAAAAATAGGTAGTCTCATCGCTACCGTCATTTTTACGGAGATCATCTTCCATAGAACACATCCGTGAGCCCATCAGAGATTGGTCAGACATGTTCGTGGTCCAATTATAATTACTACTTACTACTTACTACGCAAATCACGCTGGAACGATAAAATATCCAATAAAATTAATGGTGATTTCGAGGTCTGCACGAAGTCGTTTTTATAGTTTTTCAAGCTATACTTAAAATTATCTGTAAAGAAAGACACGTGAAAGATGCACGTATTATAGATATACAGATATTTGTACACAGGGTGTATGAAATCCCTAGGTCGTGGTTTTATCCTGTAGGCACTATGATGTTATGTCTAGCATTTGCTTGTTGCCAACTTCGTACTACCAAAATTCATAAAAAGTTGCCGTTTGGATGATAATGAAAAAAAAAATATAATATGCCAAATTAAAAACTTTTTAGACTTTGTTGTTTTGGGTGTGTTTTTTTAGTTAACGATTTTTAGTATAGATACTTTTTTTCAATAAGGAGATTATTTATCGTAAAGTCTGTTATTATTAAGTATATATGAAAAAGGTTTGGTTCTTAGGGAAGATTCACATTCCGAATTTGTTATATTTATATGTTTAATTTTATCTATAATAAGACATAATGTCTTAATGGGCTTAAATTTCCTCTTCCTCTTAGGTATAGAGCTATTTCCACCACTTTACTACAGTGTGGGTTGTTGGATCTACAAATGGCAAAATTTCTTTGAAATTAGTCACTTGCAGGTTTTCTCACAATGTTTCTTGCAGCGCCTTAACAGCGCCTTAACACAAATTAATCACATGGAACTTTACTTGCACTTAATATCAAAACAGCGATCATGTCTTAATTTAATTTGTAAATCAATCTTTTGTATTGCTCATAAGAGCTTCTTCTTCTTCTGTCATATAACTCTCTTAATAATGAGGATGGAGAATTCCGATTGACATTGGAGGTATATCAATATACTATGTTGGATACTATTGTTTAAGTACTTAATATGTGTTACGTATTATGTATGTAATTTTTGAGAGGAAATTAGATGCTACATATTTTAAACTATCTCTATGGGACATCTTCCCGTACGTACTCATATACGCACGAAACGTACTACGTGGAGTTGGTCCAAGAACGATTGTTTAAAAGATATACGACATATTATGTATAATTTTTAATATGTTTTATATTCATGACATACTAGACTAATAAATCATAATTAGGTATTTATTAATGGCAAAAATACTAAATGAAATGACAGAACTAAAATCATAACCAATGTTTTAGAGCAAAGAAAAAGAAAGAGATGGCAATATTATTAATCCTGTACAGTGTTCACAATAGAACTGGCATCACAATATATTATAATCAAATAGACAGCAAATCATACTTGGCATTGAATGAGGTAAAACTCGTAATTTCAATTATAATCGCGATCGGCAGGTACTTATAAAATTATACTCCTAAACAACCTCACAGCACGCAAGTCCATTGTCTAGATACGATTGAAAAAAAGAGGACATGTTTTAATTGTCTATGCACGGAAAGATGGCGGATTTTTTCGCGCCAATTTAAACGTCATTTGAGGTCAAACATTATTTATTATAATAAACCTTTTAGACATTCTTTAAGTGTCTGTATAAAAATAATGAAAATCATGATTGAAAATTTATAGAATTATTTTTTTCAACCATAAATAATAATAAAAATATTTATTATGAGTCATAAAATGAAACAAAGATACGTGAAGTATGTAATGTTTGTATAATAGCTATAATATTATTATGTTTAAAAAATATTTTATTTTTCTAAGTTATAAAAGTGCAATACATTTAATCATCATCAAACTACCACTAACCTTTTGGATTATAGATATATGTATATGATTATTATTCTATGGTTGTTGTCGGAAAGTACTGTCTACAAAATAGGTCGCATAAGAAATGCCGAAAGACGCGCTCGCACTATGTGTACAGAAATGTACTGTGTCAATAATAAATATATTTTTTCTTGTAGAAAATGAATATCACACGATTACACGTTCGTGTTGTAACAGGTGTATTATTATACCAGTCTATAAAGCTGATCAAACGAAAGCTAGCACGGCGATTTATTCTTTATTATGTCCGCACTAAGGCCTATAACAGCGTATGTCACTATTAAAGGCTGTTGCTATGCTCGACGAAGATAATTTTTATGGAAACATTTTTTTTATTACCTCATGGTATCAAAAACTAGGCGTTCAGTTTCGACCTAATCGCTTTTAACCACTTTTTGAAGAACCGGTATTGAAACGATATCGCTTATTATTCGGTTCGTATGCTTGTAATATTTTAAAGTAACTTCGACAATGCCTTAACAATAATTCAAGTGAAACCTTCATGCATATTCAGTGTAAGTAATTAACGATTCAAAAACTATTTATCGCAAGACTGACGCGACGACCTCGTCTTTAAAATGTATTTCGACTCATTATCACTTTGAGCTCACGCTTCACGAATTCCGAGTGTAATTAGAAAAAAGCAAATAGAGCATAGAGCGTTTACACCTTACCATAGATAAGGTGACAGTATAAAAGGCGGGAAACTATGACCGTTATTTTCTTATCTGTGCCTTATCTGTCAGGGCGTATGCACTATAATTTCTGATAATTTTGTCGGTATAAATGTAAAGTTAAGTACATATGTTTTTTTGTTAATTATCATCTTGTATGATGTTCAAAGGAACAGTACAGTTTCTTTTGTATTGTATTAGTAATTGCTCAATTTTAATATATGAAATAAAATATTCTTAATTTTTTGACTAAAAATAATCTTTACTTCCCAGTTGATATTTATTTACAAAAGATGGTTTTTTGTCTTAATTTTGACGTATATAGATTATTAGATTAGAATTCAAATTTTGGTGAATTAACAAAGAATAAACATTGCTTGTGGTAAATTTGTGCAACTTAATGAAAAAACTGGTAACGTATACCATACTTGTGGGCTAGATAACAAGAGAAAGTTGACCTATGTTGTTCCAGGCACAAAAAAATGTAACAATCCTTAGTTTTATGTTTGGCGGTAAATTACTTTTTTAAGGAATTGTTGATGCAAAAGTGCCAACGTCTTAAATTATTTTAATCACTTAGATACAGGTCAATCTGTCAACCAGATATACTTAAAAGATAACAACAACAACAACAGCCTGTAAATTCCCACTGCTGGGCTAAAGGCCTCTTCTCCCTTTGAGGAGAAGGTTTGGAACATATTCCACTACTGTGTTCCAATGCGGGTTGGTGGAATACACATGTGGCAGAATTTCTATGAAATTTGTCACATGCAGGTTTCCTCACGATATTTTTCCTTCACTGCTGAGCACGAGATGAATTATAAAGACAAATTAAGCACATGAATCAGCGGTGCTTGCCTGGGTTTGAACCCGCAATCATCGGTTAAGATGCACGCGTTCTAACCACTGGGCCATATCGACTCTTACTTAAAAGATAAACCTGAAACTAATTCGAATATAAGAATACAAAAACAGTCTGTAAATATCTCGTATCAAGGAGAAAGATTTCAAAAGTATTACCAAGTAAATACATGGTTTTAATGTTTTAATGATAGTACGCCATTTCGGTTTGATTCTAAGTAACAATTGATAAAACTCTTTAGATTATGAACACGCCCTCTTCAATTCGACGAACCTTCTATTATATATGTGTAATATACTTGTAAATTATAAAAAAATGTTTGTTCGTATTATGTGTGATTATTGAAACTTTTAACAGTTGGTGGATCCATGAAAGTTTGACAATAGATGGCGCTAGGGTCGTGTCGTTGCTTTTTTTTAATTAACGTAACACGCAATTATTTATTTAGAACAACTAAATAGTACACATAGGCGACAAATCTCCGCTCAGCTCGAATAATTATTCTATAATACCTGTTGACTTCCAGGCAGGATAAATTAATTTAAATAATTGTATTAACAAACATGACTGTATTTTTTTAAATGTTGAAAAAGAGTAACTACTGAGTTTCTTGCCAGTTCTTCTCGGTAGAATCTACTTTCCGAACCGGTGGTAGCTTCACTTAAGTGTTAAATGACGATTCAAAAGTGCTCGTAAAAGCCCACTTGAATAAAGTTTATTTTGATTTTGATATTATAATGGTTTATTAACTCTGTCTGTCTGTTTGTCTGTCTGTCGCTCTTTCACGGCAAAACCAATGAAAATAATTTGATTCCCCAATCCCTTATAGCGCGGGCGATACAACCAGTGACATATAAAATGGGAAATATGTTAAAATTTGAACTTAATCGAGAGTCATTTTTGAGATACGTATAGTAAGACACAAGTTAGATGTCATCAACATCGGTAAAATTCGTAAAACCGATTACTGCCTATTTAAACAACCAATAGAAGCAGCTGCCTATCGCGCCATTCAACGCTATTCGACGCTATAGATTTTCACATCAGTTCAACCCGAGAAAGCAAATCGACGTGTCAATATAAGAAATGCTCATTTAGTACTACAAGATTGAAGTTGGCGACAAAATGGCGCCCATTAATTCAAAATTATGTTTTTGCTAGGTTATCTTAATACATTTCAAATGTATATATTAAATGGTAATAAAAATATTATTGTCAGTTAATAATAGTTTAATAATGTAACTCGAAAATGCGTTACTATCAATGTAATTTCCCGCCAATACGGCCGCCATTTGCATAAACCATATTGTTTTTGTCACTCGATACATTATCGCCGTCACGTTTCACTTGAGGGGTAGATAACTTTTAAGTGCCATACGTATAAAAACTGTGGACATATTAAAACATTATGACGACCATTGAAATTTTTACACGATATTCTTAATAATATAATCCTTAGTACTACTATTTTATCCATACGTAATACTATAAATGCGAAAGCATCTTTCTCGTTCTTTCGGTCTCGCCAAAACTATTGGAACGATTTAAATGAAATTTAGTACAAAAATAGTCTAGAGACTGAGCAAGAAATTTTTGATTGAAAAAGTGATATAAAAAAGAGGTCTTCAATCGTCAATGTAATATTTTAAGTTAATTTGTAAATATATTAGTATTCTATGCGTATATAGTATTATAAGGAGAATTAGTGTGACTTTCCGAACGCCACGCGTCAAGCTGACAGATGTCTTTTAAAATTCTTTCTCTTTTTGGCGGGACTGGCGGGAGGTGGCGCGAAATACGGTCAGGCGTATCATTGTTTTACTGTTTTGTAATATTATTAGAAAACCAGAAATTGAATGAAGTATTTTGTTGTTAATGTTTATTATTTTATGTCCTTCCAATAAATTTGTTATAAAAGTAATTTTGTTTTGTTAATAGTATTATATAATGTTTTTTATTTAGTATTTTTTTATTGGTGAACTCTCCAGCAAAATCCACTCAGTTGTTATCAGTTACTACCCTTAATCGATAAACATTGGGTTGCCAATATGTAGATGTACCTCTGCCTTACTTATATTGTAACTAACTTACTAATCTTACGTAGATAATAATAAATATAATCCTAATTAACACAAATGTGAAATTTATATCTGTAAGCTTTTTTCGCGACGTATAAACAACTCAGATTGAATTGTCTGAATCGCGCTAACGTTTGGTTCGTCACTGTGTATATAGGTTCTGGCCGTTTTAAATGTAGAATAGGACTTGGCATTTTTTGAACATTAGGTATAAATAAAAACTAGATTTTCAGAAGCCATTGTAATGCTTCACCACAGTGGTACAAAGTCTTCTAGTAATGATAAGTGGTCACCACTCCAAATGTAAGAAGTTTATAGCATACCATCAATATTGGGTACTAAGATGTTATGTCTCTTGTGCTTGTAGTTTCACTGGATTTTTTATCATTAAAACCGGAACACATCAATCCTAAGTATTGTTTCTTTGCCTTAGTGGGTCGTAGCTACACAGACGGGCTTGTACAAAGCCCTACCATGAATTAAAACATACCATGATGCATAGATAATGAAATATTAAAAGATTATTATTTGTATTGTTATTGATGAATTTTTAGATTGATAAAGATGTTACTGATATAAGCTGTTGTAACTTTGTAAGTATACTTAGTATAGATACTATATCTGATAAACTTAGTATATAATTATAGCTTACTTTTATATACATTTAAGAAACGGAAGATCTATTACATATTCTGGTCACAAGGGACATGACGTCTTGGTTTTCGAGTGGTGTATTGATGACTCAATGATTTTTTTTTAAATTTGCGTTTCTAATGGATAGGCTTTGCAAACGACTAACGTGATCTAAGTGTAATAAAGAATGGCTATTTTTTTTACGTTGATAATGGGTATACGATAACGACTTACCATAAGATGACTCTTTTGACCGTCCGCCTAATCTATACTTCTATATTAATATTATAAATGTGAAAGTAACTGTTTGTCTGTCCGTCACTCTTTCAAGACATAAACAATGAATCGAATTTGATGAAATTTTGTGTGTAGCATACTTAAACTCCAAGAAAGGACATAGGCTACTTTTTTAGAACATATGATGACCAACGCGAGAGAAACCGCGGCCTTAGAAAAATTAGGTGAGTGTGCAATTTTAACACACGTGTAAATAATTGAGCATGTATAGTGCGTATAATAATACCCATACATGGAAATGCTTTAAGTATAAAATATAAATATGAAGATAAGTTATCGGAAACGTCTACGAATGGTGAGCCATTTTCAATCGCATAGTTGTCGACGAAGGGATCAACAAACAAATTCTGGGAAAGCGGCATCTTTATATTGTACAAATAGCAGCGTTTACAATACATAGCCTCTATTTATTAGGTAATAGAGTCGCTATTCCCGTAACATTGGCGCAGGCTGCGTGTATCGCACAGCTAACATTACGGTGTTGTGTGTCTGTCTATTTCTCACACATTTTTTGCTGTTTTAGGGAATTTAGTAAATAGAATCAGTTCTGCCTACGATTGTAAAAATGTTACATTTTTATTTTCGGATCTTAATATTATTATGATGTTTAGAAGAATTTATTTAGATTTTTTTTTATTCGAAAGTAGGGTATGTTTGTCATATAAAACATATAAATCTTGATAAAATGTAATGCTATCATATGTGCTTTGTATTTTTTTGAGATCTTGTCTGTTAGCGTTCAAATGTAACCTGCGCGATATGTATAAAATTTAATAATACACAAACATTCAACCCCCATTTCTCCCTTACACATATTGATTTATTCCCCACTATTTTCCCACAATCAATGATGATAGAAGCAATGATTTTTATGATAACAAATATCTATCTCCACGCCAAATCTGATCTAAATCGGTTCAGCGGCTTAAGTGTCAAGAGGCAACAGATAGAGTTACAATCGCATGTATAATAGAGATATAGTAGAGATAATGGATGATACAATGCGAGTTTTTTAATGATTATGACAAAAAAAAACACAAAATGCATATGCAATTGCTGCCTCTGGACATTCTGCATTGATGTTTCAGAGATAATTTGATTTTTATGCTATTGGTTGGCGAACGAGCATATGGGCTACTTGATGGTAAGTGGTCACCATTTCTTCACTCACCCTTCAAACCGGAACACAACAATACCAAGTACTGTTGTTTGGTGGTAGAATATCTGATGAGTGGGTGATACCTACCCAGATGAGCTTTCACAAAGCCCTACTACCGAGTAAAATTTGATCACTACGAGTTCTAATTATACCTTAATAACTTGCTACTCACTGACTATAAGTGACGTCCTATCCTATACTGTGGGTCATCAAAGCATCGCTGGCATAAATCGTGCCAATCACAGGCCAGGCTAAATAAGCCCATCTCAACATATACCAAAATCTTTCTTTACCAAATTCTCCTTTAGGACCTTAAATAGTTACACATAATAAAATGTAATTTAAACAGTTAATAATATAAAATTAGCAATCGTTTAGTTCAGGGATCAAGAAAACACCGTTCTGACCCGTATTATATGGTAATAGATTACCTAGTTAAAATAACGTTACAATTTAAATGTGTCCATTACAAATTTAAAACTGTTTGTCGATACATTGACCAAGATGATTTGAAATTTTTATCGATTTTTCAACATTTTCACTCGTTTGCAAATCGTTTTATTATTGTTTATGCTGTTACGAAAAAGTTTTGCGAAATATCTTGACCTAAAAATTATTCATCGTTCGCAATGTTACCTAAATCTTTCGATGCTTTTTGGGACATATTTTTTCAGAAATTATACTCAAAAAGACAAACATGTTTTTCGTAATACAATCTATACTTCTATACTAATATTATAAATGTGTAAGTAACTGTGTCTGTATGACGCTCTTTCACTACCAAACCGATATGAATGAAATTTGGTATGAAGCAAATTTTAACTTCATGTAAGGACTACTTTTTTGCCTAACACGTGGCAACCAAACCCCTAAAACGCGAGCGAATCCGCGGTTGCCGACTAGTATGGATATATATTCTTTAATTTCATGAAACCTTTAATTACTAATTAATGTTAGAAGCTGTTGACGTAAGACATTTAAAAAAATTAACACCCCTTTCTCTGCAGTGAGTCATATCTCGTATTTCCTCAATTAAGAAATCAATAATCGATTAATTTTCATTCTCAATTAGCAATAACATCTTCGTTTTTCCTAAGCCTTTGGCAATAGGCAGTTTGGATGTTAAAGTACCAAGTACTGTAGGTCATTTGTCGTAACCAGTGATGGATTATGACCATAAATACGGGCCATAAATCAAGCATTTTAACGATTATTTCATTATTATTAGTATAATTACACCCAAGTTATTATAATTTTTCGGCAACTTGGTTTTTGTCTAACGCAGGATAAAATAGTACATTAATAACAGATCGATTTTAGATTACGAGCCCTTAAAGTCTTTCCTGCACCTCATCTTTAACAGCGAAACATTTGAATATATCTATAGTTGCGTTTTAAGATAAATCTCATAGATGAAATTGTACCGTAAGCAAAACGAATCGTTTCTAGAATATAGTAATCGGATAAAAAACTATTGTGATAAACCTATTTACATAAAACAAGTTCGGTTTCTAATTTATAGTCTTGTTAGAAATCACAAGAGATCTTGAGCTACTACCGCTACTACGTAAGTAAACGCAGCGTCTTATATAATAATATTATATATTAAATCTTCACCGAAACGTGATGCATCTCCTGATATAAGTTTAATGTATATTGGTTTAGTAGTTTTCATATAAACATTTAGATAACGATCTTTTGTTGAAATATCAAGTTATTTAGATTTAGTAGAGAATTGTCCAACAAAGCATTCTGCATTGTAGGCACACATCAATATTGACTCAGTTGAGTCAACTCAGGATGTCTTGGGCTAAGGAGGGCATTCGAATTCCTTAGCCAGATAATTATCTTACACGTATATTTAATTTTAAAAGAGACTTGATTATTAATAGAAATTATATATCAACTAATAAGGGTTACAGTTGGTATACAGAGTATTTATGCAGTGAAGAATAAGAATTCATATAGCTGAATCGTTATACTTAGGTAACTTGCTCTGGTTATTATTATATTTATTAATTTGGCTGTAGTATTATACAGATCAACGTAAAAAGATCTTTCTTCAAAGTTTTAATAATGAAAATTGGTAACGCGTAATTTTAGTTATAATGACATAAAAACCCTATCTTTGATAAAATTATATAGCTGATATATGATCTCATGTCTTTCATGAGGTTTTTCTTAGTTATGATCAATATAGAGATGATTTCTAATTGCTTTGATAAATAAATGTCGTCTTCGCGTAAAGATTAAAGATCTTAAACTCGTCCGGTCATTTTCTTTACAAATCTTATACAACCTCTATGATCTAAGAGATTGCTACGAGCAAAAGTTGTACGTCAAGCTTCTGTTTCACTTGATACAATTTCACATCCAGTTCCGTTGTTTTATCAAATACATTTAAAATGGTCGTTAAAATTCAAACAGTAACCGAAGATTAACAATCTAACATCTAAATAATACTAGAAGCCATCTTGTTACGTCTTACCCGCATTGTCGGCCAGTTAATTTGTCCTGAACGAAATAAAGCACAGGGTTTCTCGTCAACTACCAACATATATTGAACCGGCGTTTTGTGGTTTGTTTTTAACTTACGTGTGTGTTTACGGGTCTTGTTTTAATGGGTGTTACCGTCAGAACGTGACTAGCATACGACGCCATTGATGATAATTTTAAAAAAAGAATGCGGGTCTAAACACCTGTCAAGTGTCAACTGGTGGGAGTTTTTACTATTTTATTTTTTTTAGTTGCCATTACGACCTCTTTCTTTATATTTTTTAAAGTTATTTGAACAGTTATACTATTTTGATTCATGGTATGGGCACTAATTACATTTTTAAATCTATTTCATCCATACTATGAAAATAAAAAAGACATTTTTTTTTCAGTCAACATATCTATTTCCATGACCGTAATCAGCCCGGAGGTCATTTAGATGTCATATTAAGTGTAAAACATGTTCAAATAGGGGCAAGTAAATGGCTCGAACGAAATGTCAAGCTTAGAATACTTAGCTAATAAATAGTGCGTGCTTTAATTGTAATTGTCGTTTAATTCAGTGATTTAAACAGCCTTTGTTGTAATTATCTGACATATTGTAGCATTTAATCACGTTTCAAAGATTTTTGTCATTTCGTTTTCATGACATTCGATGTCTCTGGTTTTTGTATATTTTATCTGTGGCAATTGTTCGAATGACAGATGAAATATATTGTGTGAGGAATTGAAATAGGTGACATAATTATAAAAAAAGTATGTACGTATTGATAAAAATGGGTTTTGACTTTTGAGATAGTTTGAGATTAACATATTTTTGTTTTGTTTAACCGTATTCCTAAGCTCTACTTTGATTTATATTTTACAAATAAAATGGTAGGTTATTAATAAGAACAGATTATGTTTTTCTAGTCTAAACATACAAAATGTCATATCGATCAGTAGATTGCATTATACAATTTCATATGATTTGGGCATGTCGTGAGTTATTCTGTATATATTAATTTCTACATAGAACTATATTTTTGTGTCAGTATAATTATGTATTCTCGTGAGCTTTTATGTCATGTACAATTATTCTATAGGAAAATTTTGTGTATAAATTCATTTTTGAGGATCTTTTTTTTATACTTTTAATTTTTATCTATATTCAAATTGTAAATATTTTTTATTATTCTGATGCATATACATATTTAATTCAATTAATGTGTTTTTAGAATCATATGGATACAAAGTTTCTTGATTTCGTTGACTAGCCGATTGCACACAGGATATGTTAATGTGCAAGTGTGAGAATTCCACGCTAGTGAGAAATCTCTGACAGAAAAACTTCATGATTTTTGGTCGTTAAACCTAACCACGAGACAAGCGAGTTGCTTTAGATCACACTTCTTTTAATATAACTATTACTGTTTTCCTTTTATTGACCTGTTGGGTATCCTAAAATGTTAAAGCTGGTATAAGGTCTCCGCTTCGTTCGAGAAAAGGCTAAGAGCACCAATTCCACCAAGATAGAACTATTAGAAAACATAACGTAGTCGGCATCCACAAGATGTTTCCCTGGGGTGCAAGACAAATATTAAACAGCAGTTCAGTAGAATTTGCCCGCCATTTTGGCTCGAACTCGGCTATCAGAAAGTACTCGTATGAATTAAATAAAGCCATGCACAAATCACTTATCCATACAACCTCTTGCGTACACGGTTTCGCAAGCTAACTCTTCAGAATCTACGTTATTACCAAGTAAATACGCAGTTATTGTGATTTAAATAAATTTAAATAGTTCGCCTTAGTGTCGCAAGTTCGTTCTGAATATACTCGGTGTGATGAAATCTTGCTTGTCGTTTTATCTTATATCTTTCTTTTGTAAACTGCCTGTTTTGTAACCGCCGTAGGGAAATATTTACAATTTGTTTTTTTTTCTTTTAATTGTTCTAAAGCTATTGGTAAACTTTGTATATCAATTGTACACAGATTAAAACGTATCCTTTTGTAATATCTGAAATGTCACTGTCACTTTGACATTAATGATTTTAAAAGAGGTTTTATATAATCTGTCCATTTAAAACAACTATATAGTAAAATAATGTTCAGTTATATAAACATATTTTTATGCTGTAATTAAAATTAAACACATCCCTATATAATTTTAATTAGTTTTAAACGTCATAACACATGGATGGTAACAGATAAAAAAATATTTATTCGACCTTAATATTTTTTTATAGCGGTACAGTCATTTTGCGAGGCGTTATTTGTTTTCGGAATAACTCGTGCGTTCGGAAGTGAGAATGTATTGCGTGTGGGCCTTTTGCCTGTGCTGTTTTTTTTTTACTTTGTTTACTTTCGGCCTTTGACGGGCTGATGCCGGACTTTGAATTGCCTTTTCGTCTTTTTTTTTTGCTGAAGATTTGATTATTATTTCACGATTAAATCAAACAATTTGAATTTTGTTTAAGATGGTGTATATCTTTGTGGATTGTGATATAAGTATGAACTTTGTACTCAATGTTAGCATGTAGATTTTATTCTACATTATGAAATGCACGAGCTGACATTATTCGTTATAACTTGGAAGTAAACCTTGGGTCAGAGAATAAAATTTTCTCATTATTGTAACATGTTTTACGACTCCTGGGAAATGCAAATTTTAATTCCAATACTAGAGCCATAATAGTGCGAGTAGGAAGTAATAATTTCCTCAATAAAAACTTAACACCAAATAAACCGTGAACTATGCGCCCGCGCAGGCTTTATCGTTCAACAAACTATAGCTCTCGCTTACTCCTGCGGGTGTTGTACACCTATCCCGCTCCCACATGTCGGCCATCATAGCTGCGTTGCTAGGCAACGGGCTTGTTTACACAGTACTCGGCGACGAAGTTGAACGATCGATATTGTATGCAAAAGTCATATATCTACACGTTAGGAGAGCTGATGGTATGTTTGTATTAATTTTGAACTAGCTACCGTCTCATTACTCAATGTCATTTATATTGAAGCACCGAAAAATACGTATCGGTACTTTGCATAGAGATTATCCGAGAGTTTACGGGTTAAAGGCACATAAATGGTCTTTACTGTAAAATATAACTTGACACTTATGGAATACCAAGAAACAGGTAGTCTAGCCGAAGTTTATCGTAATAAAAAGCAGGCCCTTTGATCAACGGTGTTCTAACAATTATCCTTGGTGGTTAAAACACCCTTACCATATAGATGTATTTTATATTTTTATTTTGGGTTTGATGATGAGACCTACGTCTCTTTGGGCAGTACCATAATTTTATTAGAGTATTTCATATTTAATGGTAAGTAAGCCAAGGCACGTAGTACCTTATTTCCCGTTGTTGGAAACAACAACAAACAGCGTCTTATGGGTAAAGGTAATCATACTAAGCATGTTAAACTCTTTGATCGTTTGTGCTCCTAAAATAAATTAAAAAGTATATCGAGCCTAGTCCAAATTTGCTATGTAAAAAAAACAAAGAATAGGTATATGATACGCTCCATTGTTGAAATTTTCTACTTTCACTCTATTCGTTCCAGTAGTTGGTACTTTAGCTGCGGTTAAGAAGCCGATCAGGTCAGTTGTAACATAAGAAGCTGAGGTGTACCCTGTCCCATCGTGTAGGGCCAACGGTGGAAGTGACGTCGGTTTATCAAGGCTGACGTTCTTGACTTGACATTAATGGCGGGAAATTAGAAGAACAAATTAGGCCTATGACGTTGCGCATTTTTGTATGATATTTCAAAAGGACATCACTTTGGACGCTCAAACTGAAGGCTTTGCAATGTCATAAAGTATGCCTGACTTAATACTGAAAACCAATGATGCAAAGATTTTTTAATTAAATAAGTGTAGCCTATCTACACCACTATTAATGTTGAGTGCAAATAATTTATTTGCAATATCTAAACTACCAAAAATTTTGGAATATTATTGAATTATTGGAAAATAATTTTATCTTTTTAAGGACACATTGATTTATCTGTTTATTAAAGTACTTAGTTATTGTATATTGTATACTAGCAATCCCGCCCCGGCTTCGCACAGTTGCAATGTTGATACTAAATGTACTGAAGAATGTCTCACAATATTCACAGTTTTTCAGTCATTCTCTATTATATTTATTAAAAAAATTGTTTCAAAACCCGTTGTGTATTTTAAAGATCTAAGCATACATAAGGACAGACAGCGGTAAATGACTTTGTTTTATACTATGTAATGATAATATTATTTTGTCTTTGTCAAAATAACTATTACAAGAGTGTTTTGACTACCATATACTAGATTAGGCTATTCTCCATCCAAAAAGTCTGACCACGGTTGCCTCGAAACTCAAACAATGTGTGGTCTGAATAGATGTCAAAGGAATTTGCGGTGCGAACAATGCAACATTGTGGTTGACTATTGTCCCTTCGTTTATATTAGATGTGTGCTAATAGAACTCACGTCTGTGAAATATTTGAGTGAACTAATGGGCCTTTGAGGGTCCTGACTGTTCTTTTCGCTTTAAGTAATGATTAGGAACTTTATACTTAACTTTTGTACAGTCAGAGTACAAACCTTCAGTTTTCAAATTGATTCTTTTATCAAGTCGTAAACTGTTAGTGCCTCTCGAATCTAAACATATAATGATTGCGACGTAATATGTCATTTTCGATCGGTAAAGCAGATTATCGTTCATACCGAGCACACGAAAATAGATCTTAAAGTGACGAAGCTTTTCTTACCCCGACTGTACTAGTGAGCTGTTAGTGAGTGAGTTAGCGTCAATAGAGCTAATGGTAAGACGTTGTACAACCCCGTCTATGTAGGTAGCACCCACTTGTCCCATATTTGGTATTGTTTGTAATGGTTTGAAGGGTAAGTGAGCCAGTGTACAAGCACACGGCACTTTTTAGCCACCAAGGTTAGTATCACATTGGCGAAATAAGTCATGCTATATTGCTTACCGAGCCAATGTATGGGCACTGTAGACTACTTTTCATCAGGTAGACTTTTGGCTCTTCTGCGTACCTATATAAAATTAAAAGTGATGTATCTATTGACGATAATCCTAGGATGTTTCCTTACAAATTTCCTGTCAACGCGAACAGCTGCAATCCATCAAATTGTATTATTATGTCTCATTTACCTGTAATCGCGCTGAGTCACTCACCATATCACAATATTGCAATACAAGATAAGGTTCGATCATTCAAAGATTCGTGATTAGCTGTACCAATACAAATTACGTTAAAAATTTATTTAACATTTTCACTTCTTATAATTAAACATACTACTTCGGTAAGTGGTTGGTAGTTGATGGTAATTATCACATTTGAATACAATTTATAGAGTTGATATTTGCATAGACATGACACCTTTGACAATATCATCACAACCTTGTATAGCTTATGTGCTAACAGTATTACAACGCCTATATTAAGTTGTATCTTGTATCGTATTCCTCAGCTCAGGATTTAAGTGACGTTAAAACTAAATCGTCAGTGTTCTTTATTGTCAGAGTTATTGTACGTATTACTTGATCGCAATTGATTTAGTTCTTAATATTTTCGGTAAAATCTATGTACCAAATATGTTAACATCAAAAAATCTTGAAAAATGATGATTCAAAAGTGCTCAAATGTAAAATATTTTAATTTTTATTAAGATAATAACTGTTCTAAATATCAAGAGCACTTAATACCTTATTACAATTACCTTAAGCTTTAGTAATCTTCAACTGAATAATTTGTAGCTGAATGGGTAAATTTTCTAAAATAGTCATATAAAAGTTATATAGGACATCCTCGTGTTCAAAATTACGGACATGCATTGTGCATCTATGGTATTTTATGACGCTGCCAAGGCCACTCATCATAATTCGAAGCGATCATAAATATGTACGTTTCGCCATGACCGACTTGCCAGTTTTCCGCCACGCACGCCACTCTTTTATGTTTTACGTGATGGACACCATAACTGCATTAGAATAACTTAAATTCCCTTATCTTCTCACGATGTTGTTATGTTACCTTCGACAGTTTATAGGCAAGCGAATAAAAATGGTTTTAAAGCTTTGAAGGATATGCTGGCCCTTTATTAGAAATTATTGAGAAATTTGGGGAAACAACACTGTGGTTTTATATCGTCGCGTTAGTTAGTCACAATGCAGTCTATGGTCTAACCATAGTCCATAGTTCATCCATAATGTCTTACGTGATGAATTATGATTCATTTCAGTTACTATGTGATTATACGATTGAACGAAAAAGTTTTTTAAGCTATCGTAATTCTCTTCTTAAAAATGTTACACTACTTTTATCAGATTTAATTGCCATAATAAACTATCATTTGTGTGTATTTCACAAGTATCATGATGATGTACGATATATATCTGTCATATCTATGTATATACATATTAATGAAGCCATACCTAAAATAATCCTATATCGATACGACAGGTTTTTTCATAAAATTAAATTCTTCTTACAATTTTACATACGCATACGTTGTCTAACAAATAACCGTCAATCATACACCGTCAAAGTGACATTGGCCCATGCATTCTGAATGGACCAGGCGTAGCATCATCTGCATACATCATAACTCTGAATCCAACAATCGAATATGAGCCTTAAAACTATTAACATTCGATTTAGAATGACTTAGCAACGATAAAGAGTTAATACGTTTGGTTTTGAGAAGTCCTTCAAACGTGTCATTAGAGGTTTTTAGTGTTTCTTCTTACAATAGGAAAACACGTCGTATGAGAATGACCTTTATTACAACTGCATTTGAAGTACAATAAGTCATATTTACTGGTAACTGGATAACAGTGCATGCAATCAAAAATGCACTCTATATCTGAGTTATTAAAGATAAATGTTGTTTTATTTTTAAAATCGTTGACATGTTCCAATCCTCCTTGGAAATTTGAATCGTTTTGTACGTTGTTATAGTTGATTTTTCTTTGTCATTAGCTTCGCACGCGACTCGTTACGCTATTGCAATTGTGAAGGACGCTAAGTCATGTGAAATTGATTCTATTTGATTATCTTTAATGACTATCTGTGCAGATAAGTCGTTCGAGTTTTATTATATGTATATTCCGGGTTCAAATGTGAGACCCTGAGGAACTCCCAATAAATTAAGTTAAGTTAAGGCATGTAAGTTTGTTGGAGATGTACTCGCTGACGCAGTTTACTAATGGTACTTAACTCTATAGGAGAATTATTATTTATTTATAAAACAAATGAATCTGGAGTTGGCTGGTAAAATAAGCATTCTACCACGCAAATTGGAATTCCTATTCTTTACAGAAGAGCACTGTTTGCTTATGTTGGAAACATCTATTTACTTCTTTTATAATATAGTTAAATGATAAATATACCCTGCAATATAACATTACAAATATGCTTCGTCTTCTTCTTTCAAATCTTAAATCACTGATGGCGGAAAGAGAGATATGTCATCTGATATTAATTTACGTTTGCAAGTGATTTTAATGAGAACAAATTAAATACCACTTGCAACATTATATTCCGAACCGAACAGAAATTACTCATTTCATATAATAAGATAAAATACTGTAAAAGCACATTGAGGAACAAGCTATTGGAATTAGGTGTATCTTGATTTTGATTATAATTATAAAGCTGTCTTAAATTTTTGCGATTATTACACATTGAAATAAAAAATCGGGATGTTAAAAATAATTAATATACGCGATTCAAATCAGTTAAAACTGGTTTTATTTTAATTATAAAGCTCTCATTAACTTATTATGTTATAATGATTATAACAATTGCCCTTAAAAAAATCGTTGAACCGATTTAAATGAAATATTATCCGGTAATTCGATATCCGATGAAGGTTCATGATTATAAGGTTAATTAATGTCGAAGAATGTAAAATTACGTGTTTCCAGAGAAGTCTTATCAGTACCACTTGAGCGATTCAATGAAACTTCGAAGATAAATCAACATTTCATAATCAACTTATAATAATTGCTAGGCTGTGATGACCTGCATATGAAACCTTTTTTTAAGATTCGTCGATGATATTATAGATTGATTAATTGGTAGGTTCAATAGTTGTGTTTTTTTCTGAACTTGTATTGCATAGTAAACATTTGACTCATTAAATTAGATTTGACAGTTAGTGTATTTTTTTTTGTTTAAGAGGAAATTATTCTAGAGAATCAAATACTGAACATTTGAATCCAACAGCTATAAACATAATATCAACAGGCCTATTACCTGTCTAGGTAGGTCTCATTAATTTAGGTACTCGGTAAATAGCATCTAGTAGATACATTCTACCTCCAAATAGGAATATTTAGTATTTTTCTGTTTACAGGCACATAATATATTCGTTTTGAAAGTGCGTTCGCAAAATAAGGGCGATAGTAAACATTTATCTTCCGATGGTTTGTTTGCCAGTTTCCCTACATATACGATAAAAAATTAAGGCAATACGAACAAAATCAAAATATAATTCATTCGAATAGGCTTTTACGAGCACTTTTGTATCGTCATTTAAAAACTATATTAAGTGCAACTACCACCGGTTCGGAAAATAGATTCTACGGAGAAGGACAAGCAGTAGTAACAGTAGTTACTCATTTTTAAACATACAGTCATGTTAGTTAAATACAATTATATATGTATGTAATATATCCTGCCTGGAAGTCAACATGTATTAATTCTAAGATTTTTTATCGTCGGTATAATCTTGTATTGATTAATATACATATATAACGTAATTCCGTTCCATTTTAATGCATTTGTTTATTAGTAAAGTCCAAAGTTTGAAAATATAAAACGCATTCAAACGCGATGCCTCATTCGTATGTTATTTTAATAATATTTATGTCAACGGTTACGGCATAATGAGACAATACAATTATTCAATTCGATCTTCATCTCGAAACTAGTCACAACACAGCGCTACTAACACAATAGTACATGTTTTGAAAACTTAGCATGGCCAGTTCGCAGCTGCCAGTGAACGATTGACTATTGTTATAGCTGATATTGAAAAAAATACTCATACCATTAGACCTATAACTATAATTTAAAAATAATATGTTGTAGAAGCTTTAAGAGAAACAAGTGACGATATTATTAAATTTAATTTAGATCTAAATGTGTTTATTGATAATGAATGATAGAAAACAGATGTTGTGTTTGTTATTTGCGTTTGAATAGTTAAAAGTGAAATGTCATATGAACCAAAATCACATACAAAGAACTTTATAGTTGATGTAATATAATTTACAGAACGTAATAAAAGCTAGTTTTCAAATTGTGAGTGATATCAAATGCTATTTAGTATTTGGTGTGCCGTGAATCATTTGATTAAAACGATTGATTTGAATGATTTTTTAGTCATTGTATCGATGATGAAGTCTCTGAAGGTGCTCTTCGGACTTTCACAGATCCTCCAGATTTGCGTATCTACGTGGCATTTCAAGGTATCCGACGAGGTAAATATATAAACGAATATGTGACGAGCTAATTTTTATTGCGCTATAAATCTGCAACATCAATATACTCGGTATTTTCATCATTAGGGTCAAGTTTTCTAGGATCGTAAAATATTACTGAATTCACTAGTCGGGGCTAGAAGCGATATTTCAAAACCTAGTACTTTGATCATATGCTATTATTATCCTTAGGTATTTGTTAGGTCTTAATCTTTAATTTAATTTTATATTTCGAATATCCTTTACCAAGCATTCAAGTCTAGAGCCAAGATTTTGTTCTGAAAAATCTTTGTTTTTCAGAACAAAAATAGATCAGTGGATAGGATATTCAGCGCAAGCATCATTTGGTACGCTCTAACTCTGTATAGTAAGTAAGTAACTTAACCCTTTATGCTCCTCGGGTAGACATATAGAAAATACATCGTAATTAAACAGGCGTATGTCGTTTGAAATTCAGCAACTTGTATGTTTATCTATCAGAATATAATTAATGAATTGTAGTTGTATTTGTATACAAAATTACAAATATGGTTAACTCGAAGCAGTATAACTTTGTAAGTTATCTTTAAGTAAATAACTTAAAAGGTCTAAGATATTATATAAATAATAGAATAACAAAATAAGTAGAACGAGCGTACTTAACGCGAAGTAATATGTAATAATGTGTAAACGTCAAGCGAGAAATTAACTAAGCCGACCTCCTCCTTGACCGGGTTCCCGCCGATTCTTAAAATCTCCATAATCGACGAGCAACCGTTTGTGGTTGCGCAAAGCTCATTGTCCAGTACGGCGGCATGCAACCTGTGTCAAATTGTTACTGTTTAAACGTTCGACGCTTGCTGTTTACGAATATAGATAATTTTATAGCTTCTAACGACGACACTACGTCGGAACCGGTCTAAGGGTTCAAGGTGTTAACTTATATGTTTTAACTAAAATAGCTACTGAGCTGTTTTTCCATTTGATGTTCTAACCCAGTAGTTAGGATCGTAAATAAAGGAGCATAATCGTGTATGAAAGTTGCAGAGTCAAATTTAGGTTATCACCCCAAAATTTTAACGTGAGCATGGTAAAGAAAAATATCGCGACAAAATTAAAAAAGTTTCGTATACAATTCTGACATACATATATCTCGAATCGAAATTAAAGAAGCGTTATACAGAGAGCATTCCGTTGCCCAACGATGGGATATTTTAGGGCAGTTAATATAAGAAGAATCAGACTATATTAACAATAATAATGCGAAAGTAACCTGTCCATCTTATTGTTACGCTTGGTCAAATATCACAGTGAAAGTAACGATAGCTATTATTAAAAACGTCTTAGAGTCTGTTCGTTGTTTATTAAGACTACTGGGTCTGAGTTTCTCGATACCAATTTTCTTTAATTTCGTTTATGCTTTTCATTTTTTTTTCTCATACGTAATACCGTTCTCTAACCGGCCAGTACTTTTTTCCGCTCTCTAATATTAAATCATTCTTAAATCGTAATTCTTTAGTTGCAATCTAGATTTTTTTTTATTTTTCTGCATATCTTCGTCTGGAGCTCTTCAAAATGATACCATAAGCGATTTACTATGTGCAGCTATCGTTCCATAATCACTGGGATAAAAATCGGCTGACACTATACCTGTAAGATTATTTGAATATAGAATTCTGATTATAAGCGTTTTCCCACATCTATTTGTTAGGTTCATATCTATATTAATATTCTAAATGTGGAAGTGACTCTGTCTATCTGTCTGTCTGTCAATAATTCGCGACCAAACCAATGAACCGAATTTCATGAAATTTGGTGAGAAGCAAACTTAAACTCCAAAAGAAAGGACATAGGCTACTTTTTTGTCTAACATATAATAACGAACACCTAAAATGCGAGAGATACCGCGGACGATAACTAGTTCATGTATATAAATAAAGTCATGTTCTTCGTCGTCGTCGTCATGTACCATTATATAACTTCATATCTAAATTCCTACGCGATTTTTTAATCTCCTGTCTGACACCGTCAGCTTATATTCTGTATACTATAAAGTTGATTCTCTTTATTAGAAATATTAATTTAGATTTAATTATTCGTTTTTAAACATGACTTATGTATAATGGACATTCTTAATCGAGACCAGACCAAATATAATAGGTTCAATTTTACTACTTATTAGACGGAATAGGAATTATGTTGATTTTGGTACAAATGCTAAATACATATGATTTCTAGATATTTCTGGAATACGTTTATTTTTCAAAAAAATCTCTTATATACTTATTTATCTCTCTAACCTAAAATTATCGAGGATAGTTTTGCATTGCAATGTCGAGCCTATACATAAAAATATCTGCGAAACTGCTATAGCAATACGTTCAAAGTAATTTTTAGTATTTAAAGACAAATAATATGATCATATAAGTTTTTGGGATTTGAGAAACGTGAGCCTTAAAACTCACTCAAATTAAATTTGCAGGCGAATGAATTGGCTCAGATCTTTATATCATAGTGTCAAGTTACATTTATTATGCGTTAGGTCTGTTTATATGTTTATTCGGAATGGGTACAAATTATATCGCGTATAACCTAAGGGAACGGTTACAGGGGCGGGGGTCTAGTGTCATGTAATAATAATAATCTATGCATCTGTTACACATATGTAAGAAATTCGCAAAGATTTGATAAGGATGATATCACAAAACTAATATTAAACGTTAAAAGAAATCTGTCCATAGTTTTCCTCTGTTATTATTTCAACGTAGGCACTGAAGCACAATAAGAAATCCGTGCGTCAACAATGGCCTATAAAATGCCCGTAGAATGGCCTAACTGTGCCTAGATCAAGCCTGGTTCCTGATTTACGAGGCAAATGACCTGAACGCCCAGGTCTCGGTAACGTTTATGAACACTTAATAATATTGCTTAAATAATAAACTCATTATAGAAAGCATAATATCGAAAAGTCAAGGTATTGTTGCAAAACTATCAGTACCATTGCTGCAAGCAAAATTAAGCCATAATTGGTAAGAAAATCTCCTGGAAATGTCCCACTGCTAGATAGTCTCTTATTGTGCAAAACCCAGACGCTCATTGGGTATTGGCTGATGATTAGAATCCTGGATCAACGGTGAAGTGCCCCAGGATTTTGTACAAATTATATTGATCGTTTAGAGATTTCTAGAACACTAGTAATATTAGAATATAATATTAGTGTGTGGATTTGATACAAGTTTTTGTGAAAACCAGAGATGTTCCTGAAAAAAGATGATTCGATAATTTTGATATTGACAAATTAAATTTTAAAATTTGGTTGTATATGAAAAATGTCGAAACTATTACCTTCGTCGTATCTTGAAGAACAGTGTAGGGTAAGCTCGACATGGCGATATCGAGTCCGAATTAACAGCCTTCTGGGTCCATTTTGCACAATCAAATGTGTTGGAATGAAAAACTGCATAATTTTGGAACGCGCAAAATTTTGACATATCTAAATTTTGACATATAAATATTTGTAACTGGAGCCTGTCTGTCTGTAAATATTAGACGTATATTGTGGTTAAATTTATACAGTTAATGGATAAATGTAACTTATCTACATATATCTAGTGCAAATAAGGCTTTCAGCTATACAATATTACTACACCTAAGTTGAGTTTACCCAGCGGTCATACTGATAACCGCTGATAGCAGATAACGTAATCTTAATGCCCGCGCTGTTCAAATAGTGTGGTGACCGTTACTCCGTGTTAACCGCTTAACTAGAATCTAATCAAAATTACTATTTTTATTAATTCATTGAAGGATATATTTTATTAAAATATAGTTAGTGTGACTTTCCGAACGTTATACGTCAAGCTGTCAGGTGGCTTTTAAATTCGTTTACTTTTTGGCGGGAGGCAGCGCTAAATACAATTATCGTATAATTGTTATACTGTTCTTGTAATAATATAAGAAAACCAGAAATTCTGCCCGGACGAAATTCCTCTCTATAGTGGGATAAAGTTAGTAAGATTCTCTCACAAAGACTGAATTATATGTGTGTATGAGATGACTAATGTAAGAAATAAGACCGAAAAAGAAAATAGAATTTATTAATGTACGATAATTTTGTGCCTGTGTTTCTATAATATAATCCCGCAGACATTTTTAACTTTTCCACTTCCTTAATTCAAATCGTTTGTTAAAATTACATTGATAAAAAAGGCATATTATTCGATACAAGATTAATACCTGTTGACTTCCAGGTAGGATACACCACATACATTTATAATTGCATTTAACAAACATGACATTGTATTTTTAAATGTTGATAAAGTGTGACTACTGCGTTTCTTGCAAGTTCTTCTCGGTGGAATCTACATTCCGCACTGGTTGTCGCTTCGTTTAATACAGTTTGTTAACGATTCAAAAGTGCATGTAAAAGCCTATTGATTATTAAAATGTTTTGTTGAAAGATAGTTGCCAACGGAATAGTGTTAAATGGTCACCATAATAACACTGGCAATAACTGGCCACGAATTATAAGATGTTATGTTCCTTGTGCCTGTTTTAACACTAGATTAACTCATCCTTACTACCGGAACATAGTACGGCAAAGTGTAATTTTTTTCAGTGTTACAGGTGATTGGCTGGTACCGCCTGTATATTTAGTCCAAATATTCCCTTAACTTTAAACTTCGTATATAATGTAATCTATTTGACGACACCGAGTGACAAGAATAAAGTTTTTGCTAGAACGTTAATGCCAACTCGTTATAAACGCGTTTATCTATTTTTACGCCGTATATATAAAACTAGTTTAAACAAATAGTACTACATTGAAGTAGGTATGTATTTAGCTCGTACTTAATATAGAAAATATAATGTTCAAAGTTTACTTTTATTTGAAGTAAGGGTATTGTGCTAAACCGTCTAAGTAGGTTGGATCTGGATATGAATAATATTTTCTACCAGTTTCGAATACGGTAAAGGATACAAAATTATTTCGGATTATCCAATTGATTTCTCCTATACTTATGAGCCGCCTGCCGAGATGGCCCTGGGGTTAGAACGCGTGCATCTTAACCAATGATTGCGGGTTCAAACCCAGGCAAGCACCACTATATATATGTGCTTAATTTGTGTTTATAATTCATCTCGTGCTCGACGGTGAAGGAAAACATCGTGAAGAAACCTGCATGTGTCTAATTTCATCAAAATTCTGCCATATGTGAATTCCACCAACTCGCATTAGAACAGTGTGGTGGAATATGTTCCAAACCCTCTCCTTAATGGAAGAGTAGGCCTTATCTCAGCAGTGAGAAATGCACAGGCTGTTATTTTACTTTTTTTATATACTTATGAAGAGAATTTGGAGCAATAGAGTAAGCTACATTGTAACTTATTTGTTGGTGGATCTGTACATTGGTATTATCCATAGTAATATTATAAATGCGAAAATAACTCTGTCTGTCTGTCTGTTTCGCTGTTTGGGCGTGTTTGACTACTGGACCAATTTAAATGAAATTTGGTACTAAGAAAATCTAAGAAAGGACATAGGCTACTTTTTTGGAGTTGGAAAATAGTGTTGTATAGGGTTGAAAACGAGGATGGGAGGTTGTATGAAAGAATTATCATTTTAAGAAAAGCATAAAACTTATATCTCAGGCTGTTAAGCACACATATAAAATATTATATCATGACACTCAGTAAGGAGTGTGCAAATATTCTACGCGAGAAAAGCCGCAGGTAACGTCTAATCATAGATCTGATGAATATTTATTTTATTATAACAATATAATTTATATGCACACATAAGCTATTTCGAATCTTAAACGCCCTTAAACGTTCTCAATGCTGCTTAACTCGTTAGATTATCACACAGAAAGGGCACAAGCATAATCCTGTCTACTGATCTGGTTTACGAATCCGTAATGGCCCTAAAGTGGACCAATAAACTATTCACAATGGAAATCATTCCAAATTCAAATATTTAAAACTATCTGGTCATTTTTTCGTTAAAAAAAAACCACCAACGAATCGTCTTATTAATGATCATGTAAGTTAGTTAAGTAACGTCAAATAAAACATTTGTTCCACAACAGTGAACGAAACGCAAGGACATGAGGTAATTTGCGCCATTCATTATGTGAATGTCATAGTCCGGAAGGCGACGGTGGATTTTCGCTTGTTGTGTATTATAATACCGATACCTTTGGTTCAGATATATAAATATCAATTTGCCAGCAAGCATAGACATGGTCGTAGATGATAGCATTGTAATAAATATACATCTCTCTTATATGTACATCAACAAAGCGTTACCACCCTCGTTCACTAATATTTCCAACCGAAATAGCACCAATAAATGGGTGGTATCCAGACCGTATCATAAAGATCTTACTAAAATAATCATTGATACTTTCTATATAACATTTGAACTGCTTTCTAGTACTTATGTTTTGTTTAAAACCTACCGATATTATAGTACGTTACGCCTACATCTTTAATTCCCTTGAATAGTCACTTGAAACAATGACTTAGCCTAATGCAATGATTTTACAAATTTTGATTCAGCCTCCCTGACCATAACCTTAAGCAAAAAATGAAATGTGGGTTTGTCAATTTTGGTGAATCATTTAAGTGTATATTCTCACACCTAATTATTCGATTATAAATTTTTCTTAAGTTAACGTTTACGTAACAACTTGTAGCTAGTTCACTGCTGGGCTAAAGCCTTCTCTTTACAGCACGCTGCTTCAATGCGAGTTAATGGATACAAATTTGGCAGAACTTCATTGAATTTCATGCTTACATGTTTCCTCGGAGGTTTTCCTTTACCACTGATCATGAGGATTATAATCACAAATTAAACACATGAAAATACATTGGAGCTTGCTTGAGTTTGAACGCGCTAACATAGGTCTCTTAATGATGGGGTATATAAAGCTAAAAAAATTATTCAATTATTCATTCACGTTAATAGACGAAAATACTCAGCGTAGGTATTTATGTACTAATCTTATATACTAAAATCTGTTCATAGTGCTTAGTGTAGTGGGTATGTATGCGTATGTGTGTATGTGCATAGTTTTTTCAGTTACTCATTATAAAAAGTGAGGTGACTTCAGTTATTGGTATAGTAATCTATACTAATATTTTAAATGTGAAAGTAACTCGTATCTGTCTGTCTGTAATTCACGACCAAACCTCTGAAAGGAATTTTATAAAATTTGGTATGAAGCAAACATTAATTTTAAGAAGGACATAAGCTACTTTTTAGCCTAACACATAACCAACACCCTAAAACACGAGCATAGCCGCGGGCGACTACTAGTATTAAAAATAATGCTACAAGTCATTCAACAAATAAGCTTCAGCAATTTAAAAATGTATCGTAAAACTCGAATGGTTATCGATCGATCAATAAAACAAGGGAAAAACCTGCATGTATGTCTGTACATTAACGTTACAACGTGACTCAGTAAGCCATAAAGCGGAGATAACTTATCGTGTTTGAACAGGCGTTTAAGCCTAATGTACACTGTGACACTTGATTCACACCTCTATTACGATAGCAATAAGGATGACATTACGACTGTATTACGAGTCTCAAGTTAAGTGGTGTTAGGTTTTTTTTTCTAAACTCCTCGCTGTACTTTGTAATCGTTCATTAATACTTAGACACTACTAAGGCTATACAGGATGTTCTCTTTTTATTTCTTATGTTTTACAATATTCTAGAATATATATCAGTATAGATAAAATTTAATTAATAAAGTTAGATTCTTCCTTGGTGCTTTATGTGAAATTGAATCAGCCATGAATATATACAAGCAAATTTATTTTAAAAAAATTTCACCATTCATTTTCTATGTAACTTGTATATAATCATAATGTAAAACATTATATACCTTAGTTGGTTACTTATCGCTCAATTAATTATTATCAAATGACATGAATATTTACTATAAAGTAACTCCTCTTTACGTATTTCATTATCAGGAATACAATTAAAATAAATTAAAAATGTTCGTTTAAAATGTAATTGGAATTTTTAATTATGCTTAAATTGAAAGTATCAATGAATAATATATTCTTTGATAGATAATTATTTAACATTCGAAACAATTTCAGTGGTGTATAAATTTTTTTTTCAATAAAATACTATATATTATGTTTAATCAAACCTACTTTAATCACATGATTATGTTGATTGGAATGTAGTATTAATTTACATTATTTTTCTTTGCAGAGACTCTCCCGAAAAAATGGCGTCAAGGAAGATGACCCGAGTTGGCACTGGACTCCATCAACACCGACTTCAGAAACACTCGATCATGATACTGAAAAGCAATACAAATTACAAATACAAGCGTTACAGAATGAACTGTTTAACATGAGGGAACGAGATATAACAGAGCAGGGATTGGATAACGATGTAGAACTCAATCGACTCCGTGAAGAGAATAAGAATTTAACATGCAGTCTCGAAGACCTGGACAATCAACATCAAATAGCGATGGACAAATTGCTCACTCTAAAGAAAGAGCTGCAAAAGAATTTTGAAGTCCTGAAAAGTGAATATGAAGATCTCAAAAACTCTAATGACGAATACACGTTGGAAATCAAATCACTCCTTTATAAAATTGGTGAAAGAGACCAACAAATAGAGATTTTAAAAGCAGTTCAACCCGATTACGATACATTGCATCACAAGTATCAGAATTTAGAAAGAATACACAGTTTGTTAAGAGAGAATGCGGAGAAATTTCAAGAAGAAAATCAAGAGTTACACGAGGAAATATTTAAACTACAAGAACAAGTCACGAAGTTAGAGCATGATTTGGAGATCTCTAGTAAACACAATGAAGCACTCATGGTCCCTAAAGAAAAATATGACGAACTTTTAAAAGAAATTAATGAACTCAAACACAGGCGTGACTCAAATCAAATGCATCTAGATGAAATAAATATAGACGATAATGCTAAAAGTGTTATTGAAACTTTGAAAAGAGACATCAGTGAACTGAAGCGTAAATTAGCCCAAAAAGATTCTGAAAATCAAAATAGCACAGAAATTAAAGTTCTAAAACCTGATAAGATAACGCAATTGTATAATCGTTATGTAACGTTTGACTTACCAGTAGACTACGTTGGCGAAATGCCTTCTGGCACAGAAAATATTGTTATGCAAAAATTAGAAAACGTGTTCAAAACTTTAAATGCTTATAAAAAAGATTTGGATCATTTGCAACAGAAGCTTTCGGATAAAAAATTAAATAACCATACTTTACAAACACAAATAGAAGATTTAACGACAGAAAACGAATATCTGACGTCTGACATACAACATCTTGAAGGTGAATTAGAAGAAATGAAGAAAAATAACGATTTCTTAATATCAGAGATTGCCGCCTTAAAAAACACGTCGAAACTGGAGCCGATTATAGAAACGCATGAGGATAACCTCGTTAAATTAGAAACAGAATTAGCTGATTGTAACCGAATTAATAAAACATTTGAATCTGAAATCAAGAGAATAGAAAATGAACTCAAAGAAGTACAAAGCCAAAAGAAAATATTACAGGAAAGCCTTAATGACATGAAGAATAAATACATGTCAATGCTCGATGAATTAAATATATTTAAAACTCAGACAGATGCCGTTAAAGAGCTTGAAAATAATACAAATGCTAATCACGACATAAAACTTCAAAAAACAATAGATGAAATAGATAATCTGAAAAAACAGTTGAACTCTGCTAACTCAAAGAATGAACAACTCTCCATCGATATACATATTATTGAGAACGATAAAGTATTACTTAATAAGCAAGTGGAAGACCTACAAAAAGAAATACAAGGTAAATCGACTTCTAATAAAGAAATGGAATCAACTATTATTAACTTAGAGCATAAACTTAAAGACATTCAAAATAAAACAGATGAAATCCTGCATGAAAAAAATGAACTTGAAAAAGAGAATGAAACTTTAAAACAAAAAATTGCAGAAAATAAAACATTAGTTTCTTCTTCTACAGATGTTGAAAAAATATTAACTGAAAAGAACGAAATTACAAACAAGTTAAAAGAAATGACCAAACACAATGACACGTTGGAAGAAAAAATTAAACTGCTTTCCAATGAAATAGAAAATGTTAAAAAAGAGCAAGAAAAATTAACTAATGAAAATAATTATTTACATAAAAAGACTATGGATGATACTCAAAATATAATTAATCTTCAAGCTACTGTAAATGAGTTACAAACAAAAACTAATCAAGTGGATAGTATCAATAACGAATTGCTAGTAGTTAAAGAAGAGAATGAGATTCTAAAGAACAAAAAACTGCAGCTTGAAGTGGAATTATCAACTACAGATAGCAAAATCATACAATTACAAGAAGAATTTCAAAAACTTATAACAGACCTCAATGAAAAAGATTCGCTAATAGACAACCTCAACTCGACGGTGAATAAATACAGTAATGAAATTTTAAATCTAAGTCAAAATGTGACAGAACTCGAGAAAAGTGTACAAATCAAAGATCAAGAAATCGGACATCTACGTAATTCTCTCGACGAGGTGACACAGAAATTAAATCGCAATGGTCTGGCGTCTAACCAAAGTCACGAGGAACTACAAAAACTACATACAGAAAAAGAAGAAATAAATAAACAAATATATAGTCTGAATGATGAAATCAACAGTAAGAATATAGAAATATCGAAATTAACAAGTCGTCTTCAGGATTTCGAAAAGTCTCATTCGGAAATGATATTTACCGTAGATAATAAAGACAAACAAATAAAGGAATTAAATCAATCGATCGTAGAGTTAACAGATAAAATAAAAGCATCTGAAAATACAACACTGCCAAATGACGAATATGCAAAATTACTAGAAGAAAAAAAAGATGTAGAGAGATTAGTAAGAGAAGTAAGAAACAGCTTAGATATTAAAGAAAAAGAGCTATTGGATGTAACAAATAAGGCAACTAGCTTAGAAAATGCATGTGCAGAATATAAAGTTATTATAGAGAACGCAACAGTTGAAAAAAACGAATTGATTAAGTTAGTTAATATGAAACATAATGAAAGCATACAATATCATAATGAAATTCAGAGATTGAATCATGTTTTACTCGAACAGAATACCGAGTTTAAGAGGATCATTGAAGAAAAAGACACATTATTAAGAGATCGTTCAAATACCTGTACCACTTGTGAAACAATACGCCAAACTCTCAAAGAGAAAGATGAAATTATATTAGCTTTGAATCAAAGCACAAATGAACACGAACGATTGAAAGTGGAGTTAGCCAATGCAAGTGATACCGTACAGAATTTAACGAAACGCTGCGAAGATTTGGATAAGAGTTTGACTATACAATTGGACGTTGTGAAGAAATTGACGGCAGAAAATATGCAGGTGTGTGTCTTGATATAATCTATACATATAATAAAATTGGAGTATGTTGTGTTAATATAAATGTTAAATTTACTAAATGTTGGTATATGTTACATGGTACATATGCCAACAGAATTTCTTTTTCCAATTTTATTTTTGTTTGTTTGTCCCGGCTAATCTCAGAAATGGCTGGACTGATTTTGATGGGACTTTACTGGCAAAAAGCTAATGGTATCAGGAGTATCTTATGCTACAATAATAACTTTTCTTGTGAAATTCAAATGTGCACGAAGGCGCGATTATAGCTAGTTCATAAAAAATGTCATTATTTCGTATTAAAATATGTTACAAAATAAAAAGTAACAATACGCTATGTTGTTCGGGGTTTCAGTTGTCAGATCAAGAGCAGAGTTCGTCGCGCGAGCTGGAAAGGTTACGTCATCATCTGGTCGAAATGGAAGAGAATTACACGCAGGAGCTGATGACGTCAGAGCACAAGCTCACCGAATGTCAAACGAGGTTGCACCAAGTCGAAGAGAGGGCGAAGCAGACGAGCACCGTGTACACAAGCAACAGGTAAATAATTTAAACATTTCTTATAACCGATAATTTTATTGCCGGGTTCTCAGGCAAGCACCACTGAATTTCCATGTGCTTAATTTTTGTTTATAATTTATCTCGTGAAACCTGCATATGTCTAATTTAAAGGAAATTCTGCAACATGTGAGTATCGTGGTGGAATATGCTTCTGGCCTTCTCCTTAAAGGAAGAGGTAGCCTTAGCCCAACAGTGGGAAATTTACAAGCTTACTCATTGATTTTTATCATATATGTATGGTCGTTTGAAAACTTAATGAGTTTGGGTCGAATACTGACATATGCTTTCTACTAAGATATTTCTATACATCACTAGCAACCCTTCCGGGCTTCGCACTGGTGAATGTTGATACTAAATATGATACAGAATGTCTTACAATGTTCACAGGTTTTCAGTCAGTACCAGTGTTTCTTTACTATATTGTCCATATATTATATACCATTCTCTCGAATCACTCTATCTATTAAAAAAAAAAACGCATCAAAATCCATTGCGTCATTTTAAAGAAGTAAGCTTACATAGCGACAGACAGTTAGCGACTTTGTTTTATACTGTGTAATGGTAAAGAAATACTGGATTTATAATTTAACATTGTTTATATTTGAAACAGCATCCGAGCGAATCAAGAAGTAGAAACTCTGAGGAACCAAATCAAACTGCTGGAGAAACAACGCGAGGAAGTCCAAGCAAGACTTAGCGGAGCAGAAGACGCTAGAAGCAGAAGTGAAGCAGCTCTTACCAACTTGCAAGTAGTTTTAGAACAGTTCCAGTTAGGTAAGATATCATTTCTTAATATATACTAGCTGTGCCCGCGACCTTGTACGCGTATGAATTTAACAAAATAATATTATTGTAGCCTAAGTTACTCCTTATTATATCAGTTATCTGCCAGCGAATGTCCCGTTAAATTCGGTTCAGCCGTTCCAGAGATTAGCCGGAACAAACATACAGAAAGACAGACAAAAATTGTAAAAAATGTTTTTGGTATATCTACCGTGTGCACATTACATATGAATTGAGTAAAAAAGGGCTATTTTAATATAACAAACAGACGCTCCTATTTTATTATATGTATAGATTATCTTTTATGTATCCATCAAATCAAATGTTCATGTATAGAAGCATTATATTTACTTACTGATTGTCGAATTATAAATTATATTATAAAATTTATCAAGATCCAAAGTTTATTTATGTTAAATGTTCATACATGCTTAAAGGCGATCAGATGCTTGCTTTCAAACTGGCTCAAACTTACATAATATCAGAGCAGAGACATTATCAAATGTAATATATACAAATAGAATAAAAACTTACCCTAAAATTTCAGACAAAGAAAGAGACATCCATTCCGCAACAGAAAAAGTGAGAAACAAAATGGAGGACATTAAACGTCACAATGAAATTCTACAGCAGGAAATAGCAAGGTTGAATGGCAAGCTAGAAGAATCGATAGCCGGCCTTCAAGCTGCGACAAGACTTGGTGATCAAGTTGAAACTAAGTCAGCACAGATAAACGATTTAAAGGATCAAGGTTAGTGTGGACACAGCATATTAGTAACTATAGTAATTATTGCTCAACCTTTATATTTTAAATAGATTAGTAGTTTTTGTATGATGCACTTAGAATAGTCAGAGTAAAAAAAGCTTCGTCAGTTTTCAAATTCATTACTTTGTCGTAAACTCTTAGTACCTTTTGAATCTAAAGCACCAAACTGACAACTAAATATTAGACTACGTCTAGTTTTATATCAAGATGAAATCTTTTTAATGTCTTTAGTGTAATTTGTCATTACAAATTTAATTTGGATATGATATCTTCTACTGAATTATCAAAATATGTCTGTCAGTGTCATATATTTTGGATCGGTAAAGTAGATTATCTCTCATACTGAGCACACGAAAATAGATCTTAAGTTGACGAACCTTTTCTTAACCCGACTGTACATATGTATAAAATTATTTATCTACGCGATCAAGCAAAGCGAAGTATAGTATCATAGCGTCTCGCTGATAAATTTTGTAGATAATGCTTTGAATGCATTTCCCGATCGCTAACTCGATGCTTGATAGCAAATACGAATTCGACACTTAACTTTAAAATGTTATCGATTTGAAATAAAAGCTAATTTGATAATTTCCGTTACGATACTGTCGCGAAGATTATAAGAAAAAAAAAATCATTGTCAAATGTACCGAGAAAGTGTTACGAAGTATATCCGGCTGATGGCTAAATATCAGCTGGTAATTCTGGGTTCGTTAAGCCCAGGCTATCAGCTGGTATGCAGTCAGATGCTGTACCGCTTCGGTAGAGTATGCGAGACACACACGTAAGTTTTGTGTATCTGTATAGATCCGTGTGTAGTGTTTCATTGTGTAGTTGCTTTGAACGTGTGTCTTGAATTTGTTTTTTTTTCATGTTTGTGCAAAAGTTCTTTTTTTTTACTTCGAGTAAATATAGCATTAAAGCAATTAAATCTTCTATTTAATGTCTTTAAAATAAATCTTGGTAAGATCAGCTCATGACTAAATATAGTCATTAATTACACTAGCAACCAAGAAATGGTTCACTGTTTCAATAAGGTTTGAATAATATTCCACAATGGCTCTAATGCAACTAATTGCATATTTAATGAAAAAAAAAATGGAAGATTATTTTTATAAGCTTCTCAGCAGATCAAGAATCAAGCTTGCGCCAACTCCGATCTAATCTCATTTGGTAACTGTGAGACTTTATGAGTGCGCGATTGGTCTGTCTACCTGACTTTGGCAGCTGTCAAACTGACATTGACAGCTGTCAGTGGTCGCTGGCAGCACGTGTTGCGTCCAACTCAGATTACCATATGGGGTTTGATCGACTTTGGTATCACGTCGTGACGTCTGTTTTTTTTATCACAATTTTGTTTTTGCTTTCGATTATGTTGTGCTGTTTTATTGTCGAATGTCGAAACTTTTTTAAACAAAGTTCGTTTTCTAAATTTAAAATAATTTCGTGTTTAAAAAAGTTTGGATATGATATGCATCGAATGTTTATTTGCACTTGCTATTTTTGTAGCACTTCAATGTTGTCTTATGTTTTGTGTTTCGAAAATATTATTAATTTACTTTTTGGAAATAAAAATAAATGAAATAAACAGCCAGTTTTATCTTGTCTCAATGATATAAGTAAAAAATAATTATATTTTCGAAACTGATCTTAAAAATCTACCCCAAATCCCGTAGAAGATTATACAGAAGAAAAACAGCCACATTGTCTCTGAGTATTACTTCAGGTACTGGTGGAATATAAACAGAGAACAAAGGACACTTTCACGTATGACTTTAATGTCAAATAACATCGAAATTTCTACCAGATAAGATATAGTAATTCAATTTTCTAAAACCAAATTTATAAAGCCAAAAATTTCCAAAAAATTGGCCACTACCCATTTTAAAACTCAAAACATCTTAAAGATTTGTTAAAGAGTCTTTCGACTTATCTCGTGCTCAATCTCAACTCAAATTTTATGATTAATTGCAGCAGAAAATTGTACTAATGATTGTCTTCAAAGATAGGTATTATCTGTTCTCTTTTCGTAAGATACGAAGATTTTGGAACGAATTAATTTCGAGACAATTTTGGCGTTATTCATATCGGGTCAGTGCCTTTGGTTCTCAACCCAGTGGCTGAATAATACTTTGAGGTCATGCTGGTGCAAGCATCGTGAATCCGACCTGCATCGTGAGAACGTAGTCTAGAAAAAAATCCTGTATATTTATTTGTTTGATTGTACATATTGTTTTTTATTCTATTGTAGATAATGGAATGATTTAAAGCTTAAGATAATGTTTTGATTTATTTGTTAAACTCTGTAGTAGTAACTTTGTATTGTAATTTGTAGTTTTTACTTATAATGATTTGTTTTCAATACATGTGGCATACAAGAAACATTTTTGCTATCAATGCTAATATTATAAATGTGAACGTTACTTTGTCAGTCTTTCTGTCTGTCAATATTTCGTGACCAAACCAATGAACCGATTTTGATGATAATTGTTATAAAGCAAATATGAATTCCAAGGAACATAGGCTACTATTTTTTGCCTAACACGTGACAACCAACACCTAAAACTCGAGAAAAGCCGCGGGTGGCAAATAGTTTAAATATGTAATATTAAAATAGCATTTATTAAAATAGACTTCAATTAATACTCTGAGGAAAGATAAATGAATATGTTTGTGAAATACATTACGCACTCTTAGCCAAAATTTTGACAGAACTCAAGTTTAAAAAAATTAACTATCGTAAAATAATGACTCCATTTTAAAGGGAACCATCGCTATTATTAATTGAAGATATTTTTTTTTAAAATTAATAAACGAAAATACCGTTATTTTCTTTACTACAACTAAATGGTTATATATTTAAGACGATACGTTAAGTTTCAATTTTGCCTTATGGTTTTTAGTTGAAGCGAAAACTACCAAAAGTTGAAGATTTTCATTTCAGTCAGTATTTGTTAAGGGTGCGATTGGTTAATCTTTAAATTCAAAAAGCATCGAACGGGAAGTATACCCAAACAAAAAAGGTAACTAACATAAAAAAAAAACGAACGTTCTGCTGTGATTAACTAACATATTTCCTTTCAACGTTTCGCATTTATAATATTAGTAAGCTTATGAGGTAAGATTTGTATTAATTTAACCGACTTCAAATAAATAATGGTTCTTTGTTTGCCCGTGTATCTATGCTCGATTATATTAGAACAACCGTATAATATACATTCATCAGAGTAATCTATATACTTATATTATATATAGGACGGTTGTATTACTTTGTACATAATTTAGTTATTTATGTATTGATGTGTTTTTAAATGTAATTTAAAATGTATTTGTAAGACAAAATCTGATTTGTATGTAAAAATTCAAACGACTTAAATGACTATACATATTTCTACATAAGCTTTATGTATTAGTTTTAAAATATTATGTTTGATAAAATTAATTTTTATCACTTTATGTATACCAACTTGTTAAAGTTGACTGTATTCTACAACTAATTGTAATACTTGATATATTGGAAATATTTTAAATATATACCAATAGGCATTAAATCTGTTAATGTTAATATATATTGAAGTATTGTGCTATTGTCAGTAGTCAGACAAATGGCGTTCTTGTTACTGTCGCCCATAGACTTAAGCACTGTGAGAAATGTAAATTATTAAATATCCCGAAAGTTCTGCAAATTAGGGTATCTAAAATGTTATACGACTCAACCATACCCAGGTTATTATAATAGACTTAGTTTCTTATTATATCAGTAAAAGTCTCGCCAAAATCGATCCAGCCATACCAGAGATTAGTCAAAACAAACCGCCATACAGAGAGACAAAAATTGAGCAAAAAATGTTATATTACAAATTTCATTATATATAGATGCGTTTAATTGAAATGAATTCGTAATTCAGTCCGCACTCTACAAGCATCGGTGACGGCGGCAGAGGAGCGGTATTACAACGCGATATCGAACCAGCAGGACAAAGTTGATAAGAACTTGGTTAAGAACCTCGTCATCAACTACGTCCTGACAGCGGGACAGAACAGCCTCAACAGGTGAGTCTCTTTGATTATTTGCGACTCTTACAATACTTGATATTTGTGTGACGTAACTTTGCCTTTTACCATAAAGTAAAGTAACAAACAGCCTGTAAGTTTCCCACTGCTGAGATAAGGCCTCCTCTTCCATTAAGGAGAGGGTTTGGAACATATTCCACCACGCTGTTCCAATGCGGGTTGGTGGAATGCACATGTGGCAGAATTTCGATGAAATTAGACACATGCAGGTTTCCTCACCTTTTACCATATCTTTATTGATTTCGAATATATTGAAACGTGTAATATATGTGAAGAATATAAGAAAAAGATGGACTATGAGGTATGATACGTAAGAGAGTATACTGAGCGGTAATAATATGATAGTGCATGGTGGGACTATCTGTAAATAGTAAAACTTTTGCCTTGATTAATTTTTTCGTGTTTTAACTTAAAAAAATGATGTATTACCAAACAAATTTTTAATCCTTATTTCACCACCTTACAGATAAAATACCGTAACAACTCATTTTTAATCAGTATCTTAAAAATATATAATAAACTTTCATGTTTCTAACTTAAATAATAATGGTTTTCCATACAATCTTTCAAGCCTATTTCATTTCTTAAGGGGTTTCTATAATTCCTTCACCAAATTTCATGGCCCTAACTTGCTCGGCGATGATGAATTAGACAGTCAGGACATGTTATTTTATTTATACAGAAGTTATTATATAGCTTAGTCTTTAAATACAATTCCAAACAATCCGTGTTTTATTTTCAGAACACAAATTCTTCGAATCCTATCGACGGTTTTAGACTTCAATCAGACGGAATGTGAGAAGTTAGGACTCGTCCGATCGGCCACCCAAGGGGACAGTTTGGCTGCGGAGTTTGTGAAGTTCCTGCAAAACGAGTCTCGACCGAGGGCCCAGCTGCCCGACATGATGGGTCTTCAAGGGGGGAGGGCATCCGTGTCTAGTTCCAGGAAAAGTTCAACCATTGGTAAGCAACACTACTATCCATAATTTATTATTCATTTTACACTCCAGTCCTGTGTCAAAATTAGTATGCTTCATCTCGTACTTAGTGTATTAACTTTGCTATTCGTAAATCAACAAGCTGCAATGCAATTCTGCCCGATCCTACAAACCTAATTAAAACGATCACTTCCCATCGGGTGTGGCCTATACTTTATTTTTCATGTTATCATGTAAATTAACACCCATGTTACTATTGTAATATAATAATTTTCCTGACTTTCCTATGACGTACATTTCAATATTTTCATACCCTAGTCATTGTTAAAGGTAGTTATTGTTTAAGTCTTACTTGGTGGTAGGGCTTTGTGCAAGCCCGTCTGGGTAGGTACCACCCACTCATCAGTTATTCTACCGCCAAATAACAGTACTCAGTATTGTTGTGTTCCGGTTTGAAGGGTGAGTGAGCCAGTGTAACTACAGGCACAAGGGACATAACATCTTAGCTCCCAAGGTTGGTGGCACATTAACGATGGAAGGAATAGTTAATATTTCTTACAGCGTTATTGTCTATGGGCGATGGTGACCACTTACCATCAGATGGCCCATATGGTCGTCCGCCAACCTATACCATAAAAAAAAAGTCAAACCAAAAACTTAGGTAAGTCGCCCACAACAGTCCCACTTCAAAAATTGTGATATAGGTCCCCGATTTACCATTAGATCGCTAGACCAAGGAAAAATGAAAAAGGCTCCCAAGCGTATTCCTAAAATGTCTACTTAGCCTTACAAATTAGTGTTTTGTCTATAAGACATTAATAAACTAAGGCAAAAGTTAAATAGAACCTTAAAGTCAAATAGAACCTTATTAATTCCAGGTCCGAATCCAGTTTTCGATCTAGGTCATAGACGGAATCCATCAACAGGCTCCAATAATTTGCTATTCCAAAATTTGGAGTCAATGGACACAGTTCCACAGGCGTCTGTGGATTCCGAGGCGAGGGCCATTCCAATAAATACAATGGACACGGGAATAAATCAGACCAGAAATAACGAGGGGGCCATATTAAAGCACGTTTTGAAGGATATGTGATATTTGTAATGTAATGTATATTGGTTTTGAACATTCGACGCCATTATTTATTGTATTCGAATTAAAAAATGTTATATATGTTAATAAGATTTGTTATAAATACAATCCCAATGTGTCATTTGTTATTTTTTTTCTCGATTTAAAATTCTGATTTAATTTATTCGATTTAATCTGTATTAATATCAATGAAATATTCCATTTTAATGTTATAATTTAAATCATCATAAAATAGTTTGGAAGTAAATATTCCATGTGTGTTATCCAATATTTGTAGCAATAATTATCAATAAATATATTTAAAAAAGTATTTAATCGGAGATGAGTTGAAGTTTATTTTTTCATGAATGAGTCCCATTGAATTGTATTAAGATTGTCATTCACCATTCGTTCATTCATTTAGTAGAAACGCTAAGAGTTAAATAAGCAGTTTGATTTAGCATTTAAATTTATAATTACTCTAACTATGAGAAACGAATCTGTGACTATATACCTATTATACAAAATGTAATAGTTATTATAAGTATTTAAATATTACTGTCGAACTCTTTCCAAGCAATACTAGCAATCTCAAAGGTAACTCCAATCGTACAACGGATAAAAATATATTAATTTGCGTCAAAATAATGGAACTAATAATTTATTAATATTTTAATAAATTCATGACATTTTATTACATTGCGTTTCAGGGTTATAAAATTAAAATTTAATTTGAATAATACTTTTTGTTACGGTTGGTAACACTGCGTGCTTTAACTGTCAAATGTGACATTTCTTTCACTTTATATAAATTATAATACATAATTAGGTTAAGAATAACAAGGGAATTGCTAGTACTTTACATATCTTTTTCGACCGTACCGATTAATGCAATATATAATTTCACTAATATCATATATCAACAAATAAAATTCATATAATATATTAAATTTAAAGATATTAGATCTGTTATATCTATTTTATTTGCATATCATTTCTTATTGTTTGGTTTTGCACTCGTATATATTTTCCTTATAGTCATAACTTCGTTTCGCATTAAACAGTTGTAAAAATATATAGCATTTTATTTAAATTTTAAGTTTAGAATTAGTTTTATCTTTAATTGATATGAATTCATTTCAAATTGTTTTTTGTTAATTAATTAATTTACAGGAACATAGTATTTAATTTTTAATGTATGATTTTAAATTTACAAAATATCTCATATATATTTCTTCAATCTATTTCAACATAGACAACAATAGTGTATTGTTTTTTTTCTGTCTACTTTTTTCTTTATTAAATCTATTTCATGCATCAATATTATAGAGACAGCACTATACATAAAAACGAGATAGAATACTTCAAAAGTAGAAACTTTGTATATAATATTTTATTGTAAAAATGTTGCACACATGTATATATTAATTGGTAAAGTAATTAATTACAATGTGTTTTTTTAATGACGAAGTAATTTTCTTTTTAAGATACAAATTTACGCAAATTTCCTACTACAGGATCGCTAAACAATTTTATTATATCAAATAAATTTATTTAATGCGGTGTAAGCAGATCTGTTTCTTATACACCAGTAGTAGAACAAATAAAAGACACTGTAGTATTCTTGTCTCTGTCACACATTTATTTTTATGTTCTATAATAAAATAATAATAAATAAATGTCTTAATATAAGAGAACTTTGCTTATAGCGCTGTCTCTTTCACACCAGTACTATCGTTAGAGTAGCTTGTATATTTGTAAATGACGTAGTATCGTTTTAGTCGCTTGTTTATATAATGTTCAAATTATTGTGATTTATAATTTATATGAAAATAAAGTGATACATGCTTTGAAATTGTTTTATTTTAATGTCAAGTAACTCTAAAAATTATATGAAAGTTACTTTAATGTGATAAAAATAGGTTTAAGTATTTATTTAACATTATACGTATTGGTTTATACAGAATAAAAAATATGGGTTTAATTTAATTTTTTTTCAAGTTTCCTATGGATTTTTAATGTTCAAAGATTTTTCAACACAATTTCACAATGACTTGTACAAAATACGAAAGTTAATAAATAATTTTACGGATTTAATTTAGGACAAAATACTTATTCTTTATTTATATTGATAAAGACACTTATCAGTTAAATATATGTAAAACAATACCAAAATTTAAATACATAAATTTTATTAGCGATCACAATTGCTTATAGACGAATTTCAATTCCATTTTCAAATTTATTAGCTTAAGATATTTATAAATGGCATATAAATTTTCAAGACAAATTTACTGACTGTTTATTTCTCACAAATAGAAGCCTAAAAAGTGAGTTATATGTTTCTAAGAACAGAATAGCCTTTATAGACATAAAAACTCCTTTCTTCGTGCTCCCCTGTCACCTAATAATCATGTGAAATTACTATGGTAACCCAACCCAAAGGTTTTGTTTCAGTGCCAAGTATCTCAGTCAGTCAATTATCTAACAATGCTACTAAGTAGATTAGAGAATTTGCATTAACATTACATACATATCTTGTAAGATAATGTATCATTGATTAAAAAATTAATACCACCTACCTATGTCAAATACAATAAAAATGCCAGAATATTTTCTCTCACTCTTTTCAGCGCGTGTAAGTGAGATGGAAATATTAGGTTGGGGAAAAAGTCTTTTCGCATATAGTATGTCATCATCATTCTCCTGCCCTTATCCCAATTTTATTTGGGGTCGGCACAGCATGTCTTCTCCTTCCATACTTCTCTGTCAGACGTCATCTCACAAGTAACATTCTTTCTAGCCATATCGTCTTTCACACAATCCATCCATCGTTTCTTTGGTCGTCCTCTACCTCTATATCCATCCACATCCATGCTCAAGGCCTTCCTCACAATGTGTTCCTCATTCCTCCGCATTACATGCCCATACCATGATAGCCGCCTTCCACATAACTTCTCGGCTATCGGTGTCACTTTCAAACTTCCTCTTATGTACTCATTCCTTACTCTATCCATTCGCGTAACACCACACATTCCTCTCAGCATTCTCATCTCCGCAACATGCAATTGTCTTTCAGTCATCCCTTTTGTAGCCCAACACTCTGATCCATACAGGACAGCAGGTCTGATCATGGTCTTATAGATCTTCCCCTTAAGTTTAAGGGGAATACGGGGTCACAAATTGTTCCCGTAACCTGCCGCCATTTCATCCATCCTGTGTTAATCCTGTGCTTCACCGTTCGATCTATTTCGCCATCGCCTTGAATGAGTGAACCGAGATACCGGAAGTCGGAGCAGACTGGAAGAGCTGCGCCATCAAGCGCTATGGCTTCAGGACCGGAGAGACCGCCGAAATCGCAGAACATGTATTCAGTCTTCGTTCTACTGATTTTCAGGCCAACATTCTCCAGTTTCCGTTGCCAATCCTCCAATCTGCTCTGGATCTCAGGTCCATCTTCACCAACCAGTACAATGTCGTCGGCAAAAAGCATGCACCAGGGTGCCTCCTCCTGTATGTCCGCCGTTAGAGCGTCCATAACCAACAGGAAGAGGTAAGGACTTAGAGCCGACCCTTGGTGCAAACCTACAGCCACATTGAACCGGTCGGTGTTAACGGCAGACGATCGGACGTAGGTACAAGATCCCTTGTACATAGCACGAATTAACTCCACATACTTCCCAGGCAAACCTTTCTCTTTCAATGCCCACCATAACACTTCACGAGGCACCCTATCATAGGCTTTCTCGAGATCAATGAACACCATGTGCAGGTTCTTGTGAGCATGTCTGTACTTCTCGCACAATTGGCGGAGTGCAAAGATAGCGTCCATTGTCCCTCGACCTGGCATAAACCCAAACTGATTTTCGGTAATTTCACTCTCTTCTCGCAATCTTCTCTCTATTACCTTCTCCCATACTTTCATAGTATGTGATATGAGCTTAATCCCTCTATAGTTGTTGCAATCCTGTACATCTCCTTTATTTTTGAAGATGGGCACTAGTGAACTACTGCACCATTCTTGTGGGATGGTTTCTTCATGCAACAACTTATTGAAGAATAAAGTCAACCACATACATCCTTCACTCTTTAATATCTTCCATACTTCAACTGGTATATCATCTGGACCCAAAGCCTTCCCATTTTTCATGCTTTTGACTGCTGTCATTACCTCATCCATGCTAATTTCTCTTACTAATCCCTTATTTACTTGCGCCTCTCGAAGAACACCATTCCAGTCATTTTCTTCATTCATAAGCTTTTCAAAATAGACCTTCCATCTTTCTTTTATTTCCTCATCTTTACATAAAACTTAAAACTAAAAAAATATGTATGAACTTGTAATAAAATCTCTTTGGCTATACCATTTGTATCTGGCTGGTTTTGGTATCATTAAAAAGTTTTAATTTTAAAGAAGGCACTTCCAAATTCAAATTAGGAATTTGTGTGATTTTCATTTGTTTTTGTTGTTGTTAAAATGAGTGAATCTAAAGAAGAAATTCGATACATTTTAAAATTTTACTATAAAAAAGGTAAAAATGCAACTCAAGCCGCGAAAAAAATTTGTGATGTTTATGGACCTAATGCAGTATCTGTGAGAGTAGCGCAAGTTTGGTTTAAGCGTTTTCAAGCCGGAAATTTTGATATCAAAGATGCATCTCGCTCTGGTCGCCCTGTTAGGGACAAAATTGATGCCATTTTTGAAAAAGTGGAGCAAGATCGGCATATTAGTAGTTACGATGTAGCTGAAGAACTGGCAATTGACCACAAAACGGTTTTGACTCATTTGAATAAAGCTGGGCACACAAAAAAGCTCGATATATGGGTGCCTCATGAACTCACTGAAAGAAACCTAATGAACCGTGTACTCATTTGTGATTCTTTATTACGACGTAATGAAACCGAACCATTTTTGAAGAAGCTGATAACTGGTGATGTAAAGTGGATCACATACGACAAGAACGTGCGAAAAAGATCGTGGTCAAAGGCCGGTCAAGCTTCACAGACTGTGGCAAAACCCGGATTAACTCGCAACAAGGTAATGCTGTGTGTATGGTGGGACTGGAAGGGCATCATTCATTATGAGCTGTTACCACCCGGCAGGACCATCGATTCAGAACTGTATTGCGAACAATTGATGAGATTGAAGACAGAAATTGAGAGAAAGCGGCCAGAATTGATCAACAGAAGGGGTGTGGTTTTTCACCATGACAACGCTAGACCTCACACATCTTTAGCCACTCAACAAAAATTACGAGAGTTTGGCTGGGATGTATTAATGCATCCGCCGTATAGTCCTGACCTTGCACCTTCAGATTTTCATCTGTTTCGGTCTCTGCAGAATTCCTTAGGCAGTGTCAGGTTAACATCACAAGAGGACTGCCAAAACCACTTGTCGCAGTTTTTCGATCAGAAGCCCCAAAATTTTTACAGCAATGGGATCATGTCACTACTAACAAGATGGCAAAAAGTTATGGAACAAAATGGCACCTACATACTTTGTAAATAAACTATAAAAAAAACTTTTTGGATTTTCATATAAAATACGAAGAAACTTTTTCCCCAACCTATTATGAATTGTGTGGTAGTCTTTTTCGAGTAGCTTGGTGGCTATCATGGTTTTAACGCAAACGAGTAATGTCAAACTCATACTATCGAATTCAAATACTACGTAAACGTTTTCGAATAGACGATACGTTATTAACGCAAGAAGTATTGAAATCCGTACTATGAGTACTTGCTTCAAATGTGAGAGAAAGAAATAATTAAATGTTAGTTCAGACGACATACAATAGATGGCGTTTACAATATTTAACATGATTACGATCAATTTGTTATTAAGTCCGAGTTTATTACAGGTTACCTTAAAAACTAGAAGAAATAAACACGTCACACATAATAAAACATATATTATTATAACTATTAAGTTGTTCGTCTTGGTTTAAGACTTCACAATAAAAAAGTTAAGAAAAAATGCGCTGCTAAACAGACTAGAACGAACCAACAATGGGTTGACGTTAGAAATTCAATCAAATAATTGTATTTTCCTCTTCGATCCGTCACACTTTGAATTTTGATTTATATTATAAATTATCCAAATAAGCTATATATTACATTTTAAATTTTTATTATTAAACTTATTGATTTCGGGATATTCACCATGTTTTTTATTTTTGTTCTGTGCATCTCGATATTTCGACATTATCTACGAATGTCTTGTTCACGAGACTGGACTTTTCTCGAAATCAGTAACTTTAAAAAAGCTATATATTGTAAAACATATTAATTTTAACACTTTTTATGCTTACGACTTCAAAAGAGGAGTGTTCTCAATTCGACTAGTATATTTTTTTTTATATTTGTTCGCCGATTACTTCGCCATTTATGAACCGATTTTGATGATTTTTTGTTAGAAAGAAGATATTCCTGGAATGGTACCATGATGAGGATATCAGAGCTGATGATGTGATCCTGGAGAAATCAAGGCGAACTCTCAAATTTTATAGGCACATGTACTGTGTTTTACACATTTTCTGAATTTATATTGGCATTTGCTTTTGGCAAACATAATATTATCTTGCTGAGCTGATGATGGAAGGTGTAAATCCTCAATTACTAGGAGTGAGGAAATAGTTCTTTCAACATTAATGTATGGATTTATATTCCTCTTCGTAGCTTTTGTGAAGAGAAGTACAGGTTCACTAAACTTTTCTTTGCGTTATTGTTTGGTATATCATGCTCTAGAAGTGGTCCCATATAAGTTTTAGTGAAATAGGTTCAGCGCTAACTATAGTAGCTACTGAGTTTCTTGCCGGTTCTTCTTGGTAGAATCTACTTTCCGTACCGGTGGTAGCTTCACTTAATTGTAAAATTACGATTCAAAAGTGCTTGTAAAAGCCTACTTGAATAAAGTTTATTTTGATTTTTTGATAATACTGGTTGACTTCCATACATATATGTATTTAACTAACATGACAAAGAGTCAGACAAAGAGGACCCACTAAGTTTCTTGCCGGTTCTTCTCGGTAGAATCTGAGAAGAAAGAATGATGATTCTGTTGCTGTGCTGATGTTGAGGATTATGAAAGTCACTAACTGGTTCACGATTTATTAACGAGACGGTACAATTGTACGGACTGTGACGCACTTGATAGACACTCTGTTTTACATATGCAATGCTTCGACTTTTATACATGATATATGCCAAAGAATATGAGATACACACATGTGAAATATTTTAGTCATAGAATATGTACTTTACTAACTGTTTATTTTAATACCTATGTGCATATACGGCACAATTCTAAAGTGCTAGTAAAAACCTACTTTAATAAAGTATGATTTGTAAGGTCATACGTAAGGTATTGTTGATAGCAATTGACGATCCGATCCTGTGTTTTTTTAATTATTTCATTCAATCTAGTTTTGAAGAGAATGAAACCGTAGAAAAATATAACATGTGGCATTTTTGAGCCCATGTTGTAACTCTACCATTGTTTCGGAAAAGCAGCCTCCAGTGAGAAGAAACTTCAAGAAACTTGCCTATTAATAGTTGCTGATTTCTAACCCCGTTTATACAATAAAACAATTTCTCTTTTACATTACAAAGGCACTTCATGTAAAAAATAAATTGTATAAATAAATGTAACCAAGTATTTTATAAGTTAGTAGCGAACCGCCCCGGCTTCGCACGGGTGCAATAACTGATACCAAAATATAACACAAAATTGAGTTATTCACGCCATCAAATTCGAAACTTCTAAAATTATTTGTTTCTTTAATATACCGTCCATGTTTTATATACAATAACTATCCTCTCGTATCACTCTATCTATAAAAAAAAACGCATTAAAGTCCGTTGCGTAACTTTAAAGATCTAAGCATACATAGGGACAAACAGCGGTAAACGACTTTGTTTTATACTACGTAACGATAATGATAAAGTAAATAATTGTTTTAAAATTTGAAAAACTTTTGCAAAATACTTTAATTTCGTATATTTATTTATTAATATTTATCGATAGCAACGTATTTTAAAGTATCAGCGATTAATTTCACTATTGACGAAACAGTTTTTTTTTCTGTTTAAAATAAGAACCGAATATAGATTATAGAAAAATATTGACGTATGTTGTAAATAAATTCTTATAGTTGATTCGCTAGCAAAATTGGAGCTGCAATGTTCAGCTTAATGCAAATCATTGTTCAATGATTATGTTAATGCATACACTTCGAATAATAAATCAAATCGAAGCATACATTATTCAAGTATGTTTTTAAGAGCACTGGTAAATAATTCAAAAAGTTGCCACGTTGCTCACCCATGATTTACTAAAATCACAAAAAAATAAATCAATTATGATAAATTTGTTTTCTGTACTTGCAGACGCTTTCATTCGCTTTATATATATATATTTGTATTTTCGTACCTTTAAAGACCCTCGTCAGATCACTTCATAATACGTAATTATGTCTTGTCTGTTTGACCGTTATGTACCTTTTTCTTAGAAAGGCATAGAGATATAAAGTTAATATAAAGTTAGTCAGTAAGATAAGTCTGTGATCATTTACAGGTGTGGAAAAATCAAACCTCTAAGTCTACGCAATCAAAAGATATGGCCATTTTTGTCGCATTTCCCAAACATTCGCAAAAGGTATTAAGGTACAGGTTATACGAAACTTCCTGTTGACCTAGAATCACGAAATTAGGCAATAAGCAATCTGTTATAACACAAATCCGTATTTTTTTACGTACGTGTCCGTCTGTCTTTCTGTCTGATGGTACGGTAGTCTTTATTAAATTAACATGTCTTCTAACATAAGTCCATATATGCCCAATAACAGATAAGAGAAACACTACCTTAATTTACGCCGATGGCAGTTCTGGCTATATATGTAGTTAACCTAAATATAAAAATAAATAAAAATAGTATGGATTTGTTAATCAATGTAATTGCTATTTATTCCGAGTAAAAATATAAAAATAACGTACTAAGCGTGATAAAATTTAACACGTACAAATCGCTTGTTTTGTGACCTAAATATATGAATTTTGACGCAACAATACACTAATAGTCCAATTTCCCGAATTACTAAAAACATTCGATAGATAATAATCCCTTCATCGCCAATTTACATCGAAAATTGAACGCACTTCGCCATAATTAAAAAAGCGAAATATACCACCCCTTGTGATTAACGCCGCCACCCCACCACCCACTTTCTTCGTACAATGGTCAGTAGTGGAACAGCCTTCTTACACACCATGTCGCCTTAGAAACTAAGTGCAAAACAAAAATAAACAAATTTTATATTTAAAATCGATTTTTTTTAATATGGCGATTATTTAAAATACTAGTGAATATTCAATTATAATTTTGTCAATTAATATCCATAATGGATGAATCATACACGTGCTTCATTAAATTTAATTATTACAATAATAAGTAATTAAATTGACGTAATATGTGTTAAATGTTTTTAAAGATGGCTTCCTTAACGTATTTTCGCGCCAAAAAAACAATAATGGCGTTTATACCGATTGGTTTTCACGTCTTTAAAATCAAATTGAAATGACGACACGGTAAAGAGGTTTTATATGAATATATAGCGAAAATGTGAATTTTTTTTAATTGTACTGTGAACGTAAACTGTGTGTTTGTGTATATTTGTGTTGTGTCAGTGATTTTGTCCTGGGGGATTAGTTTAATCCTGTAAGTATGGCTTTTGCTCATAGTAATATAAAATAAAATACATTAAGACGATGTATATATAATACCTTTTACAAAAATTATTTTACATTCTCTGAAATAAAAAAAAAAACATAACCTTTTAAAATAAAGGTTACATTAGGTTACAACAGATTAAAAATATAAGCATATAATAATCACTTATCAGCCCTTTACGGTTAAATTTAACGCGAAATATAATTTCGAATAATATTCGTTTCACAATCGTAAAAGTATTTGAACATGCACCGCACCGACTTTGTTTTATAAGATTTTTACAATGAAAATTTACATATTTATCTGTTATAATAAATCAGAAGGCGTTTGTAAATTATGAGGGTAACTTTAACAGAAAATTTGTTTAGTCTTCAGTACTGTTGGTTTGAGTTAAAGTTATGAAATAAATAAATATTTGACAACATCACATACATTACTCTGATCCCAATGTAAGTAGCTAAAGCACTTGTGTTATGGAAAATCAGAAGTATCGTATGTACCACAAACACCCAGACCCAAGACAATATAAGAACTTTTCCTAAATCAACTCGACCGGAAATCGAACCCTCGCGGTGGCGTACACATGAAAAGCGGTTTACACAATTTGACCATGGAGGTCGTCAAATCTGTAAAATTGATGTTTTGATTAATTAGTCTACATTTGAGCTATTCTGTAACAAAGTCGATACTCACGATGAAAACGATCCAGATTAGTCTGAAAGTGACATGCGATTTTAACTAAAACAGTTATATTTGAAGGACGCAATCAGAATAATATATTACCTTGAGTCTATCAACATTTCACGATTAAGACGAAGTGTGTTCTTACCGAATAACTGAGGTAGTCCACGCGAATGAATTTGTAATAAATTTATATCCATGTATTAATAGCTTAATACTATATATAAATCGATACTAAAAATATTAAAGCCTTAGGTTCGCTCCTGAACTCTTCAAATATTTTGGCAAGAATAAGCTTTACCTTAAGGGTAGAGCTAGAGAAAATAAATTTTCAATTTCATTTTTGGTAAAAGGCCTAATAAATATCTCCTCAGCTTGCACAGAGCCCTACCACCAATAATGTGACCGATTTGTTTCATCGGCTAATCAGAGAGAGCTCTTGGTATTTTTACACACACTCACACGCTGTAATATAAACGTAACTAGCGACGCGCCCCGGCTACGGCGCGTGCAAAGCTGATACTAAATATACTACAAAATTTATTTATTTACTACATAACATTAGAAACTTGTAAAATTATCAGGGTTATTCTCCAATGTTGTATACGTTTTATACATCTTATTTCTTCTTGAATCAATCTATCTATTGAAAATACCACATGAAAAACAGTTATGTAATATTAACGATCTAAGCATACATAGGGACAGACGGTGGTAAGTGACTTTGTTTTATACTATGTAATGATTGCCAATTAAAACCATTGAAAATCAGCGTTGCGTTCTTGGAACACAACTTGATAGCTGAATGGTAACCTTTAGGAAACGTTAAGTATCGTTGTGTTGTTTTGTATTGTTGTTGTTTTTATATATTAAGTTAGTCAGCAGTTATAGTTAATATGTTTTCTTATTCTTTTATTATGTACTATGTTTTAATAAACATTTCTTTCTTTTTTTCTTTCTAAAACGTACATAAATACCTCATCATCGTCTGACTGACTCAGACAAACCATCTTCACAGTCTTTATAAATTTAACCATAAATCATATCTTGAATAACGCAGGCTTATATTATACGAACTCAATAACGTAACTTGATTCATAACACGTGACTCATGATTTCTAGATTTACTGTGAATCAGTGCTACCGTTGAACGTAATGACTTGTTGGACGTTAGCTCTGCTAAAGAGTTTCCGGTTCGAAGCTTTATTGTATGACACACGAAGAGAAATGTCATGACAATTTGTTTATGTAATGTAGGACAGATATTATAGCCTAATAAAATTGACTTTTTGTTGTAGAATATCTTGTAACATAAATCTGCTGGCATATATTATGTTTTGTTAGGTACTTTCGTCGTTTCCTAAATATTTTATCACAATACTTATCGATACACATCTAATGATTAAAATCCATATATATATATTTGTAATAAACTTCTCTAACTTTTTAAAAAAAAATACTTTTGACTCAAATATCCTATCACCAATAACCACACATGCGCCACCAAACTTGGGAACTTAGATGTTATCTCCCTTGTATCCAGTAATTACCATGGCTGGGTAATCAAACTGAAACATAACGATACTGGGTATTGCTTTTTGGTAGTAGAATGTCTGATAAGTGGGTGGTACTTAATCAGACGGCTGATCATATTTGGAAAATCGGAATTACGCAACCATTTTACAAATCTCCCATCTCTCATGTTCTCTACGATAACTTTTCTTTTTAATTTGTAAATAAATATTCAAACCCTCAACACAAATACGACGACAATTATATCGTACTACTTATATATTAATATTATATACTGAAAGCCTCTCCGCAAAGCGTACTTTCTCCTCAAAGTTTTCCTTACGTTAATTTTGTAGTTATTAAGTAGTAATGTATAACTGCTAAAAAGTTATACATTACTAGTTGTCGGTCTGTTTGGTTTTAGGGTGTTGGTTGTCATAAATTAGGCAAAAAAGTAGCCTATGTCCTTTTCTGGAGTTCATATTTGCTTCATACCAAATTTCATCAAATTCAGTTCAGTGGTTTGGTCGTGAAAGACCGACAGACAAACAGATTACACATTTATAATATGAGTTATACATTACAAAACCTTCTATTACTAGATATTCTACCACTAAACAGCAGTACGCAGTATTGTTGTGTTCAGGTTTGAAGGGTGAGTGAGTCAGTGTAACTACAGGTACAAGGGATATAGCATCTTAATTCCCAAGGTGGTGGCACATTGACAATGTAAGGAATAGTTAATATTTCTTACAGCGTCATTGTCTATGGGTGATGGTGACCACTTACTGTCAGGTGGCCCATATGCTCGTCCGCCAAATTATTCCATAAAAAATATCAAATAAATGAATTTTCAGTCACTGAGAAAAGACACCATGAGTAACTTTATCTTTTAGAACATAGCGTTATTTTCTTCACAATAATTTCGCTCTACACAATCAATTTATCGTACTAAAGTGGCAACAGTATTATGTCATGATTAATGATACGCCGGCCCGTCCAATACAGTTGAGTGCATTTAATTTCACAGCTATGAACATTACTTGTTATACAAGACGTTTTAAGTGGTTTCGTCTGCATTATTAATATATTTAGCACTGCGGCATATAATTAAAACCATATTAATTACTAGTAGTTACCCGTGGCTTTGCTCGCGTTTTAGGGTATTGGTTGTCATGTGTTAAGGAAAAATCAAATCAAATCAATTTTATTCAAGTAAACTTCACAATGAAACGTTTTTGAATCGGCAACAATTAAATACTACCACCGTTTCGGAAAGCAGCTTCTAGCGAGAAGAACCGACAAGAAACTCGCATAGTTGCTCTTTTTAAATAAACATTTACAATGCTGTTGTAAATGTGCAATTTACAGTAATTAGTGTCCTATGATGGAACCCGAGTCTAATTCCAGGCGTTTCTTTCTAAAAAGTACTCTTTTAATGAATAATAAAAAAAAGCAGCCTATGTCTTTTCTTGGATTTCAAGTATACTTCACACTAAATTTCATCAAATTCGGTTCATTGGTTTGACAGTGCAAGAGCGTCAGACAGACAGAGCTACATTTGTAACATTAGTATAGATTACTTCAATCAATTTACCATTTTCAAAATTTAAAAATATTATTAAGACTAAATTAATAAATAAATCATACTATTCATTAAAAGAGTACTTTTTAGAAAGAAACGCCTGGAGTTAGGCTCGGGTTCCATGATAGGACGCTAATTACTGTCAATAACAGCATTGTAAATGTATTTATTTGAAAAGAGCAACTATGCGAGTTTCTTGCCGTTTCTTCTCGCTAGAAGCTGCTTTCCGAAACGGTGGTAGTATTTGATTATTGACGATTCAAAAACGCTTCATTGTGAAGTTTACTTGAATAAAATTGATTTGATTTAATTTGATTTGATTTGATAAAATAAACTAAAATGGTGAATGTGCTACGAAAGTATAATTTGATTGTATTAAATGTTATTCGCTCAATGTCTTTACGCAAGCCAATCTGCGTACCCATCCGTCATAAATTCTACTGACAAGCAAGCTTTATATCTCATCACCACCGAATCCTTGACCCCAAGGCAGATTCCTACTTGGATCTGATCTCGGAGCTGGTTTAATTGGGCGATTTTGAGGATAACCCCTCCTTTAGTGCGCAGGCGCTGACCTACATCCGTTTCTAGGTGTATTTGAATGACTTACTGGATACTCAGCAATGTTGTGTTCCGGTGTGGAAAGTGACAGCGACAGTGTAACAAGCACAAAGGACATAACATATGTGTTCCCAAAATTTAGTGATGTAAATATTCTGTAATTTTTTTTCAGTGCTATTCTATATATCTATGAGTAGAGGGGGGCACTTATATTTAATCAATAATTTCACCGTGATAAATAAATATTTAGCAGGCAACACATATAACAAGAAATAATATACTAAAGTAGAAAATTAATCGTTCGTATAACAGATTAAAGATTTGGGAAAGGGTCGTTGTACTCACTGTAGCCATTAATCGCTGATAATAAGAAAGTACGAGTACTTTAAATACAGTCAAAACTTGACATATGTACAGTCAGAGTGAGAAAATTTTCGTCAGTTTTCAAATCCATTCCTTTATCAAGTTGTACACTCTTAGTACCTTTTGAATCTAAACATCAAATCATTGCAACGCAATATGTCATTCTCGATCGGTAAAGCAGATTATCGCTCATACTAAGCACTCGACAATAGATCTTAAGGTGACGAACCTTTTCTTACCCCGACTGTATATTATAAAATGTCCTTCGTATACATACAGATAAATCCTTTCAAACTTATTATAATTACGTTTAAATCCTTTGTTTTAGGTCTACGAAAACCTTTGCAACGGCCGTAATTTATTCGAATCGAAAAGTTGAATAATCGATTGTATTAAAACATTAAACAATAACAATTATGACGCATACAATAATCTACATATATAAAAGCAAAATACCACTTACTGATTTATCACGAAATCTCAGAAACCTTACGACCTTGAAATTTAGCGGGTATGTTCACCTTAGGGTGTAGATATCCAACAACGGATTTTATGAAACTTCACCCCTTAGGGTGTAAAACGTGGTGGGAAGTTTGTGTTTTGTAAATTAGTCTTTAATGAATTTTTAGATTTTTTGATTCCTGAAAGTAGTTGTGACAAATACTTTGACGTAAAACGCCCCTTGCTTACTCCCACCTCTCATAATTCACAGCTCAATCTGAAAAAAAGACAATGAAAAACCAAGTCGAGATTGAAATATCTGTATATATATAATATGTATGTATTTGTTGATATATGTACGTATGCATATTATTGAATATTTATTACGTTATTAACACAATCCTCTAACCCAAGATAGTCTGGAAGAAATGGCTAATAAGACATAACGCCACCTTTTATTTCACCGTTAACTTATTAGTTTGTATGTTCTGAAATCGTTTGTGATTGTAATTGTGGTGTACAAAAAAGTATTAAATAAATAAATAAAAATATATATTGAAAATTTATTAAACGTAATTTTATACCAAAGTAATCTAATTCTAATTAGTTGTTGTCAACTCGTACTTTGAAACTAGTATTAAAACTATGTCCATTAAGTTCGAACTTAGCCAATTATGGTTTATGCATCAAGTTAAACTAAATGTATATTAATATATTACACACAATAGTTATATTTCAGTTTTAATGAAAGACGGTAATGGCGTCAGGACACGAAATTGGAAAACCTCAGGGATCCTTTGAACTCTTATCGATCACAATCGCGTACTCTTACATTTATCATATTGATGACGAGTAGGCAAAAATTAGACTATGTACTTCTTTGGAGTTCAAGTTAAAAAAAAAAAGTAAAGTAACTGCCTGTAAATTTCCCACTGCTGGGATAAGACCTTCTCTTCGATTAAGGAGAGGCTTTGGAACATATTCCACCACGCTGTTCCAATGCGGGTTGGTGGAATGCACATGTGGCAGAATTTCAATGAAATTAGACACATGCAGGTTTCCTCACGATGTTTTCCTTCACCGCCGAGCACGAGATGAATTATAAACACAAATTAAATACATATATACAGTGGTGCTTGCCTGGGTTTGAACCCGCAATCATTGGTTAAGATGCACGCGTTCTAACCACTGGGCCATCTCAAGTTTGCTTCACACAAAATTTCATCAAATTCGGTTCATTGGTTTGGTCATAACAGAACGATACACATGACTTTCACATTTATAATATTAGTATAGATTGCTTGATTAACTTGACGATAAGAGTTTTCTATTGGGACTGATGTGGTTTTAATTTATCTCAGGTAAGCAAATGAACAATAGAGCTCCAGATCAAGGAGGTCAAAGATCACGCATTGCATACTATACACATATTATATTTTAAAATGTTGAGAAAATAAATATTATTTTTGATGGTCAGCAGTGGTCTGCACGCTCTCAGCAGTTCCCCTCTGAGTGAGAAATAGACATGTTTACCGTTACAAATTAGATTTTCATTATAACGCGAGGCCATCGCAGTTGAAAAAGAGTAACTACTGAGTTTCTTGCCGGTTCTTCTCGGTAGAATCTACTTTCCGAACCGGTGGTAGCTTCACTTAATTGTTAATTGACGATTCAAAAGTGCTTGTAAAAGCCCACTTGAATAAAGTTTATTTTGATTTTGAATTTGAAGTCTTCGTTGGTCTATTTGATAACCCCCAGCATATAGCATGGAAGGTGAGATGAAGAAAATGAGATCGAGAAAATCTAAGATTATTAAGGCACTCTACTCATCTCCCTCGGACATCTGAATCCCGTATGGGAGGGCCTCACGAAGGAGTTCTTAGTCAACTAACTAAGGTTAAGTTGTGCCTTTTCGTGAGTAGCAGAGCATACATTAGTAAATAAAAATTGGACAACGTCACATACAAATTAGAAAGACTATCCCAATGTAAGTAGCTAAAGAACTTATGTTACCCAAGACAACATAGAAAACTAATGAAATTTACCACATCGACTCGGCCGGAAATCGAACTTTTCCCCAGTTCGTTTCCTCGAAGTGCCTTACCCCTGAAAACCGGTGTACACACTATTCAACCACGGATGCATTCTCTTTTTTAATAAATAAATACATTAGTTAAACTATTGCAAAATGAAGACATAATTGTTAACAATTCCTTTAGAAAATAGTGAAAACATCGTCGAATTGAATAATAGTCACACACGAATTATTCCATTGTTGTTAATTGTATAAAATTAGTTGAGCGATAAAGTGGTCAGCGTGGTCAGTACGTTGACCACTTTAACAGCGTTTAACGATTCTCGATAATAGGTATTGTATACAAGCGGAATTTTCTCATGATACAATGTACTATTCATGTAAGAATTGTTTACATTTATTACTTAAACGCATATATTCAAATTAAAATAAAGTAGTTATAACATAATTATATTATAGTTCAGAATACAGGAAATATTCAGAATATATGCACATTTTTATATGATTAATGAAAAAGATAAACAACATACTCAAATTGTCACTAAAAATGCACAATTTGGAGACAATACATACCAAATTGTAATAAAACATCAATTAATTCAGTACACGTAACAAAAAAAATACAACAGAAATATGTCACTACAAATTTAAAGACACTACTTAAATTAGACCCAAATATTGAAGCTAGTTCTCAAAATAGGGGAATGTTTTCAAGCGTCTATCTTCAGGGCATTTTTATAAAATATCAATAGACGGACTTGCAAATGGACCACACAATGGACACCAACAATCGATACTGTAAGAAATGTAAATCATTCCTCATAGTCATACCACCAATGCGACACAAATTTTGGGAACTTAGATGTTATGTCCACTAAGTCTATATTTACTTACTAAGAGTCTAGATATAGTTTCTTACGGTGTCAACATTTATAGGCAGTAGTGACCACTTTTATTAGGTGACACATTACCCTGGGTAACCAGACTGACTGCCCTAAATTGCCATTAGGTATTCATGTGGTCAAGTCTCACTATGAAATCCAATAAACAAAGTACTAATTTTAGTTTGCTAGTAAATTCAGTATCGCTAAAATGTCCTTTTTATAAATTGCGTCCAGCCCAAATGTCCGCCATTACCAATTCGTAATGGCGCCCTTGGCTTAGATCAGGGATAGACCCCGCGATAAAGTCGTTCGAACAAGGACACCCGCGGTCCTTGAGTGGAACTTTCGTACACTGGGCCTCATTTACATATGTCATTTTACAAAGAAAAGTAGGTCTCGATTTTTTTTCTATTGTTTTTTATGTCATGAGTTATGTATGCTATTATTAGCATATATGTATTATGAGAGTAAATGGTATTTATTAAAAAAACTCATTCTAACGTATTCTATATTTGAATCTAAGAGCATGCTAACAATATAGATGCGAAAGATAGTTTTTTCTGTTGAACCGATTTAGATGTAATTTGGTATGGCGATAGTTTGATTTCTGCGGAAGGATATAGACACATTATTTATTTACAACCTGAGGGGGTAAAATCGGGTGTGTCGGATTTTGTGCTATATGTAAAGTTTTATTATGATGAGCTGATATTTGAAACGAATCAACAGTAAATACAATAATACAGGTAATACAAATCGTCCAAAGGTATCAAAGCAATGTTAAATTTGTTTTTTCTTTCTGTATTTGGAATTTGGATTCATCTACAGGAACATATATATATTCGTAATATAAATTAAAAAATAAAGTCAATAAATCCACAATGACTACAATAATTATAATATTAAAACGATTTATATAATATCGTTCGTAATACTATAATTCAAAAATGGTGGAGTTCATACGAAGGCACTCATCGGTAGAGAGAGAAAGAGAGTAATAGTCGGTAAAGAGTTGACTATCCTTGACACATTCATAGACAATGACGCTGTAAAAAGTAAAGATGTTATACGTTAGACGGGCTCAATCACTCTTCAAATCTGGTGGTACCTACTACCTACCTAAATAGCACAAAACTCTACCAACAAGAAAATAGCTAAAGTAACACTATTCTGCTACATTAGGAGTTATAATCAAATCAAATCAAAATAAACTTTATTCAAGTAGGCTTTTACAAGCACTTTTGAATCGTCATTTTACAATTAAGTGAAGCTACCATCGGTTCGGAAAGTAGATTCTTCCGAGAATAACCGACAAGAAACCCAGTAGTTACTCTATTTTAACATTTAAAAATCATTTCTGTATCCACTTTTTCCAATAAAGACCGATTTGGATTACTCTTCTGACAGGTTAGTTCAAGCATGATATATCAAATTAGTTTTCACCACAGTTGATATGCGGCCGACTGTACTCGGCAAAATAACTTATCGTTAAACGTTAACACGTGTATATAACAACACTCGGTCATTATTCAAATACATATTAATATAAGAAACTAGTTATTTACCACGGACGTCCTCGCTTTTTTAAGCGTCCAACGCAAGGTTAGCTATTATTATTTACAACTTTTCGCCTTCAATTAAATTATAGCCAAAGCGTACGGCCGTGCTGGATTCGGATTTTAATGTACCTTAAGAAAGTTTAGTCGTAATAATGTATTAAAGAATTTATGGAACAACAACAAACAACAGAAACAACAGTGTATATTATGTTGTCTTAAATTTTCGCAATTTTTACACATTGAAACAAAACTAGTTATAACGGATTTGAATCGCGTATATTAATTATTTTTGACATCCCGACGTTTCGAGCACTTTACAGCGTTCGTGGTCACGTGTAGTAGAGTTGAGTCTATACGCGATGCAAATCCGTTATAACTAGTTTTATTTCAACAATGTATATTTCCCACAGCTGGGCTAAGGCTCTCTCTTTGAGGAGAAGGTTTGGAACATGCCAACACGCTGTTCCAATGCGGGTTGGTGGAATACACATGTGGCAGAATTTCTATTAAATTAGACACATGCCTCGCGATGTTTTCCTTTATCGCCCATCACGAGATGAATTATAAACACAAATTAAGCACATCAATGTTCAGTGGCACTTGCCTGGATTTGAACTCGCAATCATCGGTTAAGATGCTCGCGTGCTAAACACTAACATATTATATTTTATTTTAATTTAGGGAAACAAACAATAAGATGACACTTATGGCATAAACATATACTGTTGGAATAAACAAGCAACACCTGCGTCACACAACTTTCCTTAAATAAAATAAAACAAGGCGGGAGATTCGTAGTTAGACACATTGAGATAGCGAATATAATTATTACGATGTAATGTGATTATTGATGGTTATTTGTGATGTAGACAAAATGTTTTTCTTTTGTGATAGATTGATTGATTTTTGTAAATTAAAATTCATTGTTTTAGAGGTTAACCTACTTCCTACTTCTGATTCTAAAAATACAATATATGTAATCAGCTAATTTTCCAATGATAATAACACGATTATTAAAATTAATAAAGACTAACATACACGAAATCAAATATCTAATATTATATAATTAATGAGATCGATAAACATATACTAACGGATATCTGAAACAATTATGCATTAAGTTAAGCAAAATATAAGGCACTGATGGCTATATTGGTTAATTAGTAATGTCAGAACATATTTTATAACTAGCTATACCCGCCCGCTTCGCTGGGAATTAGTCGCAGCAAATTTTTTTTAATTTTCATTTCGTAATTATTTTTTTGGCTTTTAACAATAAACAAATAATAAAGCAATAAATCAAGAAAAATGCGAGATCTAATTAAATTCTTAAATATTATTTCATTTAATATTCGTCATCTATTTCATCTTCTTCTCTCTCATCATCTCATGACACCTAGAAACTTATTTGTCAAGATCACATCTTATTTTTATTGAATCCGGAAACACACAAAAAACTCTACTTAATTAACATATGTGGCAAGACCTATATCAAACTATACTCAATATATTAGGAGGCTTTTACAAGCACTTTTAAATCGTCATTTAACAAACTAAATGTAGTGAAGTTACCCATTAAGTATTATACAAGATAAGATTAAGTTACCTATTCGGAAAGCAGATTCTACCGAGAAGAACCGTCAAGGAAATCAGTCGTAACTCCTTACCAAAACAAACAATATGCATACACACAAAATGAATAGTTATAATTCATAACGTTGAATAGATACTCTTATTATGAAACCTCTTTTAAATAACCTAATATTAAAAAAAAAACATTTATTTTTAATATTATTCAATTGGAGTAAATATTGTTTTTCACTCGAATAATAAGGAAAGCATTAAATGCAAATATTATGTCGTGACGAGAAAATAATTTATTCATCTAATGGAAAAAAAATCTTAGCATTTTTCATATTATGTGGTAACGCAACGTATTGTTATAATTTATGTTTGAATACCAGCGCCGTGTGTACAAGTGGAGCCGCACTGCTAGCGGTTAAAGTCGCTTATGTCTTTAAATTTCCTATTATATTAACCGTTTCATGTAGTTTGTCATAGTGACGTTTGTAAGTACTATAGACTTTTTTTATGAAATATGTTAGCAGACGAGCATATGGGCCACCTGATGGTAAGTGGTCACCATCACCCATAGACAATGACGCTGTAAGAAATATTAACTATTCCTTACATCATCAATGTGCCACCAACCTTGGGAACTAAGATGAAGGGACATACCCTTGTGTCTGTAGTTACATTGGCTCATTCACCCTTCAAACTGGAACTCAACAATACTGCGTACTGTTGTTTACCGGTGGAATACGTTCCAAACCCTCTCCTTAATGGAAAAGGAGGCCTTATCTCAGCAGTGGGAAATTTACAGGCTGTTACTTTACTTTACTTTTACTTTAGAATATCGGATGAGTTGGTGGTGCACAAATCCCTACCACCAAGTAGACTTACTCCCAATTATTCTACGACGCTCTTTGAATGCGGATTTGTGAAAAAGGTGTCAGACACGTAGATAAGTCTCTCACGCTATTTTCCTTACCTCCAAGTACGAGATGGACTATGGAAACAAATAAAGGACTTCAAGCAGGTTTAACCATCAGTTAGGTCTTACTTGTTCTAGCTATTGGACCAACATATCTGTAATGTTTTATTATTGAAAGTATCATATATAATTGACTGTACAACAGTTAAATTCAAGTTATTCATAACATTATTTGAATACTAATACTTAATTACTTACTAATAATTAATTCACATTTTTTGAAGTAAAATACAATTTTACCCATTATATCATTTTAAATAATAGTTTCAGCACAGTAACATCGTAATGATTTATTTAATACAGTCTTGCAGTGACGATGTAATCGATAGCGTTTCCTTAACTACCTAAATAGAGCCCTTATTTGATCTCGCTGAAAAAACGCATTTACACATTTCCCGCACTTGTAGTGCATGACAACCCGCTTATAACTATTAAAAAGCACCACATCACCTATTCAAGCCTTTAGCTAGCAGCTTTCCCGGAATATAGACAACATCTCTACACCCGGTGACGCTTACAGCCTTCCTTACAAATGCGCACTTATTTCCTAATCCTTACTAACCCATTCTACACATAATTTTGTTGTGTAAATATAGTTATGATCTGGCAGTGTGCCTAATTAATGTGCTATGATATTAACATTAAATTATGGATACTACTACTTTTATTGTTTTACTTTAAAAGTATTGAAGCAATTTTTGAAAGACTCGAACGACAAAACTACAAATCCGATTACAGTGATTTTACCTTGAGTAGCAAGCATAACAAATAACGAAACGACCTCCTTTGTGGAATGTATCCAAGTCAATCAAAACTATAAAATAAGGTATTATGTTACCGTTTAAATATAATAAAAAATACGTTATATATGATTTCAACTCATTGCTCTATTAGCGTATTATTCATATGTCAGTATGTTACAATTTCAGCCGACATTTATCATTGAGATCTCTCGTTGACTTAATAACTGTGATCAATGCTGACACATACATGACATTAAAGTATTTAAAACGAAAATCTAAATATATATAATATAATAAACCTCGCTAACAAACACGCCACGCCCTATCCCAGCGGGCTTTGTCCTAACAAAACTATGGTATTTGTGTTACAATTACACCATAAAGAAACAATTTTATAACCGTGACTTGTCATTAAAAATAACTCATTATAATATAATTAAGCATAGACGATTTTAACCTACTTCAAAAAAGGAGGATATCAATTTTGATGTCTATAATGATTGTTATGTATGTTCAGAACTAGCTCCGACAGATAGAGACGAAACTAGTTGTTACCCGCGGCTTCGATCGCGTTTTAGAGGGTTGGTGGTCATGTGTTTAGAAAAGAAGCCTATATCCTTTTTTGGAGTTCAAGTTTGCTTCATACAAAATTACATCAAATTCGGTTCAGCGGTTTAGTCGTTAAAGAGCGACAGGCAGACAAAGTTACTTTCATAACATAGTTAATGTCATCAATTTTTATATTTTAATTTTAATCTGTGGTTTCTATTTTGGCCAACGTGTTTTTATATCTACGTTTTATTCTTCTTAGCTCCAAATGAACGTGTAATCAACTTAATTGGTTTATGTATTTATTTTTATATGAATTATTTTCAATTGATTGACTGTAATACTGCTTGTTTCCCAATAAACAAATAAATAAAAATAAATAAATAAACATTAACGTAATAAGGGTTAATATAGATTGCTAAATTTTTTTGATGAAAAATTTCAGAGACGATCAATAAACCAACACTTTCAAAATCAAAAACTTCTCTATTCAAGTAGGCTCATAAAAGCACTCTTAAATCGTTATGTTTCAGTGTTCAATTAAGTCAAGTTACTACAATAAATGGCAACAAATAAACCGCGATTACTGCTATATCATTATATAGTATAAGATTACCAGTATAAAACAAAGTCGCCTACTGTCTATGTATGCTTATATCTTTAAAATTACGCAACGGATTTTGAAACGATTCTTTTAATAGATAGAGTGATTCAAGAGAAAGGTTTATATGTATAATACATGCAGAATAAAGTAAAAAATGTCTGAAAAATCATTGTAAGACATTCTGTAATATATTTAGTATCAGCATTATAGCCGTGCAAAGCTGGGCGAATCGCTAGTTATTGCTAAATGCAATTGGATTTGCTTTTTCCAGCCTCTAAATTTCCCACTGTTGGGCAAAGGCATCCTCTCCCTTTGAAGAGAAGGTTCGAACCTATTCCACCACGCTGTTTGAATGCGGGTTGCTGGAATACACACGTGCCAATTTTTTTATGAAATTAGACACATGCATATGGACACATGTGAATATTCAGCGGTGCTTGCCTGACTTTGAACCCGCAATCATCGGTCAAGATGCACGCGTTCTAACCTGTAGATCATTTTTTTGTATATTATTTTACATTAAAATCATTTTCCTTAAAACAACGTAATTATAACAATATATGATCATAATATATATGCCTGCACAAATCGCGATAAAAACATATGAAAAGTATCTATACTAAAGAAAACTGTCAATATGCATATATGTTTGATTCCAATTTCCAAGGCCTTCACGAAATATTAATTCATATTTAATGCTATACAGTGGCTTCGCTAGATGGCGTTAGGATCGAAATAAATCGCGATGATGTTTCATTCACGGAATAGTAATTTGGTTTAATTTAATTTGATTAATATTTACCTTGAATAAGATATTCTTCCATCAAACAGCGTTACTTACTGCTTTTTGTCGATTTGCGAGTCCGCCCACAAAAACCGTGTCTTAAGGAAAATGGATATAACTGTAGATAGTAGATACTTTGACTATTATTTACCGATTACCATGAAATTTTTTGTCTGTTGTGAGTGAGGCTAGGGCGCATCAACTTATATTGTTCGTGAGATCGCCAAGAAACTGTTTATTTACACACACAGTAAGCGCGCACGCACACACACACACATTTCTTCTTCTTCCCCATTATGAAATCAATTTATAATTTAACCGTTAAAAAAGAGTAACGACAAAGTTTCTTACCGGTTCTTCTTGATAGAATTTAACATTTCAACCAGTGGCAACTTTTAATTAGATGTATTAAACTATTAGTTTGTAATATTTAATGAGTTACTAAGTCCCACCGTACCACGTAGTACTTTAAATCGTTATTTTACTATTATATTGTACTAATGAAACTACTGCTTAAATGTAAATTATATTAAAAATAACCGCAAGAAACTCAGTTATATTTCATTCTTATTTAAATGCATATTAACTATATAATTAAATTGATATATGCCATACGAAAATGACCTAAAACGCAAGCTTATTTTTTCATAACAATTATTTTGTTTTATATAATCTTATACGGAATAATATGCTTTGTATTATTTATAATTGTGGCTATATTGTACATTTCATAATAATATCAGCCCGAAGTACAAGAGGCGTCCAGGTGTAATCAGTGTTCTGGCCTCCCCTGATAATTTTCCTCCAGGTCGAACACAATGTTTTAAGAGGCCTTTTGAGGTACCTCACTCTTGGTCTACCACTACGATGAGCATTACAGTCTAAGTAATTTACACTCCATATCATGTCCCTGAGTTATATGTACTTCCACACTGAGTTAAAGACCTATGAAAAAGAGTAACTACTGAGTTTCCTGCCGGTTCTTGTTAAATGACGATTCAAAAGTGCTTATAAAAGCCTACTTGAATGAAGTTTATTTTGATTTTGACACAAAATCATGTTTTGGTGCAAACGAGGTTTTGATCAGCTGGACACGTTTAAGTAATATTATATTACGCACAGCTTAGTGTCAAATATAGAAATGTAATAAATCTGAATTGAGATTATCTGAATGTACTTGATATATTTTTTTCTCGAAAGCAATCAACTGTTAAGTCTTCAAACGCGTGACGACCAAGGCCAGCGCTGGGGCGATGAAACTCGATACCATGGCCTGCAATAGTAATTAATGATATATTTTTTCACATTTACACTGACATATTGCCATTACTTTTTTTTCGATACTGTGTCATCATAATTAGCTGGCCAGTAATTTTGCAACGAAATACACTTTGAATTATTAATCTGTGCCCGCGGTTTCCATCACCCTTAAAGGGTTGATTGTCAGTTGTTAGGCATAAAAATCATGGCTTTCCATTGCGTTGAGGCTTGATTCATGGAAAATTTCATCAAAGTAGATTCAATGGTTTGCCGTAAAAGCGTCAAAAACAAACAGATCGACAGAGTTACTTTCCCATATATAACATAAATATAGTTTCATATTTTCACACAATTTAGATAGTTTACGTGACAAGCATGTATTTCATATTATATGTATGTACATATATGAAATATCTTGACAAGCATATCGAGTTTGACGTGACATTAAAAGTTATTCATTCAAAATTTCGCAAATGACTGATTTTAGTTTTCAACTTGGTACATGCATGTATAGGTTGAATGTATTATCAATATTCGTTGGATATTTTACCATAATAGCTATGATATATTAGGAATTCTATCTGTGTTTGACTTTGTGTTACAAAAACTTCAAGACAGATTGACATATATACATACCAATAAGTAATTATGCCTTGGAATAAGTTGAAGGGTATTTTATAAAAAATATACTTAATAATAATATTATTATCTTAATCATTAACCAATAATAACAACTAATATTCAAATATAATCTATACTGTGTCTTTGATAATCTGCAATCGAATCCTTGATTGTATTTGTTATAATCATAAATAATACTGTAAAAATTATTTACACTAATATCAACAATTTATAAATGTTTTCATTACATTTAAAAAGTTAAATATAAAGTAGAATAGTAAAATACAAATGCATTCGTTAATTGTGTTAATTATACTTATAAAACATATTTTCTTTTTTTCAGGTACGAATTAAAAAAATGTAAATATGGCGCTAAAATTAAAATACACCGACGAGAACGGTGTACTCCACATCGACATGAGCCCGACCGCGAGTCCCGTCGACAAACAGATATCCGATCCGAAGTTCGACACGATCAACAAACGCTTCGGACAGTACGACATATTCGGGGGGAAGTACGAGGATGGAGGGGAGAGCCAGTCGCTGTTCCGAAGCAGATACAACAGCTTTGAAGAGGAGCTCGCAAACACGCCGTACGCGTTCGCCACGGAACGATCTCTCCGGCTCGACGACCCGGTCCTAGACATCACTATCGACTCCCGGTACGACATATCGCCCTCCAAGGACATCGAAGATGATCGATTCTTCGAACGAGACGATCTATTCGGACCGAAAATCGATTTAAAGAAACAGGACACCGCGTTCACGGTGACGCAGCTGATCCACGCGCAGGATAGGTACTTCGATCTATCCTCTAGGACGAAGTATGAGTCTGGGATAAGCAAAGGGACAGTGAGGAGTATAGCGGATAGTTTCGAAGTGAAAAGTGCCCCGAGTTCCGCGAAAAGGACGGTCAGTGTTAAGACAGAAAGTGGCGAGGCGTTTAAAGTGTTGTCAGCTGACAGTGTTAAGGGAAGAACAGCGTCTAAGTCACCGTAAGTACACTATGAGATTTATATTTAACATTACCAAAATAAAGCTATCGAATTCTTATATTGCTTCAAGAAATATCTCGAAGGGATGAACGAGTATTCATTTCTGTTTTTGTGTGTAGGTATTAAATTTCAAGTCGGTCAAAAAGTGTTGAATATTGTTTAAATAAATTTAGATAAATGTTGTACATAAAAATATACTAATTGTGTTTATATTATTGGTTACATTACTATCATAAATAATATATATATAGTATCAAATCTGACAAAACATAATTTTTTTTAAATTAATTTACGATGAGTAGTTTTAAGCTGATATTTTAAAAGACAAAATACCGAGAAAATTCGTTGCGCAGTTTACTTACTTCTTTCTTTATCAATCATAATATTATCTATTAAAAACTTAACAGATACAAATAACTTAATATAAACACTATGAAATTTTTAATATTAAGTTTAAAAGAAATTGAGAATGGCGCCAAAACAAATTTGATATCGAACGTTCCGATCTATTTTAAAACGAAAGTTTCAGAATGCTGTTAATAATAAATTATAAATGAGACACTTAATTCTAATTTAGTTTCTTCAAAATGATAATTAAAGATTTCTTAAGCACTCTTGCGCATATTCGTAATAACAATTCAAGTTTTTTTGTTATAACGGTAATTGCGATGAAAGAGTAAATAAAAATTTTATACATATTTCGTACGGATCAAGGGCGTTCAAGCTAGTTAATTTGATATGTGCATTTATAAATATACCATTGTCTGTTTTTTCGTAACCTAACCAGCTAGACTTGAAGTTAATACTACTAACAGGCTCTTAACCTTTTGATAAAACACTATAAATATTTATACTAAAGACAAATTATCTCAAAATTCTTGTGGTATGGAATGGTGTCCGAAAACGTCAGTCAAAGCAAGAAAACGTACAGACTCACTTCGTTTTAAAGATGCATAAACATCTTTATAAAGTAATTTTTATTGTTCATTCAATAGATACATCACACAAATTAAATATCAGCTGATTGTTTATTTAACTTAATATACAAAAATACTAAATATCTAATAAATACAAAACTCATATTAATTATTTATATTAATTAATTACAGTGAGAATCTCTATCTACAACTCTATATCTATACTTCAATACTAATGTTATAAATGTGAAAGTAACTCTGTTTGTCGCTTTTTCACTGCCAAACCGCTGAACCGAATTTGATGAAATTTGTTGTGAAGCAAACTTTAACTCCAAGAAAGGACATAGGTTTTTTGCCTGACATATAACAATCAATCCCCTAAAAAGCGAACGAAACCACCGACGACCTCTAGTAAATATATACAAAACAAAATTAAAAACAGTTACTACAAGTCATGTTGGTCTGGAATGGTGACAAGAATACTAACAGTATTACTTAGATGAATTGCAATTTCGATGATCTAGACGAAAAATAAACTTATTTTAGTTTTAATAAGGTATTAAAACATTATATAATATAAAAATATATATAACAACAGCCTGCAAATTCCCACTGCTTCGCTAAAGGCCTCCTCTCCCTTTGAGGAAAAGGTTTGGAACATATTCCACCACGCTGTTCCAATGCGGGTTGGTGGAATGCACGTATGGCAGAATTTCGTTGAAATTTGACACATGCAAGTTTCCTCACGATGTTTTCCTTCACCGCTGAGCACGAGATGAATTATAAAGACAAATTAAGCACATTAAACAGCGGTGCTTGCCTGGGATTGAACTCGCAATCATCGGTAAAGATGCACTGGGCCATCTCGACTCTCTATTAAAACATTACATTACCAATATTGTTAAGGCTTTGAGTTGTATTCAGTGTCATTGAGTTCCTTAAAAACTAACCGAAGAAAAAGAAAGGCAATTTATTTATTCATCTCACACCTGACCTCTACTCCCGTGACTTATATTTAACTAAATATAAATAAATATTGGACAACACTACATACATCACTCTGATCCCAATCCCAATCTGATCAAATGAACTCAGATCCGATCCGACATCTGAATTCCGACTCAGAAGACTTCAGGAAGGATTTCTTTGTCAACTAAATCAAATTAAGTTGTGCCTTTACGGGACAAGCAGAGCATACATTAATAAATAAATATTGGACAACATCACATACATTTCTGATTCCAATGTAAGTAGCTAAAGCACTGGTGTTATGAAAAATCAGAAGTAACGACGGTACCACAAACACCTAGACTCAAGACAACATAGAAAATCCATGAACTTTTCTACATCGATCGAACCCGGGACCTCGGAGTGGCGTACCCATGAAAACCTGTATACACACTACTCGACCACGGAGGTCGTGAAAATATAATATAACTATTAAATAAAATTAATAACAAAGAGTTTTTACACTGTTCAACCTCAAACAATGCCTTTAAACACATTGGAATAAAAAAAAAGTTAAAGTCAATCAAACGTGACAAAGTAAGTTTTTATAAATTCAAAACGTAACGTTTTCGTCATCGATAACTACAATCACAAAACGCATTACATCTTTCGTAATATTCTTTAATGTTTTCGTAATGTAATGAAAAAAATAAAAAACACTTGTCATTGTGTTTACTAACGACCCGCCCCGACTTTGCACGGATGCAATGCTGATACTAAATATACTACAGAATTTGTTTATTTACTACATCACATTAGAAACTTCTAGAATGATCAGTGTCTTTACTATATTTTCCATGTATTATATACAAAAACCTTCCTCTTGAATCACTCTATCTATTAAAAAACCGCATCAAAAATTCGTTGCGTAGTTTTAAAGATCTAAGCATACATAGGGACAGACAGCGGTAAGCGACTTTGTTATATACTATGTATTGATTCTCCAGAATATACAACCACCCAGACAGTTTTTTTTTTTTCAAGTATATAATTTGGAATGAGCTATTCCGACTAAGAATCATGTGTTGAATTTATCTCACCAAGCTGCCCCAATGCGGGTTAGTGAATAAATATAAAATAAATAAACAAAATAAAGTAAGCCCTCATTGCTGTTTTATCATAATTTACATGACATGTGTTAATATATGGTATTGACAATCGGTTTTTCCAAACAATAGCTCGTACTTCGACTTCTCATCCGAAGAGTTCCTATTTCAGATTTTACAATTCAGGTCCATTTTGTTTTGACACCTGTCTGGAGGATACATATGTACGTCTCTTTCGATTATATATATATTGAAATAGCATTATTTCTCAATTAAATAATTTATCAGCCAAACTCAATCCAATACTGAATATAGATCTCTCCAAGGATGATATCCCGGTTTACCGCAATCTACATCCAGATACACATATATACTAAATAATCGTATTCAAACACTTTGCAAACTTTAAAGTTATAAAAATTATAAAAGTAATATTAATTATTTTAAAGGTTGCACACCACTCTTATCTAAATAAGGACTGCCACCCACAGAGACCGGTAACATTCATTTTTATTCAAACTAAAATAAAAGTCTTGACATTGGCATCAAAATACAAACGTATTATTTTTAAATTAAGAATACAATTGCTTTAAAACAACATCAAAATTCAATATATTTTTCACCTTTAACCTTCGTCTATTGACTAGTGGTCGGACAGACCACTGTTCAGTGATCATTTCATATATCATTATTGCTAAATTAAAAAAAAAAAACGTATCTTATTAATGCTCATAACTCTAATAATATTAATGCGATATATCTATATTGCTTTACGACCAAAGCATTGAATTGAATTTGGTAAAATTTCATATCAAACAAACTTGAACTACAAGTTACGACAGCCTTTTTTTGCCTTACACCTCATAACCAACCCCTAAAACGCCAGCGAATCCGCAAGCAAATATAATCTTTAAAATTAATTTCATATTTACACAAGAAAAGGCAAATACATTCGTCATACGAGTATATTACCCAAAGTCTAAGCAGCCTGAATCAGTAAGCCCTAAGGAAGGTGTTTTTTCGTTTTGTTTGTAAACTGTTCACTGTCATTTGATTAAACCTCACAATAGGTAATGAAAGTGGGGGAATAAATAGAGCACCTGTGTTAGGAGATACAGTTGTCATACAATAAAATATCCCGCGTTGATTGATTAATATCCCTTGATGTTGGTCGCTGCGACCATGGCGTCTGCGAACTACGACACTTGAAGGGTTTATTATTTTACGACCCGTATTTATTACTTGAAGGCCCAAGTTTGTACATGTTTGTGTGTTTGTTCATCAATACTATATAGACGAAAAATTAAGAAGACTTGGTGGTTATACCACAGCGGTATTCCAGTACTGGTTTCTGTATATAAAAAAAAAGTATATATTCAGCTTATTTGGTCTAAACAGTAAAGGTTGTAGCCTTCTTTTAAGTGCAGTATAGAACCTGTGCCAGACAACACCGCTCTCCCATATCAATATCTTATATAAGCATATATATTATAAGCGTGTGTGTTTGTGTGTGGGAGTGTGTGTTTATATACATTTATATGGCTTTAGTTTTTGCAAATGTTATTAGTTGAAAACTCTTCATTACATTAAAATCTGACCTTATGCTTAAAACTAGTAGGTATATTTGTGTATCAGCTCCAAGGATGATAACAAGTATCTAAGGACGTTTCTTTAACGTTATGCCTCAGGTTGCAAACACAAAACTTATCAACAATAATTCATGTCCGTTACAAAAAATAACCCTGAAGGTGTTTTTAAGACAAAAATCCAGCGTTTGTACTTACAAACACATAAATCATATTTTTATTAATCGCTAGCTATTCCGCTCGGTTTTAATTGCATGAAACGATGAAATCCGCAGGTCGATATTTAATGTATACTAATATTATAAATGCGAAAGTATTTCCATCTGTCTGCCTAGTAAGCTTTTTAGATTTCATTAGATTCTAAATGAAGGCAGAGATAACAGACCACGCCGAAGTATTACAGGGAATCAAATGGTAATTGAAATTGAATTGTTTTCCAATTTTCAAAACGAAATTTCACTTACAGTCAAAGTCAAAAGTCAAAAATATTTATTCAGTATGGAAGTGCTACTCTTGCTTATGGATAGTCAAAAATCTACTAAAATTCAGCGGTGCTTGCCTGGGTTTTAACCCGCAATTATTGGTTAACATGCACGCGTCCTATCCTCTGGGCCATCTCGGCCTAAATTTAATTTAATCATTTCAAAATTATTATTTTCTTTTGGACTTTACAGCGTCACCGGGCGAGATAAATATTAAAAATACTGCAACTTTTGAAGTGTTGAGAAGTGAAAACTTAAGGGGTCAGAGCACGAGGGTGCTACCCACATTTCTGGCAGCCCTTAGGACATTCAAATAATACGGCTTTAACGGTGTAAACACCATTGGATTGTATACTCAATTATACACAATACACACATTATATGAAGTAGATATTTGATTAAAATATAATTACATTTATATATCCTGTCTGATAAAATCATTAATTCTAGCTCTACGTTATTTTTTTTATCTTTACGTAATCTTGTTCCGTACATCCTAATACATATTCATTATATATAAACTTATGTTTTAGTTTTAAATACTAATTTTATTCATTGTCTTTGCTTAGTCATGAATCAACTAACAGTTAACAGCAACACAAAATATACTTTGAAAGGTTTAAATCAGATTCACTGTAAGCCATAAATGCGAAAGTAATCTATCTATCTCTTTCTCTCTCTCCCCCTCTCTCTCTGTTGCTATTTCACCAAACCACTAAATGAAGTTGGGTGAAACTTTGTGTGAAGCTAGCTCGGAGTTCAAGAAAGGACATAGTTTACTTTTTATGGCCGAAATACCACGATCAACCCCAAAATACCGAGAAATAACAAAAACAAAAAACAAATAAAAACGGCTTTTCTCAAAACAATCAAAGAAATCCCTCTTTGATTCCTTTAAAGTGGTAAAGTACTCGCAAAACCGTTGGTCCTGCGAATAATATTCCATCGTATCTCATTCGCTGTCCTGTGACACTATAACAGTTCAATAGAGTAGAATCTGCGCATGCGCACATGTGCTCTATTGTACGCCCTTCGTATTTGGTTGATATCTCTTTTAATTAAAAAAATACTAGAGAAATTAATAACAAAATAGTTCAGCGCCTTTGCTTGCCAATTGACTTTTAAATGTTCAATAAAAAAACATATGTTTAATTATTTATTTTCTTCAAAGATTGCGGTAGAACTTGTGCCACTAAACGAACACTCGTTACACTAAATGTGTCACTCTAGTGTCTCATTTGTGATCTTTACTTAAACATTCCATGTGGCGCCATGTTCTTTTATGTATCCAGTGAAAGCATGACTTAGTACTGTTAATTAACTACCTAATTCCTAGTACGCCTGATATGTAGGTTAAGTCACTATCGATTACGCTTAATTTATCGTCCTAGCGTCACACTGTACACTTTATATTGTTTTGGTCTATGACGACTAGTCGAGTAGTGTACACCGGTTTTCATGGATACACTCTGAGGTCCCGGGGTTCGATTCCCAAATCGGTTTAGAAAAGTTCATTAGTTTTTTGGTTGTCTTGAGTCCGGGTGTTTCTAGTACCGTCGTTACTTCTGATTTTCCATAAAACTAAGTGATTTAGTTATTTATATATTGATGAGAGTTATGTATGTGATGTTGGACAACATTGGACAACATCACATACATTACTCTGATCCCAATGTAAGTAGCTAAAGCACTTCTGCTATGGAGAATCAGAAGTAACGACGGTACCAGAAACACACAGACCCAAGACACCATAGAAAACTAATAAATTTTCTACATCGACTCGACCGGGAATCGAACCCAGGACCTCGGAGTAGCGTACCCATGAAAACCGGTGTACACACTACTCGACCAAGGATAATGTCCAATATTTATAAAATTGATATAAAATATTTTACTGATGAAATAAATTATATGACATTTAATTCCTTGAAGGTCACACTATAACCAAAAAAAAGTAACAAAAGGATAAAAAAGTTCATCAATGAAAAGTCGCAAAGTAAACAACAAGTAAAATAATAAAGACATGATTTGTTTGCACGAGTAATTAATATGCCTTTACTTGGAATTATTATTATTTATACATAAAGCCCAATATGATAGTGCATGGAAAGACTACCTGTAAATAGAACATTTTCCTCGATATATTTCTAATATAATTTTTTATGTGATGATGTATCTACTGTCGGTGGTCCTAATGAAAATAAAATAAAGCGTCTCTCGACCTTGACGTCCGTGTCTGATTTATTTTTCACCAGTTTCCGCCCGCAGTTGGAGGGGATGGTTAGTGTAACCTATGTAACAATTTAATTTGCATTATAAATCTTACATATAAGAAAATAACCCTGGTATTATCTGTGAGATAACGTCAATCAAAGCCTTTTATTATTATGATCAACCGATCGCTATGAGCTGTCTAATAAATACAATGTCATAAGACATTGGGTCTTACAAAATGACAATAAAATGATAATTAAGTCTTTAATAATGTTTACTGGCTATATACATTTTTGTTATCGTTTGACACAGTTTACTTCTATTCTAGAGTAGTCTCGAATAAGTTATAGTTATATATATAGTTATATCGACAATAAAATCCTTTGACATCGTTACATTTTGTATGATATTGATAATAATTACTGATAGGAGAAAATCTGCCCGATTGAGCCAGTAAAATACTTTATCAGCAACAGCCTCTAAATTTCCATCTTCTGGACTTAGACACCTCAATTTGAAGAGGTTTTAGAGTTCGCTACACCACATTCCGTTGCTGAATACACATGTAACAGAATTTAATTGAAATTAGATACATGCAGGTATCCTCATATTTTCCTTCACCACCAATTATGAGATGAATTACAAAACCAAATGAAGCACATGAAAATTTATTATAGCTTGCCTGGGTTTGAATCTGCAATCATCGGTTGAGATGCGTTCTAACCGCTAGACAATTTCAATTGTATATTTATGATATTATATGTATATATTACAGAAAGCACACAATTATACTATTTAGCTAATACCACGCAATAGTTACAAACAAAATGAATATTTGTATATTTGTACTGTTAAGTAACGTTTAAGTTCATAACTTAGACAATAGTTTTGTAATAACATTTTGTGATTTTGATTCGTTGGTCAAAATTGTTCACGCTCTGTATAATATATTTCGTAAGTACATAAGACGGTATGTGAAAACGAGACAGCTATAGTTATATTAAACGAATTTTTATAATCGAAATATATTTGCCAATTTTGAAATTAATTTATTCACAAGTTTTATTATAGTTTTAAATATTCATTTGTTTGGTAACTGCTACCATTTAGTTATTTATTCGGAAATACATTTCATTTTAGACTATTATATTTTTTTATGATGGCTTACGATGTTTAATTTATAACATTATATATGATACTTCTTTGAAATTAAATTACTATTAAAACGAAATAAATGATATTAAAAACCAATCAAACTTAATTCAATTATATTTATTTATATAAGATATAATTACTATAAAATAAACGTGTTATTTCTTGATCTGATCATGCTAAAGAGAGACAGACTTATCTCTTACGCCAGTTTAGTATTATATTCGTTTACTCTCTTTGTCTGTTACTCTACATATAAAAAGATATAGAAAGTATTTGACAGTAGAGTAGAATGTTTGGTGTATCCGGTATCAGCAGATTTTCGAAATATTTTATTGTCAAGCATTAAATAAATAGTTATAAACATAAATAAGACTTTTTTGTTAACTTGTAGCTTAGGGTCGATCATCTTCCTTGCGGCCCGTGAATGTTTTGTAAAAAAGTTGACAAATAAATACATCATCACACTAAAATTTGTGTAAAGTCAGTTTCCTATTTAGGTCAGACATATAAAAATAATGTAAGTATTATGTGTATCGTACGAATTAAATTCTGTATCTTTTAATAATTTTCAACAGCATTATTTTTTTTTCTATGGAATATGACTAATTAACACTAATTATGCGTAGGTATATCGGGCTTCTAAGGTTAATATCATGACTGCGGCCTATACTTTATTTTGCCAACTTGTGGGCCTTGCCTACCAAAAGGTTGCCGACCGCTGCTTTATAGAATTATAAATCGGAATTCAGTTTACTGGAATTATTTTAAGAAAAAAATATTATTTTCAACGTAATTGAATAATGTTTTAATAATGACAAATTATATTATTAATAATGAATTATAGACTTAATAAGATATAGATATATGTCATGTCAATTGTAAGAAGCAGTAACTATACACCACAAGGGCTCGGTGTATAATTATGTACTACTTATTGACACACGACAAACCCGTAAGTAGTCAATATCACTTGTCCAGATAAAACCCTAGGTCACCTTTGCTTCTGTTTAGGAACGGAGCTCATAAGGCCGCAATAAATGTAAAGTAAAGTAGTAAAGTAACAGCCTGTAAATTTCCCACTTCTGGGATAAGGCCTCCTCTTCTATTAAGGAGAGGGTTTGGAACATATTCCACCACGCTGTTTCAATGCGGGTTGGTGGAATGCACATGTGGCAGAATTTCGATGAAATTAGACACATGCAGGTTTCCTCACGATGTTTTCCTTCACCGCCGAGTACAAGATGAATTATAATCTCAAATTAAGCACATATATATAGCGGTGCTTGCCTGGGTTTGAACCTGCAATCGGTTAAGATGCACGGGTTCAACCACTAACCACTGGGCCATCTCAGCTCAATTAATGTGTTGCTACAATAAGCTCCTTGATAACAAAGTAACAAAGGTTGCGGTTTTAACATATCCGATACCGCAATACATTACATAAGAAAAAATATATACAAGTCATTTAATTATAATATATAAGAATAGATTATACAGAAAAGTAATGTTGACAAATCATGACCGCGTGGAATGATGGCGCGAATTGCGATTCTCTAAAGGTTGAACTGGACTAGACCTCCTGTTAGGGGAAACGAATTTACAGTTTAATTGTTTAGTATAAATTGTTTTCAACTATGACTAAAGTTAGAAACAGTAAGTGACGAAACTAAGGAGGTTCTCCTTGTAAAAAGTATTCATATGTTGTTCCAAGATGTGGTCTTGTATGTATATCAATATAATACTACCACGCGAGTAGGTGCATTCTATTTTCAAAAACTGACATTATATTTTCTGACGTTTGATTTGTCAAATGTTTATCGTGTAAAAAAAACGATCGTTCAACCAATACATTTGTTAAATATGTTTGTGTGTTTTTTCTTCACCAAAGTACCGGAAAATACAAACAATTGTCTAACTATAGTTTAAGTTGAGGTAATAACGCTCAACTTTTTTTTTCTTAGACAAAAAAAACTTAATGACATTGTTTTTTAGCTGACCTTACCAAGGCCTGTGGTTACGTCTCAGTTGCGTTTAATTGTTTATTCTCATTGATATTGTTCTGCGGTTAGTACAACAAAATGTTCATTATATTATTATTAAAGTCACAAGTTGATATGAAAATGGAAATCAGCTGCGTATAAAATGCTATTTACAAAAGAGATCATGTAATTTGAGTTCGGCTTTGATCGGCGCGAAACCGTCCATTTTCGCGCGCAACCATCTGTCACAGTGACGGTTGACATGCGCATGCGCACACAACGTTGAGTTTCGAAATGAGATCGTTGTAGTTTTATGAAACAATAGATATTATTATGATTGATATCTGAACATCGTAATAAATGCAACAATTTTAGATTTAAATCTATGAAAGATTGAGCGTAAAAATCTGTTGATCTTAACTCACAGTAGAAATAAATTGGTTTTAGGTTATTTAAAAAAAGGCAAAGTCTTCATTACTTATAAATTTAACTTGGCCAATTTAAAAAAAATACAGTAAATACGGCATATTACTCAACACCGTATTATATAGGCGATAAAAGCGTAAGGTTAGTTCTTATTGAACTTCAGATATGATATATTTATGAAATATTATTTAATTACCGAAGTCTTTTCTTGGTGGTAGGGCTTTGTGCAAGACCGCCTGGGTCGGTACCACCCACTCATCAGATATTCTACCGCTAAACAACAGTACGCAATATTGTTGTGTTCCGGTTTGAAGGGTGAGTAAGCCAGTGTGACTACAGGCACTAGGGACATATCATCTTAGTTCCCAAGGTTAGTGGCGAATTGACGATGCAAGGAATAGTTACTATTTCTTACAGCGTCATTGTCTATGGGTGATGGTGACCACTTACCATCAGGTGGCCCATATGCTCGTCCGCCAAACTATTCCATAAAAAAAATTCAAGTTTTACATATACTAGACAGTTTACACGACAAATACCATTGGACAGAGTTCAACTGGATGACCAACAAACTTACGTGCTTTGGGAGCCTTTTTACTTTTGCTAAGGAAATGTACACAATTCCAACTTCCAAAATCTGGGTTGCTCTCGTCACTAGCCATGTAAAGTATTAAGCTGAGGCTTAAAATGTATTTATAATACTTTTAATGCGTAAAACAAAGCGCTCGGTAACTATTATTAAACAATGTCACTTATAAAACATACGACACTGTGATTGAGACCGAACACAGGTATTGTCGTACTATAGCTGTGCGTTACATCATTATATAATTTATAGTGCCTCGTTTACCTTAAGATACATGAATAAGCAACTATAGAATTGGAAAAACTAAATTGACATAACATTCACACAGACAGATAACGAAATATTAAACTAAATGACCTTACAGTGTAATTTGTGTTCGTATTTTTTGTTTTACGTATAATATTAATGTCAACGACACACAAATAGTTTGTTTAAATCATTGTTACAAGTTCATAAGGTTCAAAATTCAATAAAAAAAATTATATTATAACGTGCGACCCGCCCCCGCGCCCGGCTTAGCAAAGGTACAATAATGATAATAAATATTCTACAGAATATCTTACAACGTTTTTATTATAAAAATGTTTATATGTATTGATGATAATGATGAAGAAAATTAAAAATAAATTAACCGAATTTGAAATATGACGCAGAGTAAATTGTTAACATAAAAATCATAAATATGTCGGAGATGTCAATAATACGGATGGTGATTTGACGAATCGCAAGCGTTGTCAGCATTGCATAACGCTTCGACGGAGTCTAGATCGGTCGGTGCGAGTCGGCGACAGACCACTTCAGTGCTAGCCACCGTACAGGCAACTCGTCTATAAACTGTCTTACGACTCGTCGTTATTATTGTGATTTAAAAAGTGTATACAAGTAAATCGTTTGAGTGATAACGGAACTTTTATTAATTAACCGCACCCGCATAACGTCCACACATAATGTCCGATTGTGAGAACAACCACTCAAATCAACCACCTCTGCCGTTAAATATAATTTCTTAAAATCAACATTCCGATTTAAAATAATCTTTTTACGTTAGACAGTCCATTTGTGTGACTATATACATGGATCCGTTAAACTCGTGAAACAGACTAAAAGAATAAATTAATATTGTTTTTAATTTACCCTATTATTAACTCTTACTGTTTGTTGTTCTAGGTTAAGGATTAACAAGGAAATGACTACAATTATTCTTGGCTTTAAAATTCAATATAGTTTATTATCTCAACTGTACCGATCAATCTCATTCGTGTCTTCTCCATCCTATGTGACAGTGGCGAAATAATCTGTGCCCTGTCGGCACAACTAAAAGCCATTAAACTAAGAATTGAATTGAACTTTACATTGAGAACCAATTGTTAGTAGTCTTGATATGGTACCCAAACCTCAAGACCAGTTATTATAGATAAATAGCATGGTCGAGTGGTGTGTACACCGGTTTTCATGGGCACGCTACCCTGAGGTCCCGGGTTCGATTCCCGGCCGAGTAGATGTAGATTACCATTAGTTTTCTATGTTGTCTTGGATCTAGGTGTTTGTGGTACCGTCGTTACTTCTGATTTCCATAACACAAGTGCTTCAGCTACTTACATTGGGATCAGAGTAATGTATGTGATGTTGTCTCATATATTTATTATTTTATTCATTCGTTCTCGTCGTACAATGTGAAGGCAATCTCAACCTATAGTAAACATATGAGCAAATATAGATTGATCTCTTGACGTGTTTTCCGCGGCTAAATGTTACTGGGTTACTGAGGCTATTGACAAACCGAGTAAAGTGTTTTTATTAGCCCGTTACTTACGTACGTGTACCATACACGTACTTAAGTACTAAATTACAAAAGAAAATATAATTATTAAAATAACTTGGATTTTGGTTTTAATTAAAACGTAGTTTGAACATATTAATTAGGTCAAAATAGTTAAGTAATAATTCGATTATTTTTTATACAAATAACAAATTAATTACGAAAATATTTAACCACAAACCAAAAATACCGCACAAATTCCATCCACGCGGTAAGAACGGGCTCTTGTTATTTTTCCAGAAATTCCTTGTCATAACTACTTGCATAGTTAAGTAAATGCTCAGTAATTATATCGATCAGCGGTAACTTAATAATTACTTAGTAACTTAGAACTCGTGTAAACTTTGATAATTAGATATCAATCAATCTATCTACTATCAATGAGATCTAATATCCAGTAATAAACTTGAAAGTCACCGCAGAACAAGATCTTTAAACGAGTGAGAAGTGAGTTTTCACAGAATAGCGACGCACACGATTTTATTTAGGAAACAAAATTGTGAATTTGTTGTTTTACTTCTTTAATTGTTCTTCTTTCACATCTTATTTGTATTTATCACAGAATTAATATATTAAACAGTTTTCTGAATCACGTAAGCGTTTGGTTCATCCCGATATGATATATAGAGTCTAGACTGTTCAAATGTAGAGGCAGCATTAATGAATCCTTTTGTTTTATCTTATTCAGCTACGTATGTAGGTATATATAGGTATTATCCTAAAATGTATCAACTTGAACTACGTAAGTGGTTATGTGATTAGTATGAATATACAATTATACATACATTTAAATACAACATACCATAACGCAACGACTTACGGGGTCCTCAATTCCCCTGTATATATGTAAGTATATATTTAATGTTTGCTAAAAACAATTTTAAGTTTAATTTTAATTTATCGAATATAAATTATTATTTTATTTATTCTCTTATGGTATTCATTGAAGACGGTTTTTTTTTAAATTTGTTAGTATAGGAAGATACAGAATTCTTATGTTTGAACTATTAATCTCAACAAGCTTATGAGGCCATAGAACGTAGGTCATCAGTTCATTTCAAATTATTATGTCATAAAAGTATTTCTAAGGCTTTGAAATGCGGGTCGTCAACCTTGTGCTACCTACACGTACGAAACCGATCGTATATGGTGAAAACGAATTGACAACACGAATGAATCATATTAACTTAATGGTTAGAAAAATATGGAATACAGACAATTTTTTTTTAATCATTAAAAAAGGCAAAGGTAATCTGTATGCTACCAAAAAATAAGTTTTTTTATTAGTTTCGGTCTGTGGATCCACGTCTGCGGATCAAGGGATCACGTCACTTTATATTATTAATTATAAATAAATCATTTTATTATTATTATTCAGAACTTAATTTTTTTTAACAAAATAACTTTTTTAAGTTATGAATTTTTTAAATACGGAGCTGGATTATAATCACATATCTAAATTACTCTGCAACTATTGCCTACTTGGTTATATTTAATTAGTGATCATGGAAGAGTCGGCAAATAAATTAAAAGTTAAATGATAATAGAGGCAGGTAGAGCGTGCACATCATAGTGAAAATACTAAAACTAATAAGAAAACGAAAGCGAACGAAAATTCCCGGTACGACGCGTATATTTGTTAATATATATTTATGTATATTTGTTAATATACGATGACGAGATGGCCCAGTGGTTAGAACGCGTGCATCTTAACCGATGATTGCGGGTTCAAACCCAGGCAAGCACCGCTGATTCATGTGCTTAATTTGTATTTATAATTCATCTCGTGCTCAGCGGTGAAGGAAAACATCGTGAGGAAACCTGCATGTGACAAATTTCATAGAAATTCTGCCACATGTGTATTCCACCAACCCGCATTGGAACAGTGTGGTGGAAAATGTTCCAAACCTTCTCCTCGAAGGGAGAGGAGGCCTTTAGCCCAGCAGTGGGAATTTACAGGCTGTTGTTGTTGTTGTTTGTTTTTGTTGTTGTTAATATATATATTAAATTAAATTATTAATAATTGACATATTAACAAATTACACACTCTAACAGGGCTTTAAACTTGAAGGCAAAATCTAAATATGCTTTATTTAAAGCCTTCTACAAGTAGATATGAATTGTCATTTTACAATACTATGTTGTAAGTGACGCTAGCTTCGGAATTCAGATTTTGAGAAAAGCCGGCAAGAAACTCACTCGTTCCGTTGGATTTGGAGATTAGACTTTCGTTTCCTTCCTCTTATGAGGGTTGTAGTTTATACCTTCACACTGCTCAAATTCATTGAATACACTACACCGCTAAGCATAACAGATCAAACAAAATCCAGCACATGGAATGATAATATTGCTTAGTTGAATATGAGCTGACTTTGGAAAAGTATAAAGACGATCTTAGTAGTTACACTTTTCCGCCAAAACCAGTAACCGAGTTTTTTTATGCTATTTGTTAGGAGCATAGGGCCACCTGATGGTACTTACCAGATGGTACTTAGCCCATATGCTCGTAACTTACCACTTGACCACTTGGTCACCCCCGCCCATACACAATGGCGCTATTAGAAATATTAACCATTCCTTACATCGCCATCAAACTTGGGAACTAAGGTGTTATGTCCATTGTGCCTGTAGTTACACTGACTCACTCACCCTTCAAACCCGAACACAACAATACTAAATACTGTTGTTTGGCGGTAGAATATCTGATGAGAGGGTGATATCTACTCAGACGGGCTTGTAGAAAGCCTTACCACCAAAGTAAAAAAGATTTTTTGTCGTTTCTTTTGCGTAAAATCATTATTTCGGCGAATTTGTAAAATAGTCATTCATAAGTGCTTATGATACTTTATAGAAGTGTACATAATATATTGAACTATGCAAATGACGTAAGCGTTATTGCCTTGTTGTTTGCACATATGTAAACAATTGCATACGATTAATTATTATTAATCGATACCCACTCTCATAACCCACCTGAGCTTTCAAAATACCTACACGAGTCAAAAACTAACACTTGTGTAATTCGCACGATGAACTGAGATTACTTTAGAAGTGGCATGTACGAGTATATATTTTTACAATCATATAATGACATATACATTTAATAACATTGGAGTATATGTTTGTACTATAAATATAACCGCTTTTTACTAATTGCATGTGTATGTATACTTGGTAAATGTACGAAAATAACATGTTTTACAATTTTTGTCTATCTATTTTTTCTCGGCTATTGGTACGGCTGGACCGATTTTGATAGACTTTCACTGGCAAATAGCTGCTGTAATAAGGACTAACTTAGTCTATAATAATATTATCTATGTTAAATTCAAACGGGCTCAAAGTCACGTTCTCAGATAGTATGTAAATATAACTCTAATGTAAGCAGACAGCAGACATTGGCAAAATATCAGATCAGTGGGTAGTACACATACGGGCTAGTACAAATTCCTACCAGCTAGTAAGTAATAATAATACTATCTCACAGTGATATATCAGAGCTATATAAGGATATCAGTTACTTCTTAAAATATAGGTATAATAATTCCGATAGCATTTCCAAGTGTGTTTCGTTCTGAGGTCTTGCATGCAGCAAAACGATTAATGCAGTATTGTCTAGTTCAAAATTGCCAATCAAGATGTCGTCCATCCACGCAAATCAACCGTGCGAATAATTACAACTGTAATCACCTTTAAATGTCTTTTTATAACGCTTATAATTGAATATTATTATTATATAATAACATGTATTTACTTTCTATTTCAATGATACAGCTATGATTATTTTTGGAAATCAAATATGTACTATTTTAGTATATTTAGATTTTGTATTCTTGATATTTATGTAATACCAATTTATAATGTACAACAAAATTATTGTTTATTCCAGTACGCTTTGAAAAGTTCATTTTAATTCGTATAGATTTACACAGGGCCTTAAAATAGTTCTCAAAATCATTCCATTTCGTTGTAACTAACTGGATTCCAATTCAAAATTATTCCAGCTTCTCTATGATATGCTATGTTTTTATAAATACGGACAATATATACAAACTTTGGTCTAAAACAAGTCTAAACAATCAAAGGCAATCTAAATTTCATATTAGGTTGGGGAAAAAGTCTTTTCGCATATAGTATGTATGAACTTGTAATAAAATCTCTTTGGCTATACCATTTGTATCTGGCTGGTTTTGGTATCATTAAAAAGTTTTAATTTTAAAGAAGGCACTTCCAAATTCAAATTAGGAATTTGTGTGATTTTCATTTGTTTTTGTTGTTGTTAAAATGAGTGAATCTAAAGAAGAAATTCGGTACATTTTAAAATTTTACTATAAAAAAGGTAAAAATGCAACTCAAGCCGCGAAAAAAAATTGGGATGTTTATGGACCTAATGCAGTATCTGTGAGAGTAGCGCAAGTTTGGTTTAAGCGTTTTCAAGCCAGAAATTTTGATATCAAAGATGCATCTCGCTCTGGTCGCCCTGTTACGGACAAAATTGATGCCATTTTTGAAAAAGTGGAGCAAGATCGGCATATTAGTAGTTACGATGTAGCTGAAGAACTGGCAATTGACCACAAAACGGTTTTGACTCATTTGAATAAAGCTGGGTACACAAAAAAGCTCGACATATGGGTGCCTCATGAACTCACTGAAAGAAACCTAATGAACCGTGTACTCATTTGTGATTCTTTATTACGACGTAATGAAACCGAACCATTTTTGAAGAAGCTGATAACTGGTGATGAAAAGTGGATCACATACGACAAGAACGTGCGAAAAAGATCGTGGTCAAAGGCCGGTCAAGCTTCACAGACTGTGGCAAAACCCGGATTAACTCGCAACAAGGTAATGCTGTGTGTATGGTGGGATTGGAAGGGCATCATTCATTATGAGCTGTTACCGCCCGGCAGGACCATCGATTCAGAACTGTATTGCGAACAATTGATGAGATTGAAGCAAGAAATTGAGAGAAAGCGGCCAGAATTGATCAACAGAAGGGGTGTGGTTTTTCATCATGACAACGCTAGACCTCACACATCTTTAGCCACTCAACAAAAATTACGAGAGTTTGGCTGGGAGGTATTAATGCATCCGCCGTATAGTCCTGACCTTGCACCTTCAGATTTTCATCTGTTTCGGTCTGTGCAGAATTCCTTGGGCAGTGTCAGGTTAACATCACGAGAGGACTGCCAAAACCACTTGTCGCAGTTTTTCGATCAGAAGCCCCAAAATTTTTACAGCAATGGGATCATGTCACTACCAACAAGATGGCAAAGAGTTATGGAACAAAATGGCACCTACATACTTTAGTCAAATGTAAATAAACTATAAAAAAAACTTTTTGAATTTTCATATAAAATACGAAGAAACTTTTTCCCCAACCTATTACTATGATGGTAGAATCTATGTATAATGATTATTATATGTCATTATTAAATAAATAATTAACATGTAAAATATTTCAATATTTAAAAGTTTTTACTATATTATTTGTGGCTGTTTCCGCGTGATTGTTTCTGAAGTGATGACTTCTGATTAGTATGAACTCGTATCGACTTAATAGACAAACATATGCTGAGTGTTAGCTAGTATATATGTATACAAACGTTTACTCCTTACAGTTATTAAAACAAATTATAAAACGGTTTTTGATTCTCCAGTTTTTTATTATTATTACTTATTTTTACTATAACATTATATTATTATGAATGAGTTTAAATAAATAGTAATCCTATATAAAGAGTTTCTTGCCGGTGGTTGTTCCACTTAATGAAGTTTTATAAAATGACGCTTCAAACATGTTTGTGAAAACCTACTTCAATAGAGTTTATTTAGATTTTGATTTTATTGTCTAAATTGCGATTCAAGGGATAAATACTGTTCATTGGATTCATGATTCATGTAGTAGCTATATTTATATATGTGTATAATAACAAAATTCAACTGTTTATTACCATAATGTTGTCTTAAATTTTCGCGATTATTACACATTTAAATAAAACTAATTATAACGGATGAATCGCGTATATTAATTATTTTTAAACATCCGGGTAGACCCGTGACCACGAACACTGCAAAGTGCTCGAAACGTCGGGATGTTTAAAAATAATTAATATACGCGATTCATCCGTTATAATTAGTTTTATTTAAATGTTTATTACCATTTGAAGCATTGTTATATTTTATTTCTTTGTTTAGTTAATACCCAAACATTATTCTGATTTACATATAATAATGAGAACATTTTTATCAGCAGTTATTTTAGGATATAAATCATCTTTATAACAAAGGTCATTGACATTCAAATTAGTCAAAGCAATTGTTTAAAATACATATGTAGATATAAATTCTAAAATCAAATTAAAAATGACGATAAATTCCAAAATTTTCTCTTGTCTGTGAAAAAATGGATCTCTCTAACAGTACATGTGTCTCCGTAATCTTATAACCTGAGTTCCTTCAAACGAGGCGTAAATAGCCATCTTGCTAGCCAGACTAATGCAGTTCATTCTCTCTGACTGTACTGATCATATTCGTCTTCGGAGTCCAGTACCATTCACAGTTACCATAATACAACAACAGCCTGTAAATTTCCCACTTCTGCGCTAAGGCCTCCTCTCCTCTTGAGAAAAGTTTGGTACATATTTCACCACGCTATTCTATGCGAGTTGGTGGAATACACATGTGACAGAATATCTATGAAATTAGACATACGCAGGTTTCCTCACGATGTTTTCCTTCATCACAATCAAATCACAAATTAATCACTTGAATATTCAGTGGTTTGAACCCGCTATCATTGGTTAAGATGCACGCGACCCTCTGAGCCATCTCTGCTCATAGCACAAATGAAATTGAATATCAAATTTAGAACCAGACATCTTCTATATTCACGTGTCAACCGCTGGAGCATCTCAGCTCTTTCAAGCACTAATCAGATCGTGATAAACTACGGATATAACTCAGGCGTTTGACGTCAATTACTTTGATATACAACTAGTTTTAATGCAACTTTTTCTTAACAGTGATTTACACTTAAACAGAGCTGATACTTCGTCGTTTAAATAACCTTTAAAGAAGTATAAAATTAATGATTGTTTTATCTTTGTAAATTATAACATATGTGTAGTTTAAGCTATATTATTGTAAAGTTTCAATAACTCCATTCAGTACTTTTTACGTGAACGAGCTACAAGCATCCATACATACAAACTATTGTCTTTATAATATTAGTAAGGATTTAATCGATTTGCTTTTAACTCTTCTATATTATAGAATATAAACAGTTCTTCTATCTATACAATATATTCTGATACTTACTTGGTGGTAGGGCTTTGTGCAAGCCCGTCTGTGTAGATACCACCCATTGATCAGATATTCTACATCGAAATAACATTACTCTGTATTGTTGTGTTCCTATTTGGAGGGTGAGTGAGCCAGTGTAACTACAGGCACAAAACATAACATCTTAGTTCATACTAGTGACGAATTGAAAAAAAAGATTTAAGTAATTAGAAATGGAATGTTCCAAATATAAATTCAAAAATGTAATCATTAATATTAAAACAAATAAAAATTTTGTTACAAATTAACGATTGCGTAACAAAGTGTGTGGTATTTTGTAAAAGAAACGATAAAATAATTACGCGCTATACCGTTTTGTTCTGTTATTTCGTAGCTAGAAAGCGTAGCATGTCAGCTGTGTTCAGTGGCTGTTGAGTAGCCGTTAGCAGTGGCATCGGCTACATCGTGTACCCATTAAACATTATCTTAGCAAAATCTGTACTAGTAAAAATGCGAAAGTAACCATGTTTATCCCTCTCTCTCTCTTTCACGCAATAACACTCAGTCAAATTAAGGACGAAAAAGCTTAAATTACAAGGAAGTATATAGGCCATTTTCCCAAAATCTCTATTGATAAAAATGCGAAAGTAACTATGCCTATCCATCTCTCTCTTTCACGCAAAAACACTCAGTCAAAATAAGGACGAATAAACGCCTAAATTACAAGGATGTACCTAAATATAGGCTATTTTCCCTAAAACGTGGGGGTTGTTTTGGATGATAACTATGTATTTAAATGTACTCATGACTGTGACTATTGCGATTATGGCTTCCTAAATGATGTCCGTCAGAAAAGCCATTCTGAACAGTAGCAGTGACTGCTACAACTGCTAACTGCGCAGGATACTTTAGTGTACAAGCGTGTACGTAACCTCTGTTACTTGTAAGGCCCCTTACTAGTCGCGCAGTATACAGGTCCTTACATACTTTTCGAAGGACAAGAGGAAGGTACTCTGGTACTAGCAATTTGTTGAGTGTGAAGGAACCTGGAATTCGATCCCCAAAACTAATTTATTTAACTTCATTGTCTATTCCTAAATATGTGATGCAGATTTTTTTTAATGATAAACGCTGGGCTAAAGGCCTCCTCTCCCTTTGAGGAGAAGGTTTGGAACATATTCCACCACGCTGTTCCAATGCGGGTTGGTGGAATACACATGTGGCAGAATTTCTATGAAATATGTCACATGCAGGTTTCCTCACGATGTTTTCCTTCACCGTTGACCACGAGACAAATTAAGCACATGAATCAGCGGTGCTCGCCTGGGTTTGAACCCGCAATCATCGGTTAAGATGCACGCGTTCTAACCACTGGGCCAACTCGACTCGACTCAACTTTTAGGGGATTGACTGCTATGTGCTAGGCAAAAAATGGCTATGTCCTTTCTTAGAGTTCAAGTTTGCTACTTAGCAAAATATCATAAAATTCAGTTCATCGGTTTGGTCGTGGAAGAGCGACAGATAGACAGACAGCGTTACTTTCAAATATATACATATAATGAAATTGGAGTGTCTGTTTGTAATATTAAAATAGCCCTTTTTTACTCAATGCATATGTATGTTTACATGGTAAGTACATTAGTACATTTACCGAAATACCACATTAAATATTTTTGTGTGTCTGTCTGTTTGTTCCGGCTAATCTCTGGCGAACGGCTGGTAGGCTGTTGCATTCAAATTATTACTTAATTTTTAACCAATCGTAATTCAGAAATTAAGTAAAATTTATAAAAAAAAATGTTAAGACTCAAAATCTTTACGATTTAGTATTTCCTTCATTGTTTTTCTTCTTAAAGATATTTAAAGTCAAACCGAGTTCTTTTGATAACTTAACAATTACATGTCAACTTTAAGAATCACTTATACGTACTCACTGTACATATAACTGTTATATAAAACTGAGAATACATTAATAAATAACACAATATCCATCAAAACCTTGTAGCAATTACCTTAAAGTATTAAGATGTTCTAAATACGTGTTAGATTAGTAAAATAGTACGAGAGCTTCGAGTACTGTAATTACACAGCATTCAATTAGCAAGTAGGCGTCAATCATTCGTTTACGACGAAGGTCTTTCGCTATCTCATACAATTATATATGATAAATCCACTCAAGTACAAGCAATCTCTACTTAACAAACTTTACCATTGACTTTGCTTACTTCAATACATAATATAAACTAAGAATAATATTATGATATTTTCAGTAAGAAAGTTTAATAAGAATATGTAAAATAATATATAGTATTTGTTTATATTTGAATAACTTATAATTATCTATTAGGCAGCTCTTATGATGTTAGGTCGACGGTGGTTATTATTTTATATATAATTGCAAAATAAAGGTAGTTTAAGTTGCTCATTATAACATCAGCTATCTGCCAATGAAATTCCCTTCAATTTTAAAATCAAAATAAACTTTCTTCAAGTGGGCTTCTAAAAACAAGCACTTTTGAATCGCCATTTAACAATTAAGTGAAGCTACCAAAAGTAGATTCTACCGAGAAAAACCGGCAAGAAACTCAGTAGTTATTTTTTTTCTAGTATAGCTGTTCCAGAGATTAGTTAAACAGACAGACACTTACATATAAATATTGTTAATAATGTTGCTTTAGTATATGTAGCGTGTATATAAACATAAAACTAAATGCACATTTAGTAAAGAATGAATATTTTAATATTACAAATAGACACTTAAATTTTATTATACAAATATATAAAACCCAAAAATCGTAAGGTTGTAGGTATAGATCTTTTACAATAAAATCAATACTGTGTATTTAAATATGCATTGCACACAAATATATTTAACGTAGGCTTTCGATTAAAGAAAACAAGCCCAAGGTGACAGTAATCGTTATTTCATACTCATCCCGCGCGTTGATGAATCATTACCATCATCCATTAGACGCCTACATCCCTACAACTATTGTTCGATTACACAACATATTTTATAATTTATGTAACGATTCAATGCAAGCTATAATGTATATTGATATTAGCATAATGACTTTCTTTTATAAACAAACCTCTGTAGTATTATAGTAGTGTCTTTGTATTTTTTTATGTTATTATCCGACATTGCTGGAGCTGAGATGGCCCAGTGGTTAGAAAGCGTTCATCTTTACTGATGATTTCGAGTTCAAACCCAGGCAAGCACCTCTATATATATATGTGCTTAATTTGTGTTTATAATTCATCTCGTGCTCTGCGGTAAAGGAAAATATCGTAAAGAAACCTGCATGTGTCTAATTTTATCGAAATTCTGCCACATGTGCATTCAACCAACCCGCATTGGAACAGCGTGGTGGAATATGTTCCAAACCCACTCCTTAATGGAAGTGGAGGCCTTAGCCCAACAATGGGAAATGATCGGGCTCTCACTTTACTTTTTTTTACTAGCCACATAACCACTTACGTTGTTCAAGTTGATACTTTTTAGGATAATACCTAAATATACCTACATACGTAGTTGAAACATTTGAAAAGTCAAGACTCTATATATCATATCGAGGTGAACTAAACGCTAGCGTGATTTAGAAAACTGTTTAATATATTAATTCTGTGATTCTGTATATAACGGTACTAAGTTAAATTAAAGTTATAGAGTTATAGTAAGTTATAGGGTCGAGATGGCCCAGCGGTTAGAACGCGTACATCTTAACCGATGATTGCAGGTTCAAATCCAGGCAAGCGCCGCTGTTTCATGTGCTTAATTTGTCTTTATAATTCATCTCTTGCTCGGCAGTGAAGGAAAAGATCGTGAGGAAACCTGCATGTGACAAATTTCATAGAAATTCTGCCACATGTGCATTCCACCAACCCGCATTGGATCAGCGTGGTGTAATATGTTCCAAACCTTCTCCTCAAAGGGGGAGAGGAGGGCTTTAGCCCAGCAGTGTGAATTTGCAGGCTGTGATTGTAAGTTAAATATAAGGTAACTTAGTACTGATAAATACAGGAGCGAATTTAAAAAGTATAGTTGTGAAGCTTAATCCCACTGAAAAATCCGAGTTCTTCCGTGATAAATCTTAAGTGAACTTGATAACTTATGTATGTACCTTTGACTAGCAACCCGAGCCCTCTTCGCTCGAGTACAACGCGCTACTGGTACTGGTACTAAATATAGTAAGGTATATCTAAATTATAATTATTTGTTTTCTATATTGTCCATGTATTATATACTAACACCATCCTCTCAAATCACTCTATCTATTTAAAAGAAAACGCAACAAAATCCGTAGCCTAATTTTAAAGATCAAAGCATACATAGGGACAGATAGCGGTAAACGAAATTTGTTTTATAATTTATAAAACAAAGTCGATACAGTAGTGAAAAAGTAACAGACGGAAGAGTTACATTCGTATTTATAATACTAATGTATATAGTTTAAGATTGCTTGGGTATATACCCTGGACCGCATCAGACCAGCATCATTCAAGAATAATAAAACTATCTTAGGATAAGTGGACCATTCGAACTTTTGCGAAAACCAATTACAAATTAAACAATATTTAGACAACGAAAAAAACCATTCGAATATTAAATAATGAATTTATCTTTTCGGTCATACGCTTGAAATTCATCATCTGAGCAAAATTGTATGTATTTATTTTTACGGAAAAATATAGATTACAGATCTAATAAATATTCACTGATATAAATAAGGATCAATCGCCGAGTTCATAGTATTAATAACAAGAAAAATGTTGTCTACGATCACCAATTTCCCATATTCGTATTAAAATACGTTTACGGTGAAGGTATCTCATTACACTTGGAGGAATTACGGCCATGGCTAATTATAACGTTTCCCAGAAAGTACAGATTGGCTTAAAGCACGAGTAACAGCGATTTAACTATGAAATCCCATAGATATTTAATAGTAAATTAATGCACTTTACTTAATTAATTACTTTATTGTATGGGTTTGTAATAGTAAATTAATGTACTTTACTTTATTGTATACCATATAATATGAGCTGAGTGGTTAGAACGCGTGCATCTTAACCGATGATTGCGGGTTCAAACCCAGGCATGCACCGCTGATTCATGTGCTTAATTTGTGTTTATAATTCATCTCGTGCTCAGCGGTGTAGGAAAACATCGTGAGGAAACCTGCATGTGACGAATTTCATAGAAATTCTGCCACATGTGTATTCCACCAACCCGCATTGGAACGGCGTGGTGCCGTGGAATATGTTCCAAACCTTCTCCTCAAAGGGAGAGGAGGCCTTTAGCCCAGCAGTGGGAATTTACAGGCTGTTGTTGTACACCACATTAATAAAATAGTTAAATACAACATGGATTCAGTCTAAATAAAAGTGACGTACATTTTTGACGACCTTATCGCTACATAGCAAAAATTCCCGAAAAACAACGGTGTAGGTTGAAATATGAGGTGGATGATGTTATAATAATAAATAAAATAACTTGAATCTATCACTATTAAAACTATTAAATAAATGTATATAATTTAAATTCTCACTACACCCAATAAGTATGAATATATAGGAAAATAAAGAAAAATACAAAATAAAAAAGTTATTGGTGTAAAGGTTTCGAATACGAAAATCAAAAATCCAAAATTAAAATATATTTTATTCAAGCAGGCTTTCACAAGGACTTTTGAATAGTCATTTAACAACTATTTTAAGTGAAGCTACCACCGGTTCGTAAAGTAGATTCTACCGAAGAACCGGCAAGAAACTCAGACTTTTTGGCAAATTCTTTACATTCTTTTTTTTAATTTCTGTGGATTTAGCCTACCAAATATTTTAAGGAAGGTTGTTCCAAAGCTTAATAGCTTAATATATTTGTCTAATAAAATCCATTACTATGAAAGGGCCTCACAAAGGTAAGAAGATCTTATTACACTATTCTGATCCATTTCGTTGATAACTATTTGCATAAAAGATTTTGATTAGACTTAATTATATACCACGTAGTCGTTATCCATTTGTGATATTTCCTAGTTATTAGTTTTTGTTGATGTAATTATTATTAGGTATACTTTTACTATAGTACTATTTAGAACCTATAAATTATTTACTCATTTCAAAAATAATTACATTATAATTGTCCCTTATTCTTCTTTGACAGGAAAGTTTATCTATCCTGTTCTTAGCGACGAGAAATTATGGGTTATGTTAAGCTGTACCAGATATATCATGCACTTACTCAATTTAATTATACATGCATATACAAGATACCCACTCCGCTAGTTCCTATAACATATACCAACTCACATAACCAGCGACGCATAAATTGCGAGAGTGTCCATACAATGATTACTCATAATGCTATGGTTTCTTTAAATTGTATCGTTACGTAAGCATTTTAAAATTTCTACGTGTGAGTTTTTGTGACAAACAAACTGGCTGCTGGCCTCATGAGCTCTATGTCTATATTGTCTGTACAAGACAATTAAAGGTCAGAAGCTCTGAGCTGCGGTGCCCAAAGAAAAAGTAGCTAAATAATGAGGATATCATATTGACTGATTTCGGTCAAAGTTGCCTATCTTAACGGAGACCAGTTACCTGCGCAGAAGATAGCAAAGTGCACAAGTGTGTCCGGAAACTCTCTCTATGTCGTTACTAGTTCAGGGCGCTGGTCTGACTGTGTTTAAATGCTGTATCATGCGTGGGATTGTAAACATTGCACTCAGATTGGGCTTGACGCAAATGTAATAAAATTAAATTTGACCGATCCAGGATTTCAACCGAATACCTCAGAATTTAAAACCTATTACCTAATCTAGCCACTAGACCAACTAATTAATCATGTAAATATTGATGACTAGCTGTCGCCGCCAGCTTCGCTCGCTTTTAAGGGCCTTTTGCCTAACATATGACAAACGTTAGTCATGCATTAGGCAAAAGAAGTCGCCTATGTCCTTCTTTGGAGTTCAAATTTGTATGATACAAAATTTTAACGAATTAGGTTTAGCGGACAGACAGAGTTACTTTCACATATATAATATTAATATAGATTGGAATCCTAATAGTCAAATTTGAGATACTATAATAGTTTAGGAAGAGATCGCTACCTAGCAATAAGGCCGCCTTACCTTGCACATCATGCAACTTTTGTACAGCAAAAATGTTTATTGTTTTAAGTTTAAGTTTGGGTGCAATAAAGGATTAATAAAGTAATTATAAGATTAGAAGTGTATGCTCACACACAAATATCCTCAGTGATATATGTAGGTCTATGAAATCCAGCAAAAACCGTACACAGTATCCAGGCACGCAAGCAAACTCTAGATATGAATCATACATACTAAAAAATAAAGATATATTTATGAATGAATAAAATAATTAATGATTAACAAATAAGAGATCATAAATATAACAATAACAATTATTATGCAGTAAATATAAATTCATGTAGTATTTATTATTAGATATATATTAATAATTCAATTTTTTTTTTCCTTTTTGCATCTTTTTGTTAATTGTATACACTTGTACAATATATACAATATAACATTACATTTATATTCATACTGAACGTGCTTACATATAATATACAAGATTATGAAATGCACCCTTTTTACACCATTCGTTAAATTTAAAGTTACGACTGAAGCACAATATATATGTAATTATTATACATATACTACAACCTATGAAGCGCGCTGCATCATCAATACATAGTATAAAATAAAACAAAATCGCTTACCGCTGTCTGTCCCTAACTATGCCTAGATCTTCAAAATTACGCAACGGATTTTGATGCTGTTTTTTTAGTAAATAGTGATTCGAGAGGTAGGTTTTTGTATAAAATACATGGACAATATAGTAAAGCAACAAGAAAAAAATTGTAGTACACTTAGTATCAGAATTGCAGTCTTGCGAAGCCGGGCGGGTCGCTAGTTTAGTATAAGTTTAATGTACTTCGATGAAGTCTTTATTTCATTAAGGCATTTTAAATAACTTCATTAATATATTACTACAGAAGACATTAATTTTAATATATTTCATTACGTTATATATAACAGGAAATATTTTAAATATGTATTAATAAATTAGGCAAGAATAAACCTAAGCGTCTTTATGAATAAAAAAAAACAAAAGTTGTACCGTTTTGAAGTTTCGACAAATAAATTGTTACGGCATCGCGTCAAGGCTTTTTCTTGACTTTAATTAAGGCCACGAAATAATACTCAACAGCCAAAGTAATTTATATACTATAAAAATGTATATTCTTTCGTATTAAAAATCTAATAAATATATTATTAGTTATTAATTTACGTTGTTATAAATATTATATAAATTATTTATAAAACTTTTTACAAAATGTATCCTCTAAGACATATGATCTTGGCCGATAAACAATGGTTTTTTTTTACAAAATCAACATTAAACAAAAACTTTTAGTAATGTTTTTGTACCATAAACATTTTGTTGTTTAAATATTGTCTATTTTTTGTATAATACACGTTTATCGACATATTTTGGTTAAACTAGAAACAAATAATTATAATTGCTACTAATAATATATACTAACATTTTTTTTTTTAATTTATGTTAGACGTAAGTTAGAAAAAATATTTTATCTTTTATTTATTTTTTTTATTTTATCTGTGATTTAATAAATACTGTACTACGATTCCATATTGCAGTATTTTAAAAATACAGGCAGGAAACAACATCTACGATCGCTTTACACTTTGTAAAAAGAAGTTAATATTTCTTACATGGCTATGACAGGTAAAAGTTACATTTGGAAGAATACTCGATAAATTAAAAAGGGCTTATGTGAATACAGAAAGAAAGAAAGAAAGAATACAGAAAGTTTTGTTTTTATATTATTATTTTATATAAAAACAAAACTTTCTGTACTCGTACTATTTGTATGTACGAGATATAATATAAAATTAACCTATTTCTGTATATAAGCACACTGTTTATATACATTCAAGGCTATTTTTGGTCCAATTGAACTGGCCGTTTCAATTTCTGAAGCGCTTCATAAAAAGCGGACTTAACCGGGTTATTAGTGTAGCGAAATTCGCTAACTGTAACGTTGGGTGAAAACAAATATTTCACATTATGATTCTCATTGAAATTTAACAATATTTGAAAACAATATGATATGATATAGACAAATCAGTAAAATTGAAAAGTTTTTTAAGTTTTTCTAAATTATAGGTTTTAGCCAATGTTGTCTTCGGTTACAGACATTGGCAATTTTAAAGCCCATTACTAACTCTTGACTAAATTATTTGAATTTAACAAAAAAATAATTTAGGTTGAGAAAAATAGTTACTGGCCGATTAGAGAGTAACTGTATAAAAAAATTAAAATTGTAATTTAAATGTATCTTAATTTTGGCGCAAAATATAGATAATGACTTGCGTTTAATCATGAGATGCCATTGGTTTCGAATAAAAGCGTATCGTAATTTTGACACTTGATATCATTTGAAACTTTTATTGCTTGCTGAATTAAGTTGAATAAAAACTTATATTAAGTAACGTAACGTAACAGTAATATTTTTTAATAAAACAGACTTTTTAATTTTCTTTAAGTACATATATATTGGTTTAAGTTCAAAAATATTTATATTTTTTTATTAAACCGATTCTTTCTACATTATCGTCGTTATTTATTGTGATATAAAATAATGCACATATTATGACACTTCTGTAAAAAGGATTAAAATATTCTCAAATTACAAAACATTACCGAACTAAATTTGAAATAAAACATTCTTAGTAATATTCAAGAGTAAAATATTACAATATTGTAAATCAATACGCTTAAATTGTATTTTAGTTATATGAATCTCCTGTAATTGATCTCACTTCAAAAAAAATAAACTCTTTTACACCATAAAATGAAAACATACCAGATTACAACCAATTTATATATATTTATATATATTTACAATAATTATTGAATAAAATATTATTATTATTTTAAATTCCGAATATAAAATTTCCTCACCCATGGTCAAAATGGTGCCCGCTAGCCCCACATACAAACGAAGGTCGGTGTTGCGTTACACACTTTTTGAATTAGGTTACATGAGGGTGAAATGCGGGGTCAGTTAATAATGTCGTTCGATTATAATGAAAATATTAATTACCAGCCATCCGCACCAGCGTTACATGTTGCATAAGGCTAAGTTAATTTAAATCAATACATATAATAAAATTGGAGTGTCTGTTTGTAATATTAAAATAGCCCTTTTTTTACTTAATGCATATGTATGTATACACGTAAACGTAAACAATACCAAAATAACATTTTTATGTTTCGGGTGATCTCTGGAACGGGTGGATCGATTTTGATGGTCTTTTACTGCCAGATTATTGATAGAATAAGGACTAGCTTAGGCTACAGTAACATTTTATTTTTGTTAAATTCAAACGCGTACAAGGTCGCGGGCACAGCTAGTACATATATATGTTCAAATGAATGAATTTTAAGTACAAAATCAAATGCACTTAGTGTTAAGAGAAATATCAACGATATTCATCCCGTTTAAGTAATGCTCTCGTCCACCTTTCATGGACATTATTAAAATGATTTTATTTACTCTTCAAACCTGCTTGTATAGTAATTAAATTTTTGATTATTGTGTGATTAAAAGTCAGACGTATCATCGTAGCTGTCAACATATAAGATGTTAGATATACAGTAAATTGTATAGAATTGGTCATCAGTTCCAACTCCGAATGCTCTATGCTTACGTAGTTACATACATAGGGATTTACAGCCAACGTAAATTTATTTACTTATTTTACAAGGACCACCACAAAACAAAATATAAATCAAAATAATCAAATGAATAGTGCTGATGCAATAAGAATTAACTTAGGCTACAACAATGTTTTGTTAAATTCAAGCACGTAGCAGCTAGTCGCAGCTAGGTTGAGTTCATTAACAAAATCAACAAAATAAACGTTTTAGCAATTAAACTACATCCATTATCATGGAATTGGCCCAATTTTATACATTTCGTAATAAAATAAAAAATTAATCCTAGAATCAGCAAATTCATATTATCATACCTAATCCTTTCTTTTGATCTTCCAGTGTGGTGTCCACGTCAAAACGAAAAGGTGAAACATCGTTTGCAATCATCGCCGAGCCTTCTTCTCGCCCCACCAGCCCCAAGTCGCTTCCAGTTGAAATCCGACCTGGCAGAGTCTCGCCGTTTAAAGGTTCGTATTATACAGTAGACAAATTAAGTATGTAATTGAATCCATAAATAATCTTAACAACAATATATATAATATAATTTTTATTCTTACGTTTTGTGTTGATTAATATATAATATAATAAGTCACGTAAACTTTCTTCAAACTTCGAATTAATTCAAACTATCTTTTTAGGTCGAGGCTTTAGAGAAGAGACTTCAAGACACAATACACCAAAAACCTCAGCTGCCAATTCCCGATCGAATTCACCATCGAGAAGACGAACGAACTCCCTATCACGAATCGATAAGATGGCAACGACGGCCACCTTGTTACCGCCACCACCTGCGCATAGACCGCCAAGAGACTTCCTCAAAGAAAATATGGAGGAAATTAGGGAACTAAGTGAATTAAACAGAGAAAAGAATGAAGCTGAAGCAGAAAAAAAGAAAAGAGACGAAGAAATTGCTTTACTGAAAGAAATGGGTATATTAGATAAAAAGGGAGAGGTCAAGAGTGTAGTTAATTCGAGATCTAATTCACGGAGTAATTCACCGCCTAAAATAAATATGAGATCCAGATCGAACTCACCGTCAGCGATATTACACTACGAAAATATACCAAGAGGAAGTTCTGAGTACCTCAACAAAGATGATGGAGCTCCAAAACCTGTAACACATAGGTCTCGACTGAGATCAATATCAAAGTCTCAACCTCAGTCAAATAATGGGTCACCGAAAAATTCCAAAATACCAAAGCGACAGAACTCAGTTTCCCCGTCCAGAAGCAATTCAAGACAATCGTTAGACAGAAATTTAAACCGCAATCAAAGATATATGTCTAACAGCACTAGCAGTATACATGAAACAATAAGGATAGGAAGTCAAGTTCACGATAAAAGAACAAGTCAAAGCACTCAGCACCTGAGTATTTCTCCGTCGAATATTAAAGGCAAGCCACCGATTTCACCTGGAAAGAGCGGACCGCCACCTTCGAATAAATCAATTAATCCTAAAAGGTTATCTCCAATAGTCGGTACACCAAGTAAAAGTCCAGTCGAAGATACCAAGCCTGGGTCCGCCAAAGCACCAACTAAACCTAATCCAGCAGCTCGAAAGACTACGAAGACGGCTGGTGCTACACCTGCTACCTCTAGATTTAATTCTAGACAACCTAGCAGTACTACCAGTCGGGATCCTAGTCCAGACAAAAGGAAAGGGCCAGTTAAAAGTGTTACAAAACCTAGTAATGGTACTGCAAAGCCAATATCCAGGACAACAAGTACTCGAACAACACAAAAACCTCCAGTGTCAAATAAAGTAGAACCTAAAAAACCAGTTAGTCGAACAAACAGTGTGAAAAATTTAAGTAGAGTACCGAGTTCAAAGGCGCTTAACGATAAACCTCCTTTGAGTAGGCAAGCTAGTAAAAAGGATCTTTCAGAAAAGTCTAAATCAACGAGTAAAATAAATGAAACAGGTACTAAGAAAAGTAACGTGGAAAAGAAGATATCAAAAAAGACTGATGATATTAAAAATGTAGAAATTGTGAAAAAACAAAAGAAAGTAGAAGACAGTACGACAGATGCAAATGTTGGTAAGGAGATTGTAAAACATGACAACGGTACCCAATACGATAAATTGACCAACGAAAAGGGTGAACTTGTAATTCTAACCAAGAAAAATATTGTTTCTATGACTACAGCGGCGATCACATCTCAACCTTTAGAAGTTGTCGCAACTGTAACCAATCAATTGCCGGCGACTTTCGAAAAGGCAAGAGAAAAAGGAATATTTGATAGTTTGAATTCAAAAGATTCCTTATTAGATAAAGAAGACGAAAAAGAAACAGAAGACAAAACCGATAAAGAAGAAAAAAAACCAGTAAAGTCTAAAACAAATCAAGAACGAACAATTTTCACTGAAGATCACGTAAAACTTAGACCACTGCAACCGCCCTACAACAACCCGCAAGTTGAGAGAGTTAAGCAAAAAATTGACAGTATATTAAAAGAGCCTGAAATATCTACAGAAAATATACTTGCCGCTGCTAAAGCCAAGGAGGCAAAAGAGGTTGCCGAAAAAGCAAAAAGCGCTGCAAAAGACGTCAAAAACAAAGCTTCTGATAAATTATCCGAAGCACAGGACAACATTAAGAAATCTGAAGAAATGAGTTCGGAAATTCGTACGGAAGCGGCGAAAATCGTTGACAGCATTATGACACCCGTCGAAGAACCGAAAGATATTGTAGAAAAATCAAAAGATATAAAGAAGACAATAGAACCGATTGTGACGGTGGTCAACGAGAAGAAAAACGAGGTAAAAACTGAAACAGTTGAGAAAATAAATGAAACTTTGGTACAGGGTGGGCCTGAATTGGAAGTTCTTAGTTCGAATCTTTCAACGCCTGGTGCAGAGAACATGACGTTACACAGTAACGCAGCCAGAGGAAGTGCATCTGACAAGTCTCATAGTAATGGAGGGTAAGTTTTGTCATTAAATTATTCTTTTAATTATTAGAGTTATTCATTCAAATATAGAGATCAGTCAAACAGTTAATTTTCCGACCCAATTTTGTCTACGGCATCCTCAATATTGGATTATAATATTCTCCAGCTGGACTGAAATTAAATTGAATATATGTTATAACGTTGCTATCAAAGGGCTTCAACGAATCCCTAATGAACACTATCGATTATTGAAGATATAAACAAATTATGGAAAATCCTTTCAATCTCATTGTTTTTAACTATAATATTGAATAAATTTATTTTGACTGGATTAAATATTTTAAGTTATTTAACTGCACTTTAGGTTTTTTTAGCTATAGTTTGGCGAGCGAGCATATGGGCCACCCGATGGTAAGTGGCCACAACCGCCCGTAGACAAAGTCGCTGTAAAAAAAATTAATCATTCCTTATATCGCTAATGCGCCACCAACCTTGTGAACTAAGGTGTTACGTCTTTGTGCTTGTAGTTACACTGGCTCACTCACTCTTTAAACCGGAACACAACAATACCGAATACTGTTGTTTGGCGGTATAATATCTGATGAGTGGGTGGTACCCAGACGGGCTTGCACAAAGTCTTACCACCTAGTAAAATATTCTTGTCTCTTAATTCAAAATGACTTATCAAACAAGCATTTAATTGCTATCAGCTAAAAAGTCTTCTTACCTCTAGAACTGTTAACGCTAGTTTCATTCAGAATGTTTTGAAGCAGCGACAGTGGCGCTGTTACTTTCACACAATAATTGTGTTATTTATTCAAACCGCAACCCGACGCTATCAGCAGTAAACGGTGAAAACTGATCAAAATCGCTCAGGGAATACTTTCTTTACGTTATATTCTTCAAGGCAAAGTGTGTATTGTTTGTAACCACAATATGAAAGTAAATTTAGTTTACTTTGATAAGCAATTGTCTGCATTTTTAATATAAAAGTAAGCAAATGTAATACGATGGCCGAAGAACTTACTACACATTATTAAAATTTTTAATTTGATCTTATGTAAGAGTATCTTCATCTTATAATCTCTGTATATTCATCTTAGTTTTAGTACGAGTGAAATTAAAAAAAAAATCTGGAATATAAAAAAAGCATTTACAAAATATAAATGAGGTTTCCTAAATATGAACGTGGAAACATTTTTATGAAGATAATTTTATGAGGTAACAGTATTTTGGAGTTTGTTAAAAATCAAAAATTAATTATCAAAATGCAGATGTGCTGATGACATCAAAAGACAAATGCAGCCTATAAAGAATATTCTTCGTTTTGTCTTACATTATGTATGCATTGTTACCGTCAAAACTCTATCTACGAAAACCAAAAAATGCATCGAATTATGAGCCTTGTGCTTATATAAATAAGAAGAAGAATTCGGACAACGGTCAGTATCGAGCGAGTGGTGGCGTGACCACCTTCCCCATTAACATACTATTTCTAGGGTTGTATGATTTCAGATTAAAGAAAACTACAAAATTTTGACATTTTTTAGTCCAATCCTCAAATTAGAGAGAGTGAGATAGACGGAATACTTTTCTAACAAAAAATACTCTTGCCGTTACACAATTATGCTTTTGAAGGAAATTAAGGACTCAATAGTTATTAAAGACAATTATAACATTCCTAGTCCTTCTCTTGAATTGTTCTTCATTACAAATAATAGGTAGACTTACTGCAACATCATAAGTAGTCACCATTGCACTACTAACCCTTAGAACTTAGTGTGACCCTTGTGTCTGTAATTACCAAGCTCGCTTACCCTTCATGCTATTACGTTAGTACCAAATACTATAACCAAGTATGTTTTTCGCCAGAACATGTGATGAGCTAAAACAACCTAGACAGGCTTAGACAAAGGCCTACCGTCAAGGAAAATTATAATATCCTGTCCTAATTTTGAGCACAGCGGACACTTTCAAATTCAAGCAACGGCTTTAATTTGAAAGTATTTGTTTTATCCCAAGCAGATAATCTTGGGATAAAACAAATACTCTCCTATGCTTAGTAAATTACCTCTCATAGTACAATGGGATTATAATAACAAATACAAGTGCAGGATGCATAATCTCGACCCACACTTAAACTTATTTTGAATTGCAATTTAACCCTTTTTTGCCCCACCTCGGGTGCCATTTTAATAAACTCGAGTATACAATACAATAAAATACAATAAAATAGAATACAGCTCTTATGTGGAAATAATACATTACAATTAGAATAATAATATTTGAATTTTGATTTCGGTTTCCTCAAGTATATCCTGTGAGATGGATTTCTGTACGCAAATGTCCTTTAAGCCTCATATATCTTCTTGAATTGTGATATCTACACTTTCCTAAAAAGATGGTAGAGATTTGAACTCTTTTTAAACTTTATCTATCCTTAGAAAGTAATAATGCCCATTCCCAACAAAATGTAAAAAAAGTCTATTTAAAATTGTACCTAATCATACCTAAAAACTAAATTCGATAAAGAAAATGATAAAATGTAAAAAATTATATAAAATTGAAAAGAATTTTTTTTTCGCTTAGCTTCATATCAATTGTATAAATCGATCCAATTATTAACAAAAGTTTCGTAACTGGCTTAGGAATTATCTATTCAATGACAAAATTCGAAGAAGTTCCAACACCACGTATCGAAAGATTCAACGATCATTGTACGTATGTATGTACTATAGAGACGCGGGTTAACGCAATTTGCGATGAATTACTTACCAATATGCCAATTTCCGTTGCGTATTTTGTCGACGTTTAATTTTCGCCAACCCTATTACATTATGCTACAGTTATGGCGTCAGAAAAATAACTTGAGTTAATTAAATAACAATTCGTTAACCTCGTTAGTAACTTTCGGTATTAAATTTTTGGGAGGATTGATTTAAATTGATCGAAAAAAATAAATAAACGAAAAATTAATAATAAAAAAAAATCATTAAAGATTATTATTTAAAAAGTAGTACAAATGCAAATATCATCTGCGAATGTTTACGTTTTTTTTAAAGTGTATTTAGTAAAAGTATTAGTGGTCTTAAAAACATTGCCTTTCTCGAAACATTTCTTGCATAATTTCATGCATTGCGATCTATTCCGGTCGAAAATTGTAGAAACAATGCAAACTTGAAACATACATGAGGATAGGAGTTTTGTCATTTTAGTGTCATTTAACTAAAGAATCATCATTTTAAAAAAAATTCAAAAAGTCATTAAAAAACTACTGTTACAAAAAAGGTTGCTTTTGTTTTGTATTAAAAAATAAATAAAAAACGTGGTTTAAAAAATATAACAATAAATAAACAAAAATAATATTACAGTGTTTTGCATGTTTGTAAGTTTATTTAACGTTAACCCGCATTACCCTAATTTCAGTTTCGTTTCACGTAAGCTATTTAACAATTTCTTTACCTTAATAGATCGCATAGCACTCGATACGACCCTTAACACGACCCTTTAAGAATTAGTTCACGCTAGTCTGACCTCGGCCGCCTCCGCCACGCGTCGTTCTTGCTCAAGAAAATGGCGCGAAATTTGACAATGACGTTTGAAAATGTGTTATCTGTGGAATGTTTTCAACGTTAAATTTGACTAAGAAATATGTGTGCTATAAATTAATTTGATAAAAGTGTGTGCTAAGACATGATACACAACAGAACGGTCTACATATTGCCAAACGAATTGTTGCCAAAGCGGTACGACAACGATGGGTAACATTTTATTTTTAAATAAATTTCGTTTTTTCGTTGAAAATTCATTTAAAACCTTGAAAAAAGTCCTAGTTGTCTGTGACATTGATTTATTTAAGTTTGAAAAAAAGAATACATGCACAAGCTTAAAAATATTTAGTCTCTGGTTTATTTGCAGTTATTGGTTGAAAAAGTTAGCAAGTTATTGATACATAAAGGTGATTAAAATTGTGGAAATTATAAACTCATAAAATTATGAATGATATTTCAATGTATTTTTACTTCTAGATACGGTGGCAAAGCAGAACTCTTGAGGTAATCTTTGAAAGGAAATTATGCATGTGAAATAAACAAATATACTAAATACCTTAATTAATTGATGATTGAATGATTAAAACAATATAAATAATAACATATAAATAAACTTTGAGGCTCGTTCTCGAACTAAGTAATTCGAACCACTTTTAGTTATCCCTACACTTACATTATAAATATACTTTCATTACAAGCACAATACGTAGTCAAAATATATATACTTTTAATATTGTCGTGTAACTGTATATAAACAAAATATTTCGTAACCTTATATCCCTAATCATATAACATTTTCACTTTCATATGATGATTCTAGCTAGATACGTGCTGGAACTAATAACTAATATAGTTATAGTTATTAATTACGAAGAATAACATTCAAATTTTAACATAATTTTTAACCAGTAACATTTGAGACCAAATAAAGGATTAATATATTTTAAATTAACATGTTTACTTTTATTATTACAGTTCTTTAATCGGGATATTTTACATGTTTTTTAATTTTAGTTGATGGATCTCAATATTTCGAAATTATCTACGATCAGATGATCTGATCTTAGGATCAGACGATCAGTCTCGTGAACAAGACTGTCATAGATAATGTCGAAATATCGAGCTCCACCAACTAAAAATAAAAACATGTTAAATATTCCAAATTATGATTAAAAGATATTTAGGTTTTTTTTTTTCAATTAATACATACGCAAAACCGTAACATAAATTAGTATTAGTAATACAATTCAGTCTTTACATTTTTTATAAACAGAATTATTGTCCATCTTCATCAGATTCCCACAGAGCACAAGCACCACACCAAAACCTCCACCACGAGCCCATCGAGAACAAAAGGACAAGAGCCCCCAATCTGACGAAATCAACGACCAGGTGCCACCAGCTAAACCTAACATATGCTCCCGATTAATGGGCAAGTGCAAGGCAAAGTGCTGTCCTTGTTGCGCCAAGCCTCAAGATGAAGAAGAAACAGAGATGGAAGAACAATTAGAACCGGTGGAAAAGAAAAAGTTTTGGAAAAATATGAACTGTTGTAAAAAGAAAGTTTCCGAGGAGGATGTGGAAATTGCAGCCGGGAAAGTAAGTATATTCTCGAATATATTCATTGAAAATATATAATGGTATATATTTAAGACATATTACTCGTTTTTAATATAGGAAAAACATACAATTAATAAATATGTTAATAATATATTTGCATGAGATATTGTACGTCTGTCAAGTTAAAATGGCCGTTATTATTTCTTGTGTTGTGGTTCATATTTCAAGAAATTCCTGTCATACATACACATATTTAAATGTACAATTTCTAGTAATCGTAATATAATGCTTGTTTCGTTTTTGCGACGAAATTATCCTCAACAACATAACATAATGTTCTTAGAAGATTACGAATATATTAAATATATATTATATCAGGCCGAGTTAAAATCAATGTGAAATAATGATGACAAAACTAAAGTCAAGTTTGATGACTTTTTAAAAGCACTTTGCGGGAAAAACAATGACTTGTATAGCGAGTCAAATATTCGTAAATCTCGATCAGGGCACAACAATTGAATTCGAGCACGAAACCAAACGCAAGCGCAAATTGCGTGACATCCTCTGCGCGTGCTGCCGCCGCCGGAGGGTCGGTGACGTGGAGCCCCCGCAGCGCGCCGAGCCCTCCCCGCCCGTCACCAGCTCCGACGTGGTCCAGGAGACTGGATGCTGCGGGAAGAAGAAGGAAATAGAGAGGAGGGACAGCATATTGAGTGATCAACCTCCGTCCATGTAAGCTCTTTTAAAGTTACTGCTAATTTGAATTGTAGTAATTTTATGTTAACAACAACAACATCCTGTCAATTTCTAAGGCTGGGCCAAGGCTCCTCTCCCTTTTAGGAGAAGCTTCGAAACATAATCCACCACGCTGTTCCAATGCGGGTTGGTGGAATACACATGTGGCAGAATTTCTATGAAATTTGTCACATGCAGGTTTCCTCACGATGTTTTCCTTCACCGCTGAGCACGAGATGAATTATAAAAACAAATTAACCACATGAATATTCAGCGGTGCTTGCCTGGGTTGAACTAGCAATCATCGGTTAAGATGCACGCGTTCTAACCGCTGGGCCATCTTGCTGCATTTTATGTTAATTAAAGAATTACTAGGACTATTAAAAGTCATATTGCAACTATGTGCACACAGTTGCTGTAATAATCGCCTCGGCCAATGGATCCGCGGCGCGTGTCGGAAACAATCAGAGCAGTCCTCGAGCAGAAGAACCAGTCTATTCTCCAAAAACAAGAGTCTCTCGCCAACACTGCCACCGGAGGTGAGCCCATTTACGAAAGAGGTTCTATGTCAAATAGACATAATTAAAAAAAAAACTATTTGCCATAGTCTTATCTGTTAACAAGATCATTAAACAAAAACAATTATTGGTATTATTTTTTAATCAAGAAAATATTCTATTTTACTAAAAACAGAAGTTAGAAATCAAGAATGTTACCTTGAAATGAACAAAACTTTTTATAGCGTGTCGAAAGTGTACCGTCTACAAAAAAAACACAAAAAAATAAATATTTACGTTCGTTTTATTTTGTATAAATATTAATGGCGTGGAAGTTTTTGGGTGTATTTAAGATAACACGAATCCAACAAAATTATACAAATAATACCAAAAAAATATGTTGAACTTATATATCACATATACAACTGACTAATTACCATTGTAACTGTGCGGCTCACAAAAAAATTACAAAACAGTTGAGTAAACAAACAAGTATAGCGATTCACGCTATCACGAAAACACACCCACGCAATTTTGATACTTAAGGCTACAAATAGTTCAAAGGCTATCATTTTGATAATCTATATTAATATATGTGAAAGTAACTCTGTCTGTCTGTCTATCGGTCTTTCACAACCAAACCGCTGAAGCGAATTTAATGAAATTTGGTATGAAGCAAAGGACATAGGCTACCTGACCCTTGACAACCAATATTTTAAATCACGAAGGAAGCCTTGAGCGACTACTAGTAGTATCTAAATATTTAACAATATGTGAAATAAATAGTTCTGTCTGGAGTTTTAGTTGTCATCCCTACAAGCAATTGCTTTAGTTCTTTACAAGTGACCCGCGACATTCCCCCCCCCCTTCGGCTTACGGCGGTCATTCGACACGCGAAGCGACTTGACTCAATGACGAAGAATGTGATTCAACTTATAATTTACTTAATCGTTAACAAAGTATACATGTTACTTTCTTATGAATAATGAAATGCGGAAAAATGTTTTTCTTTTCAAGTTATATATACTAACAATTAAATAATTACTATAAATATCAAGGTCGGTTCTTTTCGCTCGTACTTCTATTAGATATTTAAATTATTTTTATGAGACATTTTATACTTATCTACTTGAAAAAACGGATTTTTTTCTTTTAAAATTGGTGCACACTCAATGTCTGCAATGTCAATAAGCTAGTCGATGAATATATATTCGACAGAATTACGACAGAAAAAACTTTAATTACGATCTTTTCATTTGTTTCTGTGTAAGAGATACACTATAAACACCACTATTGTGATTTGAGTGTTGATTGATTGTGTTTGATTAAAACTTGTCCACTTAACTTGACTAGATTAAATCATGTAACACAAAATAAATTAAGTTGGCGCCCAGTGTGGGACTTATTGTAACATGTATTTTGACATGTTATACAATTTTTATAAGTTGATTTAGCATCCCCTGTCTATGAGTTTCCTGAGAATACTTTCCGTTTCCTGTTTTGTCCGTAACTACACCAGCTCATTATACTAATTAAGTATTTAAATAAAACTAATTATAACGGATGAATCGCGTATATTAATTATTTTTAAACTCTAAATATAAATTATTTTAAATATTAATTATTTTTAGACTCTACGGGTCTACCCGTGACCACGAACACTGCAAAGTGCTCGAAACGTCGGGATGTTTAAAAATAATTAATATACGCGATTCATCCGTTATAATTAGTTTTATTTAAATGTGTAATAATCGCGAAAATTTAAGACAACATTAATTAAGTATTTGTCAATATTCAGCAAAATTTAAAATAAAATATAGATATAACTATTTGCGTGTTAAGAGTTAACCTTTTATTTACGTTAGTCTATCGAGACTTAAGACATGCAGCGGTACTGAACATTCTTCAGCAACATAGAGTAAGGCTTTTGTAACATATATAACGTTAAACTTATGTACAATATAGGATAAATTTGAACCATTTGATTAAGAATGCGTCAATACCTAGAATTTAAAATTACCCATATTATTCATATTTACTTGAGATTTCATATAGGTCAAATATTTAAAACTAAATTTTATATGAATATTTTAGGGGTATTAATCCAAAAAAGATTCAAATCAAAGAATGAGCATGTTAGTCACAAAAACGATTTTCACGACTTAGAAAATATCAATAGGTCCCAAGAATTAAATTTTGATATTTGATAAATACTTAAATTACTGTGGAAACTTTATCAAATTTCACCGTATAACTTAAAAGTTGTAGGCGATGAAAGGGAAATAGGCGAATTATTTTTCTTAACGCTAACTAACTTAATTTTAAAAACAGCTTCCGACAAAAATGTTAAATCTTTACAGATATTTAATTGCAAGTATTTTTTGTCAACAGAATATTGTTTCGTAGCCCAACTAAACTTACCTAATTTTGTTATATATGATCTTAATTTCAAAATTAATCATTCAGACAATTAGCATCCTTCCATGTAGGATCCTTATTCGCAATGAATGCGCAATTTATATATATAGGTCATCGTATAAATGGTAACAAAGAAAATAAAATCAATATAAGTGAACAATACACAATACCCGTAACACTTTTAAAACCATTACAATTTCCACATTAGTACATTCCCAGCCTTTACAACATCAACATGTGACGGTTTGGCACGCGTGACGCGACCCGTTTGCCGTCTCACGAGAACTAATCGCGATGTCCCTCAACATACCGTCGGGACGTAGTTCGCTGTCCACAATCCGAACCACACCAACAATTGTCGTTACGTCTGATCGAGAACGCGATATATTTGTCGATACTAATGACGAGGTAATCCCACGTCGCGTTTTAGGGATTTGATTGGACAGACAAAAAAGTAGCCTATGTTTGAGTTCCTTCATACCAAATTTCATCAAATTCGATTCAGCGGTTTGGAAGTGAAATAGTGACAGACAGACATACACACAGAGTTACTTTCACATTTATAATATTAGTAATATATATAGCGCGACTCCTCTTTGGACTTCACTTGAACGATGTGCCTTCTGATTTCACTCCATCATCCTTCAATTTCCGCATTCAAGATCAAGATATTTTTGTTGATAGTTATTACCATATTATTCTACGGATATTTTTGGATACCAACTCCATACTAAATACTTTCCATGCAGCAGTGAGTTATAAATATTTGCACATAAAGTAAATGCCGTGCATCTCCCAGGATACTCGCAAGAAGTTGGATCCATCGCTGATAGAGCACACGAGTGTGATGCGCGGCGCGATACCCGTGCTGCCGGCCGTGCTCGCCTACTTCTGCCTCCTGTGTAACATATGCGTGCCTGGACTTGGTGAGCTAAATTTGTATATTACCCATTAAACAAACCCTTGGCCAAAGTTATCCCTTGGCTACAAGTATCAATAATAATTGTATATCACTCTTAATGAACTAGTTTAAAATGATTAATTTATTATCAAACTAGCTGTGCCCGCTACATTTTACGCGGTTGATTTTACAAAAAAAAATGCTGTAGCCTAAGTTACTTCTTATTATATCAGTTATCTGACAGTGAAAGTACCGTCAAAATCGGTCCAGCCGATCCAGAGATTAGCCGGAACAAACAGACAGAGACGGACAACAATTGTAAAAAAATGTTATTTTGGTATATGTACTGTGTATACATACATACGCATTGAGTAAACAAGGGCTATTTTAATATTACAAACAGACACTCCAATTTTATTATATGTATAGATAAAATCAAAATACACTTCATTTAAGTAGGCTTTTACAAGCACTTTTGAATCGTCATTTAACAACTATATTGAGTAAAGCTATATGTTTAATTTCATTATTTTTTTTAATCTTCGTGTCTGCAACTACTTCTCGAATCCATACAGGGTTTTAAATAAATCGATTTGAAAGACTTATAATTAGATCATTTTATTTGTTATAGCTCTTATTATATAATATTGTTACTGTAACGTGTAGTATGTGGAATTTCAGGCACAATCTTCAGCGGCATGTTCTGCTTATGCTTCGGGATTCCCCGATTCGGCGTGCACGACGGCGCCAAACACAGGATAGGTGAGTTACAAACATTAAATAATTATTAACTTTTTAATTATAACTTATATTACGGTAATATTTTTTTACAGTAATACATTATTAAAGTTTGATTCTGTATCGATAGAGACACACGAATAACTTAGTAAGATACACATACTAGAATATCTGACTAAGACTTACTTATTATTTGGTGGTAGGGCTTTGTGCGAGCCCGTCTGGGTAGGTACCACCCACTCATCAGTTATTCTACCGCCAAATAACAGTAGTCAGTATTGTTGTGTTCCGGTTTGAAGGCTGAGTGAGCCAGTGTAACTACAGACACAAGGGACATAACATCTTAGTTCCCAAGGTTGGTGGCACAGTGACGATGTAAGGAATAGTTAATATTTCTTACAGCGTCATTGTCTATGGGTGATGGTGACCACTTATCATCAGGCTCATATGCTCGTCCGCCAATCTATAACATAAAAAAGACTAATGTGTTGTTCCCCCCACAGGATCTTTCGTCATCAACCTGCTGGTGGGGTGCGGGCAACTGTTCACGGTGCTCTTCTGCCTGGTGGGGTGGGGCTGGTCCGTGTGGTGGGGCGTCATCATGGTCAAGACCTCGCGTGAGTACCACATGCTATTTATATTTGATAAATTATTCCTTATAACGATACGAAGTAATTAAAATACCTTTAAAAGCGACCATATACATATATTAATATTCACAAAGCTTTTATTCGTTATTAGATTAGAATTTCCAGAAACTGTTGAACAAATTGAATTTTTTTAGGGTATAGTTGGTGGATTAGCATATAGGACACCTGATGGTAATTGGTCACCACCCATAGACAATGAAGCTGTAAGAGATATTAACTATTCTTTACATCGTCAATGTGCCACCAACCTTGGGAACTAAGATGTTAAGTTCCCTTGTGCCTGTAGTTACACTGGCTCACTCACCCTTCACCGGACTAGACGTAAAATAACTGATGAGTGGGTGGTACCTACCCAGACGTGCTAGCACAAAGCCCTTCCACCAAGTAAAAAATATTGTTATAGACAATGAATAGATTGGTGACATTCGATTTTAGAGAGAGAGCACATATATGTTCTCTCTCTCTAAAACCATCATGGCGGAATGTGCGGAGCGCTAGTCTCTAGTATAGACACTAGAGACTATCTTTCAATTAATTAGTCTCAATTATTTAAAGTAAAATAAGCTTTATTGAGTATAGTTTTTTTATTCAACATCCTTTTATCCATTATCCAGATTTGAATTTGAAAACAGACTGAATTTGCTTCAGTATTAGAAATTAAAGACTTTTGTGACCGGCATTAACACATACCGTATTTGGGTTCTGTATAAGATTATTAGATTAATACTTTTACCTCCGTAACGCCTGTCTCTCAGATATAGTTGCCTAAGTTATCCGAAGCTAAAGAAGAAAGATCATCGTTAGGTGTTCTTAATTGTCCGACCCGGCATATTTTTCTTTTGTACAAAATTCTTCATCCTACTAGACCGACTGACTTAAGCTGTGCATTGTACTGCTTAAGTCAGTCAGTCAATAATTTAAAAAAATATCATGTAGATAAACAGGGCTTAAATCAAAGCTGTGCATTTGATTAACTGTACCTCGACCATAAATAAAAAATAAATAAATAAAAATGTTTTATTTCGGACAACTTTGATCCATAAATTTGTTAGTAAATAGGAAATAATTTATAAGTATTTGCCATGACTCGCGTCGGCCATGCAGCCTGCGACATTAACGTCAAGATGTGCGCAATCACTGTTGTCGTTGTTATATTGTAACTTCTGATTGGACTTGTAATCGATGCGATGACCTTATGGATTTCAGTATTCGTATTGTTATTCCGTCTGTTCTTTTCTAGAAAAGAATCGATACATTAAAAGTGCATTATTATTGTACGTATTTAATTATAGCTTCTTATATCTTTAGGCACCTTTTAGGCAGTACCTAGAAAGAGAAATTTCTTCACCGACATTTCAGAAACATTTGTCGATGTAAATGTAATTTTCACGAAAGCATAGAAAATTTAAATTTATAATAAAATATTACGTCATTCGAATGTCTCTAGTTTTTAAAACGTTTTTAAAACGCAGACGAATTAATAAAATAACCCACAATTGGTTAATTTAAATTTTACAATAATTTCGGGAATAGAAATTTAGTATGAATGTATAAAGTTATAAGAAAGGGAGGAGTTCAGGGGGCCTTCTAATCTAAACCTTAAGCTTCTAAAGCTAGAAAAACACGACCCCACAAGATTTCTTATTTGGTATCTATAATTTTAAAGATTATTTATTAGTTCAAGAGGGACGGGAAAGAGGGGGTGAGGGCCCAATTCTTTTTCTGTGCGCCGGGGCCCTTTCTCACCTAACTACGCTATTGATGGAAAGACTAGTGGTTTATCCTTCTATAAGAGGTTTTCACTTCAATAAAACATTAAATGTCCTTCTCCTCCATGCGCAGGGAAATATCGCAAGCTGAAGGCGGAAGCGGAACAAGAGGCCGAAGCGCCGCCCGTCAGCGACAACAACCACCGCGCTTAACGCGACCACACTTCCAACCAATGATATTCTAATAAACAGATATGTTATATCCATACTAAACGACAGAAAAAAGTATACCGCGCCGGGGACCGTTTATATTACATTTCGTTACAAGTAAAAAGGATAGCTTGATAAAAAGCAATAAGTAAAAGGGATAACTAGATGTTTTAATTACGCAAAACGTATTACTACGTAATTGTGATGTATTATAACGTATTACTGCGTCAAACAACTAAAGGCAAACGTCCCAATTAGGACGTTTTCTTGTCTTCACTTTTTGCGTTACTAACATATCTGTTTACTAAAATATTGCTTCCATCGGACAAATAACTCTAATCGTTGTATAAATGCCTCACTGTGCTGATAAAGGTACGAGTTATTTCTCTAATTCATCTGATGTTAAAACGGTTAATTTTATATTCATTTGAAATACACATATTAAGTCTTAACTTTCATCTCTTATATTTGAACGATGTATGAAATTTCCTGTACAGTAAATGTATCGTGACGTTTTAAATAAAATGAAATAAGCGTTAATTAATAAATAATTATTAAAAATGGCTGTAGAGTGACACTTGCGTCACAATTATATTATAATGCTTTATTTTGCTTTTAAGGATGTAAAATAGTTATACATTAATAAAATTATATACAATGTACAATAATGCATACACTTAAATATATGTATATCTTATTATTTATGTATATTATCTTTAATATGTGTGGGCAACACAAACATAACAGATACATATAGGTTTTTCTTTACATGCTGTAAGCAATAGAAATGTCTTAAAATAAAAGTCTGTATGAACTCCAATTTCTAATTACTGCAATAAAATAAATATGTGAAGTCAATTTTTACAATATAATTACATTTTTAAGTAATATTGGCTAAGTAAATAAATAAGAAATGAACTGTAAAAAAATATATAAATTATAATTAAATTATTACTCTATAGTACATAATTAAATAATAAAAAGTTTTTATATAAAATCAGCGATCTATTCTTGTTATTGTACAGTATTTCCAAGAATTAGTAGAAGTGTATGTGACGTTTATGGGAAATTCAAATTTAGTAAGCTGCAATATAATTCTGCTGGTCAGAATTTTTTTTAACCACGAAAATTCATGGTTTTTTACTTCCATATAAAGTTTTCCGACCGTTCCGAGGTCTTTTTATAAAGTAGGCGAACTAGAATAAGAGTGGCAACACTTTGTGTAAGCTATGAATTCAAATATTCGGGTTTATATCCTGTATTGTGCAGTGTTGCCACGATCAAATCAAGCCCCAAGTGCTTCTATAGCGTGTAAGTTATTATAGTGAAATATTTGAGGAATTGATTGTTTATAAAATATTTAATATTATTATTATGTTTATTTTTTTTATTAAAATAAATTGTTTTCAATATTAATCTGTGACGAATAAATAATTCGTTCTTATTTTAAACTTTTTTAGTGGTCACAATTGACCTCGACCACGAGTTTACTATAAATGTAAATTAGTATGACCTAATATTGTAAAATTAAGACTTATGTAATAAAAACTACCAAACTAAACAATTTTATATGACCACTACACTCACCAACGCTTGTAATTATTTTAATTATGTAAATGATCAATAAAATCTTGATTATTTTCCAAATATTTTAATAATGATAAATGAAATCATCAAAATTGTGATAAAACTCATTATTTTATATATTATATTTGTTTTAATTAATTTTAGATTTGTCATGATCTATAAATTAGGTTATAAAAATATTATTATAATAGATCTGAAGCAATATTATTTAAAATCAAACCGGGTTCTTCCAGTACAATTTATAAATAATATTACAAATTTATTTAATTGTATATTTAAGTTAATGTTATACCTAAAGTTGCTTGTAACAACGAATAATCAATAAACATTTTACACGTGCTTGTTTATATTTTACTTGACACTAAAACCTCTTAAGAACTCCATTCAATGAATTATTTTCTGTTATTTTATACTCTATGGTCAAAGTAACCGCCCACAGGTGCTAATGAATATTCTATCTATTAATATATAGTATTGTGAACAAAACGGCCACACATCTGATATTGGATTAGCCCATTTTAGAACGTTTTACAAGTCATGTGAAAATTACTAAAAGCTATTGACGTGTGCTGTGATTTATCTTAGAACACTATTGCTGTAGAAACATGCGGTATTAAAGCTTTTAATCTCAATGATATGTATTGGTAGGTACTTTAATGAAATAATTCAACAAATTATATCGAAATAAATAAAATGTTAACTTCTGAATGTTTACATAAAGTTGGTGTACCACAATGATCACTTTTAGGTACAGTTCTATTTTTGATCTCTGTGGATCGATCTCCGCTTTATGTAATAGATATTTGTGGTGTTGTATTGTTTAGTGAAACTTCATTACTTTTTAAATAGCTAGCTAGCTGTGATATTGTTTATACCAATGTGAATATTTTGAGATGATTCACTGACCCATTTGTGGCTTATTACAAAGAGACGAGAAATGATGTTTCCAGCTAAAACGGTTTTTCTTTGTCAAATGTAAGATTATTGAAGAAAATTGATGCGGAGGAGACTTTCTGTTAAAACTTGAACCGCTGAACCGATTTATATGAAATTAAATATGGAGACAGTCTGAGTCCCGAGGAAAGACATACTACTTCCATTTAAAGAAATATAACTTCTTTTTTTATTAACCCCTCCTGGGGGTAAAATATTAAGTCACTTTGTGTTGTGTTTAGTTACTAAGTTCGGTTAATTATTTACAAATGACTAATAAAACGAGATATATTTTACAATGTCACTTTATTCATAGTCGTTATAGTTACAATAAATAGCGATAGGATACAGTGTGAGTACAAACCATCGATTACTGAGTACTACCGTGAGTCTACAAGCCGGCCGAAACTTCAATACTCCAACTCAAAGGACTGCCGACGGTTTCAAACACGACCAACGTCGTTCCAACCGATATGACGATTGCTGAACGCTCATTGGTCCAAATTACGTCATCGACTACAACCGACCAATGAGCTTTAAGACTCAAGTTACTTCAAAAACCAAATGTTACTACTGAAATTCAGTATTAAATAATTAAATATTTTGAACAAATTTGTCGTCATTTAAAACCAATATTAGACATATATCACGTTGCATTAACCTAAATATTTCTTTCAATTCTGAGTATTGAAACCTCTGCACCATTCATAAGTATATTCGGAATTACAACCTACAAAATAAAACATATTCAAACGGGAATTGCTTTACACTAGTTCGATTTAAAAAATACAATAATGTTGCTAATTCATTTTACACGATCTATAATTTCACAAGACTTAAAATATTACATTTTTTTGCTGACGGTTATTTACGGGAAATTTGGACTGAGATCCTATTTACCTTACATTGGTATTTCTATAGTTATACAAAAATTTGTATGTAAAAATATTAAAAAAAAGGAAACATAATTACTTATTATTAAGCGAATTATTAATATACTACAGATATGTTGAAGCCAAACCTATGAACGACATTTCGTTTTAATTTTTGTATGTCGGTACATCAAAACAAAAATGAGTTCTTATATATAAATACAAAAACATTATATCACGTTACGTATATCTACGTAACAACAATTATATTATGTCATACGTGTGCAACACAACAATATTTATTGTTGATTACTTTTGTTGTAGTCTAACACATAAAAAAAAATCTGTAAATATAATGGTACTAAATAAAAATAAAACATCTCGTCCGACATACACGATAGTAAAAAACACGCTAAAACTATTTCTAAGTATGTATATACAGTAAGTATCCGAGCATAGAATAAAAAATATATCGCTGATAATTTCATAAACGAAAAAAAAAAACATTAAATACAAAAAATATTATTTCATACAATTTTTTCCGCATTAATTTCCCTAGCGACAGATAATCGTGTACTTAATAATTACACACAAAACATTGCACATCAATTACGGGTCGTATTCCAGCACCCAAGTTCACCGTCAAGCTAATCGTATAAATAAAAAAATATCCTACAGTTTCTATACAGATAAGAGCAGTCCTCCGGGCTCTGCTTATGCGGCTTGTAAATTTTATTTACTTATTCAATACATACTTTGGGAGATACGTTTAACTTTATTAAGTCAAATTGATTACTTTGAGTCATACAAGTGACTTTCAAGGATTTTCTAATTTAGATAAAAATAAATTAGTCGCAATAAGTTAGTAGTAGTGTAATAGGTTAAAAAAATAATCAATTTAAATATAATTCAAGGGAAAATCAGTCACAAAATTTTAAACCAATTTTGTATTGAATGCGTTAATAATATAAAAAAATATATTATTTTAGGTATGTTGAAGGAAGAAGAGACAGGTCTGGTGTCGCGGCAAGAATTTAACCTAACACATATAAATAATAATAAAAATTAAAACCTAATACGTGACTATTTATTTACATTTCATTCAAACGAAATTTCGCTCCGTTTACAATCTAAGTAAAAAAATATCTTTTTGTACATAAAAAAATTAATCTACGGCATTGTACTCGATTATCACCTCTACGGAGTCGATTGTAAGGTTCAAATTCTATTATTTAATATGCCTTTTGACACAGAGTAACTTAATAAACAATGACAGAGCTGGCAAAGACCGGTCCTACTCTAAAGGGGGAAAGTGCGTTGATGAAAGCTTATACCTTTACCAATTAAAAGTTAGTGAAGCCGCGATCTTCAATTAGAATTCAAGCGGTCTATCTACTGAACCGATCCGAGCTACAACGAATTATTTCAAGCTGAAAAAAGCAGTGCCAATATTTTATTCAAAACAATTGAATTTAATCAAAGAGACTCATCAAAATTTGTTTAGCAAATTTTGTGACATACAATTACTATATTACAATTGTATTATATAATTAATTATGAAAAGTAAAAGTCTTATGTAATACAGCTATCATATATATATCAATAATTCATTGAACACTTTAGATGTTAGTACTAGTAGTAAATAATAGAATTTGACAAGTGGGGTAAATTTGTGGGGGAATCTTTGGTGAGTAACAAAAAAATACTAAAAAAAGCTCGCGTCAGTTGTATCCACGTGGCAATAGTAATATTATCGAACATTTTTTTTATTTAAAAAATGTAGTTATCACATTTCATTACAATACATTTTTTTCTAGCCTCATATCATCAAACCAGACAATAAATTAATAAATAAATTTGAAATTAAATTGAATAATTTTACGTGACTTTTTTTTTAAATTGATCTCCATTTGGAGCCAACGTTACTTGTACTAGAAGCCAACATTACACCTTATTCGAATTTCAACTATATGTCGTATAGCATAAGGACCGTGTTAGAACGACTGGGATTATTCCGTATTCCTAAGTCTTAAGTATTTAAATATTATTATAGGAAACAATATTATGAGTATTTTCTGTCTTACAACAGTAAGGCCGTTATGTTATAGATTAAAAATCGCAATTATTTAAAAAACGCATGCCGTCTCACTCTTTAATAGGTGTGCGAGAGAGACAAAACACATAGAATGATATGAAAATATAGTTTTAAGACCTAATGGACCATCAGCCGATGTTACGTGACGCTCTAGTTACGTAGTATTTGTAATGTTCAAGCTGTGTTAAGCGCTGTGAAGTAAATCAGTCCTTATTCACTGCAGTATACAGTTGTTTTTCCTTTGTATCTCGACGTTTGATAAGTTACGCTGGATTTCGTCATCCTCCGCTATCCTGTAAAACATAAAAATATTTTTAGTTAAATCAATTTTACTTTGTTAAATATTATTGATACATACATACAGCAAGATTATAAAGATAAGAAAAGTGTGAAGCACTTGTTAATCTTCAGGCAGAAATTATTATTTCATTCAGGTTAATGTATTTTTAAAATGTTGGAAAAGTGTGAGAACGGATTTTCATGTTGATTCCGCTCGATAGAATCCATATTCCAAACCGGTGGTAGAACACAACCCATGGCTATCAAAGAAAATAGCCGCCAAACTAATGATATACCATTTGGGCACTATTTATATCTTTATCACACTCGTTACGGTCAGAAGAAAAAATGCGAACAGTCTAAATAAGTCTTTAAGAATTAAATCAAAGTTTTGTAATGCAGCCCGTGTTACAAAACTTTCTATTAAAAATAATAAACTTAATAATGTTTCATTGTTTAGCTATTAGTATGTATTAAATAATAGTCATGTTATACTTACGCCTTTTCTTGTTCGTCCATTTCTTGAACGAGTCTATCTCTTTCGTTGACGGCCGACAGCAGCTCCTGATAAATATCAAAATGTATTAAATATTACATAACCTTGAATGATAACGTACGTTTTGGTAGATATCAAAAATAATTTGTGTTTTTTGAACCGACGCCTTGAATGTCGGCAAGTTGCTATCGCTACTTTGGAAGAATAGTGATATGAATACATATTCAATTTTAAACATGAACTGTTTAGGGGTCATAGTTCATTGAACGTTTTAGATACTCGCACGGAGTATGTAACTCTAAGGGCGCATTTTAATTGGTCGATAAGGCCCGCATTCGGGGTGCGGGAGATTTCTGTAACGCATGTTATGGCATGCGTTACAGAAATCTCCCGCACCGAGTTTATCGTTTTCACTGGTCGTCAGAGCCCGCATACGGGGTGCGTGTTATTTCTATAACGCATGCGGTAAGGCCCGCATGCGGGGAGCCATTTTCACTGGTCGTTAGAGCCCGCATTTGAAGTGCGAGAGAATTAGATACCTACAATTTTGGCAGTGGGTTTTGAGATAAGTAGACGTATTCGCCATGGATCAACAATTATTGCTTTGTGGAGCAATTTTGGCTGTTTGCGGTGTATTAAAAAAGAAATTAATAACTTCTTTGAAGAAAAAGAAAAAGAGATTTTGGATGCGAAATTTACTTAAAAGTAGAAAGATGCACGGTGCTTCTAATACGTTGTGTGCGAAATTGAATCCGGCATTGGAATGTGATGTAGAAAATCATGATAATTTTTTTAGAATACCTAAAAACTTATTTGACGTTTTATTGAGAAAGGTAGAAAAAAGAATTGAAAAAAAAGACACATTATTTAATGCGTAAATAAACAGCGTTAATAATATAAATAATGCGCGTAGTATTGATGACGTCTAATAAATGAATGAACGGAGGCGAGTCACCGCATGCTTTGTATCGACCGAGTTATCGACTGACTAGTTTCATTGGTCGTTATCCCGAATGCGGATATCACCCGCACACGTTTAATCGACCGAGCTATCGACCAGTGGATTTCATTGGTTGTTAGCTCGCATGCGGGTACTCCCCGCAATCGGGCTAACTACCGACTTATCGACCAATGAAAATGCGCCTTAAGGTATGTAACTCTAAGGTATGTTGAGTTCAAGTCTTTCTGCTAAAGGCATGGAACCATTAGCAAGGCCTGTCTGACCTGCAGCAGCAGACGCTCGCGGCGCTTCTGGCCGGGCGTCTTGCGCCACTCGTCGACGCCGAGCGACAGTCGCAGCTCGCGCGCCAGCAGCTCGCAGCGCCGGCTCAGGTCCTCCTCCTGCTCGCTGCACACGCACACACACACACACTTTATTTACACTCTCGTATTATAAATGCAAAGGAAAAGTTTTGTCTGTCGGTTGCTCTTTGACTCTAAACACCCGTTCCAAATTACTAGAAGTAAATAATAATTTTAACTGTTTATAGTGCTATAATATAACTATTTGGCCTGCAAAAATAGTAAAGAAGTATTTCTGCTTTGACTTTTTCATGAGTAGTAATTTATATTTATTTCTCAAATAGATATTCATAAAACTTGCTGGTTGGTCTTTCTGCAATAGTCTGGGTAAGTACCATTTACGAACCAAGTAAGAAAGGACATACCATCCTAGTTTTATAATAATCTATACATATAACAAAATTGAAGTATCCGTTTATAATATCAAAATAGCCCTTTTTTACTCAATGCATATGTATGTATATACGGTACAAATACCAAAGATTATTTTTTTCCAATTTTCGTCAGTCTGCCTGTTTGTTTGTTCTGGCTAACCTCTGGAACGGCTGGACCGATTTTGACGAGACTTTCACTGCCAGACAACTGATATAATAAGAAATAACTAAAGACTACAATAGATATTCATTTTTTTTTTTGTTAAATTCAAACGCGTCGCGGTCTCAGCTAGTAGATAAATAAAATAATAATAGTATACTTGTTTCCTGTGCTTGTCATACTTACAGTATATTAAGCTGCATCTGCCGCCTCAGCAGCGCATTCTTCTTGTTGACGAGGTTGAACCACTGCGACATCAATCGGTCCTCCTCCTGACAACAACGACACATTCAATACATACATTCACATTCATGAATTTAATGTTCTTGTTTCAAAATTATATAAAGATTAATTCAAATGTTAGACTGGTCTCATTAAGCTGTGATAAGTGAGCCAGTGTACAGACATGAGGAACGTGACACACTAAATTACTTGATCATCGAAGCTGCTAAAATTTACATTACCTACAGAGCTATTGTCTATGGACGAACGCTATTAAGAAGACAACATACTAATAAATCGTAATAAACGAAAAAAATAATTTACTCTATGAATTATCAATTATAAACTAACAGCTAAGACTGCATAACAGTGAATATATATATATTGTTACATAATATGTTTATTTCAACGGCAGGAGTAAATGTAAACATACTCTAGACTGATATATTCCATACAATATACTAACAGCTTGTGATTAATATATATTTATTTATAATACAACATTTAACTACATTACAATTTACTTCATTTATAAGATAACAACACCTTTGACCACATTGAAAATACGTCACGAATTCCAATACTATAGATTTAGTCTCGACTAATGACGACAAATCAATTCAAGGTCAAAGTTGTTTATTTATCTTTACTGCTCCTGCCGTTGGAAAGGACTATACAGGATGTAATTCTACAAGGAAAGGTTCAAGGGTACCGGGTTACAGGGAGCTCGAAAACATGCGAAGAAAAGGTGTGATTTTTTCACCTATTAATAAAAATATTGTTAGTGTTAAAATTGTTTTAAGCCAACGTTTTTATACACATGACTTTCGCTGAATGTTCATAAATTATATTTATGGATTGGTTATGTCGGTTAAAATGTTTCAGATTCTATATCCAAACAATCAAGGCAATAGTTACACAATAATAATTAATTAAATGGGATACACGGGACGGGCTTAATAATGAGAGGATTGACGTTTATTGATTTTTTTAAGTATGCAGTGAGGTGTAATTTGTTAAAAACAATAAGTTTGTTTGGGTATCGCCGACTTCGGAGTTGTGACAGAAAGACGGACGGAGCCCTAACGCGAGGTGTGACAGAGACGGGTGGAGCCCTAACGCGAGGTGTGACACAGAGGCGGGTGGAGCCCTAACGCGAGGTGTGACAGAGACGCGTGGAGCCCTAACGCGAGGTGTGAGACAGAGACGCGTGGAGCCCTAACGCGAGGTGTGACACAGAGACGCGTGGAGCCCTAACGCGAGGTGTGACAGAGACGCGTGGAGCCCTAACGCGAGGTGTGACAGAGACGCGTGGAGCCCTAACGCGAGGTGTGACAGAGACGCGTGGAGCCTTAACGCGAGGTGTGACAGAGACGCGTGGAGCCCTAACGCGAGGTGTGACACAGAGACGCGTGGAGCCCTAACGCGAGGTGTGACAGAGACGCGTGGAGCCCTAACGCGAGGTGTGACAGAGACGCGTGGAGCCCTAACGCGAGGTGTGACAGAGACGCGTGGAGCCCTAACGCGAGGTGTGACACAGAGGCGGGTGGAGCCCTAACGCGAGGTGTGACAGAGACGCGTGGAGCCCTAACGCGAGGTGTGACAGAGACGCGTGGAGCCCTAACGCGAGGTGTGACAGAGACGCGTGGAGCCCTAACGCGAGGTGTGACAGAGACGCGTGGAGCCCTAACGCGAGGTGTGACAGAGACGCGTGGAGCCCTAACGCGAGGTGTGACAGAGACGCGTGGAGCCCTAACGCGAGGTGTGACAGAGACACGTGGAGCCCTAACGCGAGGTGTGACAGAGACGCGTGGAGCCCTAACGCGAGTGTGACAGAGACGCGTGGAGCCCTAACGCGAGGTGTGACAGAGACGCGTTGAGCCCTAACGCGAGGTGTGACAGAGACGCGTGGAGCCCTAACGCGAGGTGTGACAGAGACGCGTGGAGCCCTAACGCGAGGTGTGAGACAGAGACGCGTGGAGCCCTAACGCGAGGTGTGACACAGAGACGCGTGGAGCCCTAACGCGAGGTGTGACAGAGACGCGTGGAGCCCTAACGCGAGGTGTGACAGAGACGCGTGGAGCCCTAACGCGAGGTGTGACACAGAGACGCGTGGAGCCCTAACGCGAGGTGTGACACAGAGACGCGTGGAGCCCTAACGCGAGGTGTGACAGAGACGCGTGGAGCCCTAACGCGAGGTGTGACAGAGACGCGTGGAGCCCTAACGCGAGGTGTGAGACAGAGACGCGTGGAGCCCTAACGCGAGGTGTGACAGAGACGCGTGGAGCCCTAACGCGAGGTGTGACACAGAGACGCGTGGAGCCCTAACGCGAGGTGTGACAGAGACGCGTGGAGCCCTAACGCGAGGTGTGACACAGAGACGCGTGGAGCCCTAACGCGAGGTGTGACAGAGACGCGTGGAGCCCTAACGCGAGGTGTGACACAGAGACGCGTGGAGCCCTAACGCGAGGTGTGACAGAGACGCGTGGAGCCCTAACGCGAGGTGTGACAGAGACGCGTGGAGCCCTAACGCGAGGTGTGTCACAGAGACGCGTGGAGCCCTAACGCGAGGTGTGACAGAGACGCGTGGAGCCCTAACGCGAGGTGTGTCACAGAGACGCGTGGAGCCCTAACGCGAGGTGTGACAGAGACGCGTGGAGCCCTAACGCGAGGTGTGACAGAGACGCGTGGAGCCCTAACGCGAGGTGTGACAGAGACGCGTGGAGCCCTAACGCGAGGTGTGACAGAGACGCGTGGAGCCCTAGCGCGAGGTGTAACACAGAGCCGGGTGGAGCCCTAACACGAGGCGTGCCACGTACCTCGGTGTCGTCGGCGGCGTCCATGACGCGGCGCAGCTGCTTCTCGAGCGCGGCGGCGCGCTCGTCCACGGCGCTCTGCTCGCGCTCCAGCGCCGCCAGCTCGCCCGACAGGTACGAGCCCGACTCCGGCTGCGCCTGTGGGAGGACACAAGCGATCCTTGAGGCACTCCTACCTGATTTTACTACTAGTTACTTTTTTATTATATTCTGTTCCTAGTTGTAAGCACTTTCAACTTGGAACTGAATATAATTCTACCCGAGATAGGAAATTCCCATTTTTTCAAAAGTCGACAATTTGAGACACAATAGCTCATGATTAAAACTATCAAACGCCTCTTTAAAATTTTCTTTATCTTTTACTGTGAAACAATTTATCACATTTAACTCCTAACGAAAACAAGTGTGATGTGTAGTAAATCAGATTAGTTCATATTTACAATATTCTACTTGATTGCACATCACGAATATATTCTATATTCTTATTATCAAGCATCTGAGCTGAAAATTAAAAAAAAAATTATAATTTCATTGGTTTAATTTAACAATTGACAAAGGGACGTCGTAAAGAGCGAATGTGTAAATAGAGTGCGTGTACTGACGTGTTCCGGGTCGACGTCGACGTCGGGAGACAGTCGCTCGGCCAGCGGCGACGCGGTTGGTGAGCGACTCTCGGAACTCGCGCGCTCTGTGGAAGACGAGGAGCCATTACATTCAACTCATAACGTAACTCCGAATTTAATTTAAGTTAGGTTAGGTTAATTAAGTCAAAGTCAAAAATCGTTATTCAAATAACAAGCGTCTGACTGCCGTAATTCTACCACCGCCTCTGAAATATAGGACCTGAGAAGAACCGGCAAAAGAAACTCATTCGGGTTTTTTTTAAGTGTCATATTTAACTTTAATTGCATGAATAGGACCTAGAATCTACAGGACCAATATGGTATCAATATAGGCGGAATCATTAATAAAAATAAGATAATAAGAAGAAGAAAATAAGAAGTATCATCAGCAAACGAAAAAATATGATGTTTTGTTTATATAAATGGAATAAGAGAAATGGACCAAGAATAGTTCCTTAGGTGACTCCTACGGTAACTGGGGCTTCGGCTGACCTTTCTCTCTTAACATTATCAGAATCCGATTTCTCAGATACGAAATCAGAAGATTGAGAGCAGTATTGCTAACACCACAATGACATAGCTTCCTGACCAAAGTTTCGTGTTGCACACAATCAAAGGCTTTGGATAAATCAAAAAATATCCCTGCATTATCCGATTAATCTCCGGTCTCAATTAAACACACTTTGTACGTTTTAATATGCAAAACTGTACGCGAATTTGATTTAAACGGATAGCGCTCGATCCCACATTCTTTATATACATCTTTAGAATGAAATGAATGAACCCTTTGATTTAAAATATATATATATTTTTCACACGAACACATTTTTAAAGAAAAATATTCACCTGATCTATCTGGACTGGGAGCACTCTTCCTGGAGCCGGGACTCGAAGGCATTGACTCCGGTCTCGAAACCAAACCTTCCAATTGCTCTACACCAGCTGAAAACGTTAGAATTTTCATTGCCAACTTTATTGAAATTTCAAGACATATATTTATAATTTAGATAAATAATTATCAATTTAGATGCTAATGGCGGTGCTTTTTACGCTATACATGGCTGTTTGGAGATAGATTATGTAGACTTACACAAAGTCTTAAATATGTAAAGATTAGAAGCAGGTAGGTACGTACCCGCAGCCAACTCGTCCATGACGGACTGCTTGCTGATGATCTCCAGCGTGCCGCGCGTGCGGGACGGCGACAGCGGCGACGTGGGGCTGCGGGACACCGAGGGAGGGCTTTAGGGAACTCATTTATATAATTTAGGACATCATTACATGGTACTAGTTAAATTAAATCAATTGCAGCAACACTAGATGCCCTGTGATTGGTGCATGATGACTGTGCGTTTAAAACGCATTAGATAAATCACAAAATATCCATATATATAATATATATTTTTAGAACCAGAAGTAGGAAGTAGGTTAACCTCTAAAACAATTATCTTTAATTTATAATAACAATCAATCTACCACAAAAGAAAAACATTTAGTCTACAACACAAATAACCATCAATAATCACATTACACCGTAATAATTATAATTGCAATTCTCAATGTGTCAACTACGAATCTCCCGCCTTTTTTTTTTTTTAAACGGAGGTTGTGTGACTTGACGCTGATGTTGCTTGTTTATGCCAACAATATATTAAAAGCAAAGGTTCTTTTACTTAAGATAAAATGAGGTCTCTATAATAATAGACCACTGGGCGCGCTCACCTGACGAGTCCGGCGCGCGCGTCTGCGATGAGTCTGCGTGCGCGCTCGCGCAGCGTGGCTTGCCGCTCCTCCTCCGCCTGTCACACGCGCACGTCACACACTGCCCGCGCCACACGGAGCCCCAGGGGGCCTGAGGGCCCCGTGTGGCGCGCGAGTGCTCAACTTTTTAAATTGCATGTGAATAAACGGTACTCCTTTTAAAGTCAAGTAGTGCTACTAAATTAAATTGCACGTTAATTCTTAGGCAGTGTATCTATCCATTGTGAGGTGGTATCTATCGTATATTACCAGAACTGAATTAAGAACAGTATGTTACGAAAATCCAGTCTGATCCTAAACTATTTTGTCTCCATACCGTCATACCGTATGCTCTCTTATTATAAATCACATCGATTCAGTTCAGTTGTACAGCTGTTAGCATTTATACATTGACGACCTTGACGACCTCCGTGGTCGAGTGGTGTGTACGCCGGTTTTCATGGGTACGCCACTCCGAGGTCCTGGGTTCGATTCTCGGCCGAGTCAATGTAGATTATCATTAGTTTTCTATGTTATCTTGGGTCTGGGTGTTTGTGGCACCGTCGTTACTTCTTCACCGTCGTGCTTTATCTACTTACATTGGGATCAGAGTAATGTATTTGATGTCTCATTTATTTATATAGTTGAATGCAATCATGACACCGGTTCTATCAAATTAACGGTTACTTTCGTCGGAGCTCTCGAATCAGATAGAACACGTACAGATAGCAAGTATATTCAAATTTTAATGGTTGAAAACAAAAAAAAAAAACAAAAATGGAAAGCGCAAGCAAATGAGTACGCGGCGGGTGTGCGGGGCGCATGGCGAGGCGGGGCGTACCTGCGCGGGGCTGGGCGGCGCGTCCCGCTCGCGCGCATCCCGCTCGCGCGCGTCCCGTCGCGCGGCGCCCAGCAGCTGGCGCGCGCGCTCCTTCAGCTCGTCGTGCCGCGACAGCAGCTGCTGCTCGCAAAGCACACGCACACAAGCGTTAGTCGCGGCGCCCGGGCCGCGCTTAGCGCACACTTAGTTAGCATTCATGAGTACTGAGATGAGTGAGGCTCTGGCTGAGTGAATGACTGGGGACTGGGTTTGTTACTGACAACTACAGAACTGTGACGATATCTTCAAAATTATTTTTAAATGGGATATGTTTTGCTTAAATATGACACAAACTCAAAAGTCAAATCTCCCCCCCCCCCTACTCCCGCTCACACTAACTCAAAAACATCACTAGTAACACAAAGCCACACGCACGCCCTCACTTTCGACTCACCGGGGTGGGTTTGGGTAGCTCGGCGGCTTTCTGCGCGTCGGTGGTGCCACCGTTGGCGACGGTCGTCTCCGAGGTTAAGCTGGTCAGCGGGTCTGTCGGGGCGGGTTCGATCTGCGGCTTCTGTTCTTGGTTGACTGTTGTATACATTAATTATTAGTTAGTAATAAAACATATACAATATAAATAAATCTAAACCTAAACCTAATTTGGGTCATTACTCCCCTCTCAATAGAATTATGAGAGCCTATAACTCAATAAGCGGAGACAAAGATTTAGATATTTTCGGTAAAATGAAAAAAATTAAAAATAAAATATTAATTGTAAATACTCAAAATTGTTTAGTTTAGATAGTTTACTTATGTTATCTTTATTTTAATTTATTGTTGTTATGTAAATAGTCTTTAATCAGCTTTTTTTACCTTCTGTTTGTTGTCGTTTAACTTTAATTTTGAGCATGCTGTTATCACCTTTAAGCAAGATTAAAGTGGTAGTGCCACACTGCATACCTCTCGGTTGCAGTCGAATGGGCCGGCACGCCCGGGGAAGTACCACTCTCTCACTTAAAATCGGCGTGAAGTGGTAGCTATGCTACCGCGTTTTGTCCGGTAAGTGAGAGTTCCGGAGGCCCGATCCCTCTCCCCCCAAAACATGGTTGTGCAGAATTTGGTGACATTACCCCAGGAGGGTACCATCAGCGACTGCGGTGGAGAATCCCTCTCTGGGCATCCATGCTCAGGACGTACACCGCCTGAGCAGAGATGCCCAGGCTGCCCTCCGAATTCTGGGGGGGGCAATTTTGCGCTCGCCACTGTTCGGGGCAAGCGGAGCAGGCATCATAAGGCAACCCCTACCACACTCGCTGTGGACTTCTGCAACATAAGGGGACTCAACTCCAACTTGAATGCCGTTCACTTTCACCTTGAGACGGCGAAGCCGGCCTTGGTCTTTCTTACCGAGACCCAGATATCTTCTCCTACCGATACGTCTTTTCTCTCTTACCCCGGGTACAAATTGGAGCATACTTTTGTGCCACGAGCTGGGGTGTGCGTTTACGTCAGAGATGCTTTCGCTCTCGACGCCTCGGCAGCCTTGAAGGGCAGGACCTATCAATTATCTGGCTGCGCGTAGACTGCGACGACCATCCGCGAATCTACGCGTGCCTTTATAGGTCCCATAGCGGTAATGCTGAAACCGACCGACTGGTTGAGCACGTCCAATTGGCTACAGATTCCGTGCTGCAGCAGACTCCATCCGCAGAGATCATTATTCTGGGCGATTTCAATGCTCATCATACAGAGTGGCTTGGATCACGCACCACTGATCATGCGGGTAGATCTGTCCTAGACTTCGCTTTGGCTTATGATTTGACACAACTGGTCACCTCGCCAACACGAATACCGGACGTGGAGGATCATACACCTTCCCTGTTGGACCTTCTGCTGACTTCGCATCCGGACGGCTATAAGATTGTCGTCGATCCCCCTCTGGGCTCGTCGGACCACTGTCTCGTCCGGAGTACACTGCCAGTTACACGATACTCACGACCTCGTTTCGCGGGCTGTCGTCGCGTGTGGCAACAACGTCAACAACGTGCGTGACAAGTCAGCAGATTGGGATGGGATGCGGTCCTTCTTTGCATCTTACCCATGGGGGCGAGTTTGTTTCTCGATGGATGATCCGAGCGTTGTTGCTGACTCTGTCGCCGATGTGGTGCTTCAGGGTATGGAACTTTTCATTCCATATTCTGCGGTGCCCATTGGTGGCAAGTCCCAGCCCTGGTTTGGTCGCCTCTGTAAGACGGCTTCACGCCGAAAATGGGAACGCTACCAAGACTGGGCTAACGCATTGGCGTCTCGTGATACAAACACCAGCACATTCAGAAAGGAATATAACTCTGCCTCCAGGTCCTTCAAAAACGTGATAGCTGAGGCGAAGTCGAAGTACATTGGCAGAATTGGCGAGAGACTGGTGCGCTTCCCATCAGGAACACGTGCGTTCTGGTCTCTCGCTAAGGCTGTCCTAGGGAATTTCTGTCAGCCTTCTTTTCCATCTTTGCACAGGGACGGTGAGTCATTGGCCCATACCGCGAAGGAGAAGGCCGATCTTTTAGGGTCTCTCTTCGCGTCGAACTCGACTCTGGATGACCAAGGAAAGTCACCACCATCAATCCCGCGATGTGATACGACGATGCCGGAGGTTAAATTTCGGCAAAGTGCAGTTCGGAAAGCACTTCTTTCCTTGGACATTCACAAGTCGAGTGGACCCGATGGCATCCCTCCAATCGTGCTACGGACATGTGCTCCCGAGTTGGCACCGGTCTTAACGCGTCTTTTCCGGCAATCCTACGCATTAGGCGTCGTCCCGAACTCCTGGAAGACTGCTTTGGTGCATCCGATCCCTAAAAAAGGCAACCGCTCAGATCCGTCCAATTATAGGCCTATAGCCATCACTTCCTTGCTCTCCAAGATAATGGAGTCCCTTATAAACTGCCAGCTCCTGCGGTATCTAGAGGAGAACCAGCTGATTAGCGACCGCCAGTACGGTTTCCGTAGGGGTCGGTCGGCCGGTGATCTTCTAGTTTACCTTACTCATAGATGGGCTGAAGCAGTTGAGAGCAAGGGTGAGGCATTAGCAGCTAGCTTGGACATAGCGAAGGCCTTCGATCGCGTGTGGCACAAAGCGCTTCTTTCGAAGCTTCCTTCCTATGGGCTTCCCGGGAAATTATGCAATTGGATTACCAGCTTTTTGGCAGATCGGAGCATCAAGGTCGTTGTCGACGGTGCATGCTCCGACTTAAAGTTCGTCATTGCTGGTGTTCCACAAGGCTGTGTTCTATCGCCCACTTTGTTTCTTCTGCATATCAATGACTTGTTGCAAATTGGGAACATTCATTGCTATGCAGACGACAGTACCGTTGACACCTTATACACCGGCCGCGCTAATATTTCTCGGGAAAACGTCGAAGAAAACCGGAACAAACTTGTGTCTGAAATCGAGTCTTCGTTAAATGAAGTCTCGAACTGGGGCCGGCTAAATTTAGTCCATTTCAACCCCAAAAAGACGCAAGTTTGCGCGTTAACCGCTAAAAAAACACCATTTGTCGTATCTCCACGATTTGAGAACATCCCGATAGCCGCTACAGGTAGTATCGGAATACTTGGCGTTGATATTTCGAGCCTCGTTCAGTTCCGCGGTCAATTGGAAGGCAAAGCCAAATTGGCTTCAAAGAAGCTCGGTGTGCTCAGCAAGGCGAGACAGTATTTCACGTCGGCCCATCGCCTAAAACTTTACAAGGCGCAAATTCGGCCTCACATGGAGTACTGCTCTCACCTCTGGGCGGGTGCTCCCCAGTACCAGCTCCTTCCATTTGACCGCATCCAACGTAGAGCGGCTCGAGTTATCGACGATCAAGCCCTTTCGGATCTCCTTGATGGTTTGGCTTTGCGTAGAGATGTTGGATCACTCTGCATCTTCTACCGAATTTTTCACGGGGAATGTTCCGAGGAATTGTTCGGATTAATCCCGGCTGCTGAATTTCACCTTCGGACATCTCGTCAAAATTCTAAGTTTCACCCGCACCATCTTGATGTCCGAAAATCCACAACAGCGCGATTTCTTAGACATTTTCTGCCTCGCACAACCACTCTGTGGAACCAGCTTTCGCCGGCGGTTTTTCCGAACCGATACGACATGGGAACCTTCAAGAAAAGAGCGTACTCCTTTCTCAAAGGCCGGCAACGCACCTGCAAGCCCCCTGGTGTTGCAGATGTCCATGTCCATGGGCGGTGGTAGTCACTTTCCATCAGGTGAGCCTCCTGCTCGTTTGCCACCTATGCCATAAAAAAAAAAAAGATACCACTAGTCTTATTTTTTATTCATGTATTTGGAATGTTTTTAGTGTGTATTTTGTTGGTGATCTAATAAATAAATAAAAAAAAAACATATACAATATAACGAAAACTTGCAATCATATTTCACCATATATCGACAGTTTACAATCTCATGACATAGATTGCAATCTAACGATGTTTGTAATCTTACTGTGACATAGATATAGGTTGGATAATCACTACTCACAATCGTGCTTACTACAAAACCTACTTTTAATAGGCTATTTGACTGGTTTTTAAAATCCATTTTATATAATTTAGTAGAGGTTAAGAAACCCAGTAAAAGTAGATTTTTTTAAATCTAGTACATATTTGCCGAAAAATATCATATTAAAAATTCCATATTTAAATAACGCGCGAAAACGCTACTTGGACAATATGGCGCTGCAATGGGGTCGGTGACGTCACTTTGCTGTATTTTAATCTGTGGTACATATAGTAAAAAAGCAAAGTTTACAAGAAAGTGACTTCATCCTAAGCCCGGCCAATCAGGAGCGTTTTGTGTCACGTGACAAACGTTTGAAAAAATGCATTTTTATTTATTGATTTTTGAATAAATTAAGTATTATTTTCAAGTTTCGTTAGTAAATAACCATTTTTAAACTAATAATCTACACTGATTACAATAATTCACAATTTATTTTTCGCATTGTCAAATAGCCTATTGTGATCTCATTCGACAAGTGTCCTTGACACGGTGGACAATTTAAGTGACCACAAAGCCCTCACCTACGGCTCCGTTGCCGACATCGGTCCCGCCGTTCATGTTGAGCGGGGGCGACTCATCCTCGTCGTCGGAGCCGAACGGATCCGTCAACTCCTTGCGCGTCATCAGCTTTTCAGGTCGAGCTGGAATCGGCTGGAGTGACAAGACATTATATTAATTAATCAACGTTTTATTGAAAAAATTAAGATGGGGTTTATATGATGGGCGCACAGGTGACTGAGTTCCTACTTGATTAAGTCGATCGCTAGACCGACAATTGAATATCAAATCGCTCGAAATAGACAACTTCAGACTTTACCTTATTTGTTGTGAAAAAAATACTAATAATTTTTCGTCTGCAATTAAAACCATTTTTAGAACAGAATAAGTAGAACTTCTCACACGTGTCTATTAGTACACGCCCCTATTTTATTTCTTTCTTTCGCTCACATGCCTCACGATAAATCTCGATTAGTATAATAAAGTAAGGGTTGCAAATGAATGGTACACAAATGAAATCCATTCACTTGGTGGTAGGGCTTTGTGCAAGCCCGTCTAGGTAGGTACCACCCACTCATCAGTTATTCTACCGCCAAATAACAGTACTCAGTATTGTTGTGTTCCGGTCTGAAGGGTGAGTGAGCCAGTGTAACTACAGGCACAAGGGACATAACATCTTAGTTCCCAAGGTTGATGGCACATTGACGATTTAAGGAATAGTTAATATTTCTTACAGCGTCATTGTCTATGGGCGATGGTGACCACTTAACATCAGGTGGCCCATATGCTCGTCCGCCAAACTACACCATAAAAAAAAATCCAGTGGGTACTAGGTATTATATATATATCCTTACCTCCGTGAACCACCTGGTCGTGGGCCTGGCCGGCGACAGCATCTTTCCGAGCAGGTTCTTGGACTGTAGCAGCATGTCACGAACCTCCTTAATGGCGGGAGACTTATCCGGTGACTCTTGCGATCCTTGAGACCTGACGATCATACCATAGATGGTAACATAGATATTTATTTTTAAGTCCTAACTAGGCTAATATTGTACACTTAATAATTAGCTATATATAATAATAATTAATCCAAAGAATAAAATCTTCTGAATCTATGCTATAAATGGGTGTTCCACAAGGATCAAATTTGGGTCCTTTTCTATTTCTAGTATATATAAATGATCTTACTTTCTACGTTAAATGTATTTGTGATATTTTGTTGTTTGTTTAGGTTCGACAGGAAATAACTATATATTACGAATTAAAGAGTACAAATAACTTAATTTTGAAAAAAAAAAAAAATTATTAAACATTCACTATGGTCATATAACTGTTACTACAGACTTTTAAGAAGAGAATTGGATTGTAAACTTCAGTGTAGTCCTCATTTATCTTCCCCGAAAGAAAGACTCAGCAACGCAGCACACGCGGTTAGATAAATTAGATAACTAACTGATATTGATACCTCTCGTCTACTATAATTTCCATAGTTTCTGTCATATGTCATATTACTTTGGAGTAATTGGAGTTCAAAATCTACAGACATTAAATTTGTTTATATGTGACAAACGATAGCTGTTCGTTTTATTTGTAATATTGTAACTTGAGACTCCCTTTGGGATGTTTTTAACAAAGTAGGAATACCCACAGTAGTCACTATATATTTATTACTATATTACTGTATATTAACAGCCACATTGATCAGTTTGATAGAATCTGTGATAATCACTGTAAGTACAAGAGACTTCAAAGGCAAAGTCAAAAGTCTTCTTGGGGTAAGGTATTTGTTTTTATGCTAAAATTGCGCAGATATTATTAATTAATAATCTCAAACCACTCACACGGGCCGCGGCTTATCCGCCATGTTCCTGGAGCGCCTCGTGCTGACCTCTCGGCTGAACAGCTCCGCCGGAAGGGACGCGTCCGTGTCGTGACGACCCACCATGTAGGAGGACTCCGTTTCATCGTTGCCTATGTATTTAAAACGTAAAAGGTAATGTATGCAAATTTGAATTTCGTAATATTGTTCCAAAACAGCTTTTTCAGTGACATTGAGGAACTCCTAGTAACTCTGTAATACTTTCATAAATGAACATTTTAAAAACTTTGACGACCTCCATGGTCGAGTGGTGTGTACACCGGTTTTCATGGGTACGCCACTCTGAGGTCCCGGGTTCGATTCCCGGCCTAGTCGATGTAGATTACCATTAGTTTTCTATGTTGTCTTGGGTCTGGGTGTTTGTGGTACCGTCGTTATTTCTGATATCCATAACACAAGTGCTTCAGCTAATTACATTGGGATCAGAGTAATGTATGTGATGTTGTCTCACATAAAAAAAAAACGATCGTTTACGAATGCTTTAAAGTAACTGCTATTGGCTGCTCCATAAAAATCCAGTCTTTACATTCGAGTAAGATATCAATTTTGACTCACCAAGTTGTTCCACCTGCAGCTCGTTACCCGTGAAGTACGCTCGTAATTGGAACAGATACGTCATTATCTGAAAGGGAATTTTACATGATGTTGATCACACATGGTACGATAAAAATAATTTGTAGTAGAGTTAATAAACAATCGATTCAAGGTCAGACATGCATATGCTTAAATTAATTTATAATATAATTATTAGAGTCTCCACTCTGTTGCTCCAGGACCACCACTCCATCATCCTCGAGACCAGGTGAGCACCTGCGCGAGGGGGCGGGGGCGGGGGTGGGGGCACACTCACGGCGAGGCGGTCGGGCGCGGGCGGGCGGCACACGTCGGCCACGGTGAGCACCTGCGCGAGGGGGCGGGGGCGGGGGGGGGGGCACACTCACGGCGAGGCGGTCGGGCGCGGGCGGGCGGCACACGTCGGCCACGGTGAGCACCTGCGCGAGGGGGCGGGGGCGGGGGTGGGGGCACACTCACGGCGAGGCGGTCGGGCGCGGGCGGGCGGCACACGTCGGCCACGGTGAGCACCTGCGCGAGGGGGCGGGGGCGGGGGTGGGGGCACACTCACGGCGAGGCGGTCGGGCGCGGGCGGGCGGCACACGTCGGCCACGGTGAGCACCTGCGCGAGGGGGCGGGGGCGGGGGTGGGGGCACACTCACGGCGAGGCGGTCGGGCGCGGGCGGGCGGCACACGTCGGCCACGGTGAGCACCTGCGCGAGGGGGCGGGGGCGGGGGTGGGGGCACACTCACGGCGAGGCGGTCGGGCGCGGGCGGGCGGCACACGTCGGCCACGGTGAGCACCTGCGCGAGGGGGCGGGGGCGGGGGTGGGGGCACACTCACGGCGAGGCGGTCGGGCGCGGGCGGGCGGCACACGTCGGCCACGGTGAGCACCTGCGCGAGGGGGCGGGGGCGGGGGTGGGGGCACACTCACGGCGAGGCGGTCGGGCGCGGGCGGGCGGCACACGTCGGCCACGGTGAGCACCTGCGCGAGGGGGCGGGGGCGGGGGTGGGGGCACACTCACGGCGAGGCGGTCGGGCGCGGGCGGGCGGCACACGTCGGCCACGGTGAGCACCTGCGCGAGGGGGCGGGGGCGGGGGTGGGGGCACACTCACGGCGAGGCGGTCGGGCGCGGGCGGGCGGCACACGTCGGCCACGGTGAGCACCTGCGCGAGGGGGCGGGGGCGGGGGTGGGGGCACACTCACGGCGAGGCGGTCGGGCGCGGGCGGGCGGCACACGTCGGCCACGGTGAGCACCTGCGCGAGGGGGCGGGGGCGGGGGTGGGGGCACACTCACGGCGAGGCGGTCGGGCGCGGGCGGGCGGCACACGTCGGCCACGGTGAGCACCTGCGCGAGGGGGCGGGGGCGGGGGTGGGGGCACACTCACGGCGAGGCGGTCGGGCGCGGGCGGGCGGCACACGTCGGCCACGGTGAGCACCTGCGCGAGGGGGCGGGGGCGGGGGTGGGGGCACACTCACGGCGAGGCGGTCGGGCGCGGGCGGGCGGCACACGTCGGCCACGGTGAGCACCTGCGCGAGGGGGCGGGGGCGGGGGTGGGGGCACACTCACGGCGAGGCGGTCGGGCGCGGGCGGGCGGCACACGTCGGCCACGGTGAGCACCTGCGCGAGGGGGCGGGGGCGGGGGTGGGGGCACACTCACGGCGAGGCGGTCGGGCGCGGGCGGGCGGCACACGTCGGCCACGGTGAGCACCTGCGCGAGGGGGCGGGGGCGGGGGTGGGGGCACACTCACGGCGAGGCGGTCGGGCGCGGGCGGGCGGCACACGTCGGCCACGGTGAGCACCTGCGCGATGCCGAGGCGCGCGCTGGCGTCCAGCGCCGTGCGCACGTTGCTCTCCGCGCGCTCCGCCTGCAGCCCCGAGAAGTCTCTGCGGCACGCCAGTGGCTCATATTAATTATTTGAGAAAATATATGAAAATGTATTATTTCATTTATCCGGATCCAATTAACATGTATTTGACTATGGTGAATTAACATAAATCTTTTAGAAAACCGTAGCATACGTATTAGATTCGGATCATTATTTTATTTATATGATCTCATTTAGTTATTCCTAGTGCCAACTAGAATCGTATACAGTATACAGTTACTGTTGGGTTCCCTCAAGGAACTATTTTTGGTCCATCTATTTTTCTTGTATATATAAACGACTGGTTTTGTTTACTGAGTACTTACTTACTGAATACTTCTTTAATTTTTTAAATTAAAAGACTTGTGTCAATATATGACTATGCGAACAACGCTTGCTCTTAATAGAAATACTTCATAAGTAAGTATAACGACTTGACTTTGACAACAAAGTCGATGCTAGCCGCACTCACATCAGCTCGGGCCGGAAGTGGTGGATGATGGCGCAGAAGGCCAGCCCGGAGCGGAAGCTCGTGGTCAGGTCGGTGACCGGGCACGAGCGGTACTCGCGCGTCACGTTGCTGCACCACTCGAGCAGGTCTTGCACCTGGACAGATTTGCCGTTTAGCGTCTGGAAGTCGAGAGGAATGCGATACAATTATACAAGTACGGTAAATAAAATCATTTAATAATGAATATTAACATTTCCTACTTACTGGAGTTTTATCTTTCTCCAGAACCTTCAAAGGCAGCAGTTTGTCGACATCCGCCACCGGAGTCTTGTCAGTGTCCTCCTCCCTCTCGTTGTCGTTCGTGTCCAAATTGATGTTGTTCAAATTTGTTTTCAACTCCAACGGTTTAAGGTTTCTTTTCGCGATCGTCTTGGGCTTAAACACTACACCTTTCAAGTTATCTACTTTAAGGTCCTCAGTGTTCTTTTCTGGAATTATTTTTGGTGTCGAAGTGTATTTAGGCAGTTCACTTTTCATAGCTAGCTTCGTTAGGTTGCTGAGGTACTCCGGTCTCGACTTCGCTACATTTGATATTTCATTTATTTTCAAATCTAATTCGACTTCCTTCGGCGGCACGGGGGTCGTGGGCGTGGTCGACTCGGGGGTCATGGGGGCGGTCGGAGTGCGGGAGTTGTCGAAGTTGAGACTTTGAACGCTGTTGGGAGTCGCCGCTATGTCACTGTTAGTGAGACTTTGTGTCATTTCTTCCATTTGTTGACGGAGATCCAGCATCTGGGGAGTGAGACATATATTCACGTTTAATTTGTCAACAGAATTAGAAAAATCACGAAACATCTAGCATGTATTAAGATGTACCTGTCTAGTAGAGTTGTCAGAGAGCGTATAGTCATCCTCATCCAAGTCCTCCAGCACGGCGATATCGGAGTTGTTGTTGACCGACAGCAGAGACGCGAGCGACTGCATATCCTCGTCCCTGCAAACAGAGAAGGCGGATGAGGGTCGGTCGCGGGGGGGGGGGGGAGCGTGTGTTTGTCGCGGGGGGGGCGGGGGGCGGGGCGCGCACTCACGTGGCCTGTCCCTCGCGCAGCAGCACGCAGTGCAGCGTGAGGTGCAGGCGCGCGGCGCGCAGCTTGCGCGACACGGGCTCGAGCGGCAGCCGCAGCGCGCGCTGCGCGGGCGCCAGCGACGCGTGGCGCCGCAGGTTGAGCGCGCTCGCCGCAAGGCGCCGCCGCTTGCCCGTCGGCGACACCTGCGCACACTCGCCCTTAGCTAGGGTATTTCGGGGCACAGATTTACTCGAAGCTATTGAACCATTTATCCACGGGAACACTATCCGATCGAATCGAAATACGACTACGTATAGTCAACACAACACAACACAACTTAGATGAAGCATCGGCAAAATTCGTAAAACCGAACACATTAGCAATATTTATTTCTCATGTGAATACGATCTTTACACTAACGTAACAACGTCTAATATCATATGACTTAATATATTCTTTCCTGGGTTGAACTGACGCGAGAAAATATAGCGACAAATAGCGCCCAATGGCGCGATAGGGGACTATTCGTATTGGTTGTGTATATTGGCAGTAATCGGTTTTACGAATTTTGCCGATGCTACATCTAATTTGTATCGTAGTATACATAATTTTGTAAAGCTGTGAAATTTATTTCGTTCGATCAATTCTTGCACTGGGAGTAATTTTAAAATCATATCAGCCGCAAATGCGTTATATGTATGACTGTATGTATGTACCGACGGTGTCCCAATGGGGTGTGTTTTAGGTCCTTACTTACTTCACATATCCCTCTTGGAATGAAACTCCTATAATTCCTGCTACAGTTCTAAAGTATCGACTTACATCCTCGAGAACGAAGGTCCAGTCCTTGTCCTCCAGCTCGTTGGTGCGCGAGTCACGGAACAACGTCACGGCCACCGTCTGATTCTCTGGAACTGTGAATATTACTGAGCCTCTGCGAACAATTAATGTTAACAATTATATTACAGCATTAGTCAACATCCTCCAGAAAGACTACGAATAATAAAGCAGACATATGTACATAAATCACCGAAAACAAGCAAACACCAGTCACAAAAGATTAAGTTATTTTTAGAAACATTCATTAAAAAAAATCTGATAAATTTTATCAATGAGCTAGGATCTCGACTTACTTCAAAGGATCCTTGAGAGACGGTTCCCATTCCAGCGGCTCGGTGATCACGCGCCTCGATCGACGAGTCCATACTATGCTTAATTTATTCGGCTTCCTGTAAACATCACATTACGAAACCTGTTTAGGATCGCAAATTACAATGCAACCTCGTTTTATGTATTCCATATAATAAATTGGAGTGTCTGTTTGTAATATTAAAATTGACCTTTTCTACTCAGTGGATATGTATTTACACACGGTACATATACCAAAATAACATTTTTTAAAATTTTTGACAGTCTGTCTGCCTGTTTATTCTGGATTAATCTCTGGAACGGCTGGACCGATTTTGAGGGGACTTTCACTGGAAGACAACTGATATATTAGGGAGTAACTTAGGCTAAAATAATATCTTTTTTGTTACGAGTATATTTAAAAGCGTACAAGGTCGCGGGCACAGCTAATAATGAAAAAAAAATTCAAAATAAATTTAGTATAAAAATATATATTATTCTACTAATAAGTTTCTTACAAATAGTGAACGGCAATAAAGTACGATTCAAATCAAATGCACCGCATCGAATCTGACCGGAACGCATACCAAAGAAGGCAGTGGACTGCATATGTACATAGTGTAGGTTAAATATTTGACTTCCAGCCAGGACATATAACATACATATACAATTGTATTTAACTAACATGACTGTATTTTGAAATGATTCTTCTCTTTGGAATCTGCATTCCGAACCGATGGTAGCTTCACTTAAAATAGTTGTTAAATGACGATTCAAAAGTGCTTGTGAAAGCCTACTTAAATAAAGTATATTTTGATTTTGAAACTAACACGACTGTATTTTTAAATGTTAACTATTGAGTTTCTTACTGAGATCTTCTCGATAGAAACTACTTTCCGAACAGGTCGTAGCTGCACTTAATATAGTTGTTGATTGATTTTGATATTGTGTAAACTTCCTTAACCACAAGTATGTAAAATGCGTTGCGGTACTATTCGATACGGGCAGTTGATTCGAATCGCAGTTTACACAATAGTTGTGTTAATAAAAGTAATGGTAGGACATTACCATTTCGGCGTAAGTTCAACGTCAATGCGATGGTAGGAGGCAGTGTACTGGAACTTTGCGGCGCGTTTGTTGACCCGCTGAAGCCGCTTCCACACCGACGCCATTTTTGTTTAATCTAAAAATTTAATATAATCAAAGTCATACAACCATAAAGTAGATAAGAAAGTTGAGAAATAATTCCACAACAGAACTCCAATGCGGATTGCTGGAAACGCGCGGCACGTGCGCATTAAAATTAGACACACTAGCGACGCACCACGGCTTTGCACGGTTGCAAAGCTGATACTGTATACGACAGAATTTGTTTATTTACGACATCACTGTAGTAAAGTAAAAAAAGTAAAGTAACAGCCTGTACATTTCCCACTGCTGAGATAAGGCCTCCTCTTCCATTAAGGAGAGGCTTTGGAACATATTCCACCACGCTGTTCCAATGCAGGTTGGTGGAATGCACGTGTGGCAGAATTTCGATGAAATCAGACACATGCAGGTTTCCTCACGATGTTTTCCTTCACCACCGAGCAAGAGATGAATTATAAACACAAATTAAGCACATACATATAGTGGTGCTTGCCTGTGTTTGAACCCGCAATCATCGGTTAAGATGCATGCGTTCTAACCACTGGGCCATCTCAATCATCACTGTAGAAACTTCTAAAATTATCTGTGTTTCTTTATTTTATTGTCCATGTATTGTATACATAAAAAAAGCATCGATTTTGAAAGATCTAAGCATACATAGTGTCATACAGCGGTAAGCGACTGTTTTATACTATGTTATGATGTGAGAGATTTCCTAACGCATGTTTGCCTTCACTGCGGAACACGGAATGAAATATAAACATAAAGTAGCCCGTAATCATAGCATAAGATTCTCGAATTATAACCACTGGGCCATTACAGTTCTTAAACAAATATACGACAAACAGCTATACGATACGATACGTATGTACCTAATATAGGTACTAAAATCGTATATAAGTGTATTATATAGTCCTCAGATAACTACAAAGTTAAACCTTGGAACATACATGTTTATGATTGAACAAATATTTTACGTAAACAAAGTTAGCTAAGGCCTTAGATATATATGATACCGGATTATTGTAAAGTTCGTTAGTTTATATTAAATCAAGATTGCTGACTGCTGAAATATTATCAACAGCGCGTATTTTTTTCAACTGAGCAATTTAAGTTTAATTATAAACACTAAATGAACTTAAAATATTATACAACTATCGGAACATAACACGTTTAATAGCAAACTAGTTATACCATCTACCACTCCAAAAACGGTAAAAACGTAGCGTTTATCCTAGAAACTATCTCCATACCAAATTTTCATCAGAATCGGTTCAGTGGTTTAAGCGTGAATTGGTAACAGAGTTACATTCATTTCTAATACTAGTATAGATTAAACGCTCCTTGTACAATCTATCTAGCTAATGACCCTCACAAATTTACTGTGATATATACCAACATATAAACATATATCTATTTCATGAATAACATCTAAGAATGTAAACAGTATCAAAACAGACGATGGATAAAACTAATAAATCTTAGCCGTTACTTGTGGATTTAAACCAGGACATACAGAATTGTGCTTGTGCGTAGCAGTGGGAGCAATATTTATGTAACTTTTTGTAATATATAAAACTGTCAAGTAAGTTTATTAATTCGCAGCTGAATAGTGTGACATAAACCCCAATCTCTTTAAGTGAGATACACTTATTGATTAGTTGGCCGGTGAGAGCTTACATTAAACAAATGTAACATTACTAATACAAGAAATTCGTAATAATTCAAAACGGTTTTATTTAGAAAATAACATGAAATTCACGCTTTCACTAATCTGAATTTACAGCGCGTGAATCTGCGAAGCGCAGTTACATATACAGTATCTTCTATACTTATAATTAACTTGGAGTGTCTTTTTGTAATATTAAGATAAACACTTTTTATTGAACACATATGTATACACGGGACATAAAGAAATAATATTTTTTACAATTTTTGTCCTATCTGTCTTTCCGTTTGTTTGTTCCGGCTAATCCCCGAAAAGGCTGATTTGACCGATTTTGACGGAACTTTCACTAACAAATAGTCGATGTAATAAGGAGTAACTTGGGCTACAACGATATATTTTTTGTTAAATCCAAACGCGCACGAACTCGCGGGCGCAACTAGTATATTAATATATACGGAAACCTCCGAAACGCGATCTTCTAGTATATGTTTTATGTTATTCAGTAGTTTTCTTCAGTTAGGCATTAAGAAAAATTAATCATTAATTACAGATGATAGTTAGAACCGATTCAATAAACATTGTATTACGAGATGCATCTCGCAGACGGTATTTAGGTCAATGACCCTCGAGATAAAACGCGGTAAACACTGTTGAAGTATTTCGGTCCAACAAGGTCAAAGTTAAATATTCACACTGCCGCAGTCAAAACCTTAAGTTTTTTTTTTATGAAAAGCTTTTTATATTCGCAACTTGACTTTGAAATTCAAGTAACAACACTCAAAATCATTCGCTTGCCCCTTTTCCCATGATATTAACTCTCTAGGACTTTTGCTTAACTCTTTTTTACACATATACCAAACATCCCATTGATCTATGTTTTTGTTTTCCTTACAGACATCAAATATCATTTTCATTAATCATTAATTACAAAACTTAAATGACTATCTTTCTATCCGTATCTACTTGAGACGGCTTGGATTTTATATCATTAGGTTGCTCCAATTAAGGTCGGCGGATTTAACTCTACATGAGTTTAACTCATTTTACAGAATGGGATATTGGCCAAGAATCTAATTGATTTTTTGCGCGTCACTTGAACACTGCCGAGATAGAAAAATGCAGTTCTTTATCTAGTAGGAAGTTTTTAAACGTTAAATATTTCTTAAGTTTAATGAACTTTAAAAAAAATGATAACTAAAATGACGTTTGAATTTTAGATTTTTTTTATCATGTGTATGAACTGTAACAAAACAGTTATATTTCGCTTAGGCTGTTGATAGCGGTTTAGCATAACGCTAAAATTGAACGGTTATTTTGTGACTAATCGATAACTGTGTTGCAAATTATTGCGTTTTGTATACGATACGAAATGACATGCTTACGTCACTCATATATATCCTTCAGTGGCATTAGTTTAGTTAGTAGTAGATTTTAAACGAGGATTTGAAAATCTTGAGATGAGATGACTCAGAATACTTAAATCTGAAATGTTGATTGTAAGTTCAAAATTGTACCTATAAGTACCACAAAGTTCTTCTGCTCTGTGCTGAAGGAAAACATCGTGAGGAAGTCTGTGTGCCATCAATCCGCTTTGAAGTAACGTTGTGGAATGAGCTGTGAGCTTGTTTGAAAAGTAAAGATTGCTCGGAAGCTTAAAATACAAATACATGTATTCTGAGAACATTTTCTCTTTATTTGATTGGAATTATTAACCTATTGATCCGAAACATAATATATGTTTACTTCGCAGAGTATCGGCGTAATACGGACACTATTAAATATATTTATTGACTTCGAACACAATATATTTTAATTAATTGTTTTTATCCTTAGTATGTTTATACATAGTTACTAAAAATTTTTTTAAAAATAATGTATGAATAAATTACATGACTAAAGATGATTATGACGTAATTCTGACCGATTTTGGTCACAACAGACATTCTAAACGGAGACTAGCCAACTGCGCAGGAGAATTTGTAGTGAACTAGTTTTAACACGCGGATTCACTCGCGTTTTAGAGGTTTGCCGTTATTAGGCATAATGTAGTAGTATATTCCTTGGAATTCAATTTCACGGAATTTGGTCCAGTTGTATGACCATGAAAGAGCACAGATAGACGGACAGAAAGACGGTTGAAGGTCGGAGGTCGGAGAAAAACCACAGTGGCGTGCACTTGGAGAGGCCTATGTCCAGCAGTGGACGGTTACGGGGTGATGATGACGAGACAGACAGAGTTACTTTCGCATTTATAATATTACTATAGATTTGTATACGTGTATTATATATGTGCAGCAGGTTCTATCTCTATGTCTTCATTTCCAAATCGGAGAGAGAAAAAGAATCGTAAATCATCACAACTATTAACAGACAATTATTTATATGAATTTATTAAATACTAACGGTTTATTGTAATTTAATTATTTACATCGGTATATAATAAGTGAACACGCGTTTTAAAGTGCAATCATCGGACGAGTTATTATTATAACTCTATATATACTTACTGATTGATTTATTTGTATGTTGACCACTTGAAAACCACTGAACGCATCGTAGAAGAACCTACCAATCGACGTGCTATTATCTTCAGATGATTACAGTTTTTTTTTTAATTTAGATCCTTCCCATTCGTTTTTGGTTTACTTATGGCCCAGTCAAGCGATCGGGTGATAGTATATGTTAAACATAGCTTTCACATTATCATATCGTATAATAATATATTCATATTAGAAAAAGTCCCCATTTAAAGTTATTCAAGACGAAAAGACTAGTCCATATAAGAATACATACGAAATATTTGGAGTTCCATTGTAATAAAAAGATAATTTCATCTGAAGTAACATGCTCATTTAAATACTTTTTAATTATAATTAGAATTAGGTATTAGTGCATACTTAACATCAAACCTACTTATATTTAAATGTAATAAATTGTAATTGATTTCGATAAAACACCAATTTAATATACAAATGAATATTTTATATTATATGTTAAGCGCACATTTAAAATGACATCAAGTTACTTTTTATATAATAATATAATTATAATAACGTAACTTTATATAAACTGAGTCAATTGTAAATGAAATATTAAACCAATCATTAGATCAATATTTAACGCTACAAATTTACTTCACGGTATTTTATATTTGTTTGGAACAAATTCGTATTAGATAAAAATCGTAATAACAGAAACTTCGATATCTATCTTTTATAAATACGAAACCATATCAGCAGACCCGTCGCTATCTTAAATCTATTATTAATACTCTAAGTATACTTAGAAAATTGTGTAATATCATAGAACAACTCACATTTGATATTATTGTGCACTTGCGATTATCTGCGCCGGCGCATTATCTTCTCGCTTCTGTAACGGAAGTATAATTTAGATAAAGTGACCATTATTTCACTGTCAATTAAGTTAAATATTAACATTTTATCCTGTTTACACAATTAATGTTGATTTAATAATACTTTATTAATAGTATTAGCGGTTTACAAATTATTATTTAGACGGAGTTTTACAACATAATGGAATGGACACTAACAGCTCATATTTAATTGATTTCAGAGATTAACTTCCAATAGTTGTAATTTTAGTCAAGATCTTTTATATTTTGCAATGTGTGATCTATGTATGGCCATTTAATTCAATATCAGCAGTAGCCAATCAAAAGGAAACGGTCAAAAATTCAGCAATAGCGAGAAGTATGTGTGGTGGCTTAGGGTACTAAATGGTTATAATTAAATATATTAACTTTGTTTTTAAAGCTCACTTATGATGCATGTAAACTAAACTTCTGGTAATCTCAATTATATCTCACTAGCCAGTCTTGAATTACTTAGATTATAAATATTTAAATGTACAACTACCAAATAGACATCTAATGTTTTTGAAGATTCATCATTCATTTTAAAAGTAATGGTAGAATAGACTTATTAAAAGTCTAATCTACCATAACTTTTAAATTCCTAAACTTTGGATGTATAGGAATCCTTACATAAACCCAAGTGTCAGTGTTTTTGAAATTGGAAAAATTAATTTTTTTGTTATTTTTACTTCAACTGTCTATAAAGAATACTACTTATTATTAATACTACATTATTACTTATTATTAAAAATGCATTCAAACAGAAAAGTAAATAGTTCACATGTAGAATCAAGAGCATTATAGGTATTTGAAAGCATTATATATTATACTAAGGCATGGAAACATTAATTTTCTCAAATTTTGGATTTCTACTGACTAATGAAGTAAGGTAAAGTAACAGCCTTTACATTTCCCACTGCTGAGATAAGGCCTCCTCTTCCATTAAAGAGAGGCTTTGAAACATATTCCACCACACTGTTCCAATGCGAGTTGGTGGAAGGCCCATGTGGCAGAATTTCGATGAAATTAGACACATGCAGGTATCCTCGCGATGTTTTCCTTCACCGCCGAACATGAGATGAATTATAAACACAAATTAAGCACATATACACACATCAACATTGTCTAGGGATATTTTGAATTTACTCAATTATTTCAAAATTTATTAAAGATAACACGTAACATGTTTATATTTTTATAAAGCGCATTTATCTGACTATATTCCAGAATAAAAAATAAACCATATTATTTTGCGTAAACAATTTTATTCTTAAATAAAGAAAAAACGTAAAATAATGGTAAAACTAACAATTAATGTTTGTCTCAAGAAAATGTGAAAAAAGTAGAAAAGTTATTGTTTTTAATAGTCATGTAAAAATCAATAGTCTGTAAAACTATCCAGGACATTTATAACGTCCTGCAACAATTTTTCATACTTTGGATTAAGTTATCCAAGTCTTGCTGCGGTATATTGTCCCAGGTCCGACTAAGATGCAAAAAAGTGGCTCATCCGTCGCAATATTTGCAGGAAAATTCCTCGAAGCCCTTCTTTGGTGTATGGCCCACGCGTGCTCTATGGGGTTTAGGTCAGGTGATTGAGCGGGACAGCCTAAGACCGATACGTCTTGTTCCTACAACCATCTCTTCACCACTCCCGCTGTGTGCGGACGGGTGCTATCGTTCATAAGCGTGAATTCTTGGCCCATTTTTAGTCTATGGGGCTAAATTATTAGCACAAGCATCTCGTTACGGCATTTTTTGGCTGCCATGGTGTTTCTGATCCAAACGAGGTCTGTTCTTCCACCAAGATAAATTCTCGCCCAAACCATAATTATGCCGCCATGGTATGAATGGACTTTCTGAAGATGTTGCAGACGGCTATCATGACCAGGGAATCGCCAAACACGTACTCTACGTGTATCGGGATGGAAACCGAACCGGGATTCATCGGTAAACAGCACTACAGACCACTGGTTATCAACCGGGAGCAAATTTACACGAACCCACTCTAGTCGTCGTCCACGATTTCCTCGGCGTAGTGCTGGAGTACGAAACGGTCTGCGAGCATGAAGGTTAGCTTCATGCAGCCTTCTCCTTACAGTTTGGTCACTCACAAGCGACTGGTCCTCTGGCTGGAGCCTCTGAACCAATTGAAGTGCCGTAACATTTGGTTCTCTTTTCTCGGCAACTTGCAAATATCGGTCTTGTCGTTGATTGGTTATGCGCTTCCCACCTGGATATCTTTCAGTCACTTCACCAGTAGCACGGTAGCGTGACCATAACCTAGATATGACGTTTTGTCTGGTTCCAATCTCCTCAGCAATTCTCTGTTGAGTAGCCCCAGCTTGGAGCAAGCCTCCTGCCCTTTGCATTTCTTCTCTCGTTAAATGGCACCGCTGCATGATGCACACAATAGGTATAACTCGAAATTAATCGATAACTTGTTATAAAACTTAAATTGGACACAAAAAAATATCTTAATATGACGGTAGGTAAACGAAACCTTCGGCCATCGCTACCATTATGTCGCGTAAAAATTTTTTTTTTTTTTATTTTTTTCAAATTCAAATTTAGAATCGTCCAAGAAGGTTTACAAAATAGTCTTTCATCAAAAGATTTTAAAACCGGATATGATTTTTTGAGTTTAAGAATTTTATACAAAATATCCCTAGACGGTGTTGATGTGTATATATAGTGGTGCTCGCCTGGGTTTGAACCCGCAATCATCAGTTAAGATGCACGCGTTCTAACCACTGGGCCATCTCAGCTCTTCTACTGACTATTGAGAATTAATTAAAAAATAACTATACAAACCAGAAACCTTATAAACTAGCCTCTACACTGATGAGCAACTACAAATGTACATTAAAGTAGATGTATAGTTGTATTATACTACATTATATATACTCATTCATTTTTCACTAGAATATAAATCACATTTATCAAAACAAATTGATACTTATTTAAGTTAATTTTTTTGGCATTGACATTGCAAAAAGGCAAAAAGGCATTGACCCAGTGGTAGAATGCAAGCTAAAAACTTTACTTTCCCACTTATCAATAAACTTAAACACAATAGTATCGTTGCATTCCTACTCCCACTCAAAATATATCACACCATTACATTATCCTGATGACATCATTGTTAATATTAAGTTATTATAATCACAACTCTATTTCAAGCTTAGCAAGATCTATTTTAGCAATTCTCATTTAGGATTTTTTACATCACAAATATTGACCTTAAGTTCAGCTAACAAGTAACTAAGTGTATTTAATTTGTTAAATATTCATTTAAATGCTATTCTGATGTTACCGCAAGATGTTTACCTATAATATCTTTACATGTAGTAAAATAGTCATATAACTCAGTCATTTCTGTCCATAGAAAAAATATTTGGAATATTCCAGTATTCATTATGGATAAAGAGGATAACCATTCAAGTTTTGACAGTTTGTCTATTACCAGAAAACCACTCGGCATTTTAAAAGAAGTTGATAGGATAGTACTGATTCAGACTTTATTTTTAACATCTCAGGAGAAAATAGTAACAATTGATACATATTGCAACAATTTAAGTTGGTAATGTGGTTACCAACTTTTTAATATTTATTTAATATTTCATGTAAGATATAAAATTATGAGTGAAAGTATGTGTAAAGTTAATCAAAATAACTTTGTAGAGAGCTAATTTAAACAGTTAAGTATATTAGATGACCATTTGAAAGAGCAGTATGACAGTATTGTGAATTCTTGGATGATTATGTCATAGTAAATATTTAAAATAGTTGAAAGATAGATGCAAATATCATTCATTAATCTCCAAATTGATGTACATTTTAATGTTAAATTATATATATTTCTACTTAACTGAAGTATAGGATATGTAAAATTACTTTAAGATGTTAATTAAAATACTGTCTTTGATTTTTTGTAGCCATTCTAAATTAAAAATAAAATTTATTTATTTAAATTTTAAAACCATTCTTTGTAAATCATGCCTATTATTGATTACTATTCATCTTTATTAACATTACACATACTTATACATAGATAGTTTTGCAAAACTTGTATGTCTAAGGTCATTTTACTGTAACTAACTTTTTATTGATATTAAAGTGTTTTGACCTTTGGGTATAATTAAATGGCCTTTTAATCACTATTTCCTGGACTTAACGCCATGAAAAATTATTCATTAGAATTTTATTTATATTCTGTGGTTTGCAATATGATTGTTTTTGTAATTATTATATTTTTAATATTAATAATTTATAATTTTCATTTACATATGTTACTGATTAAGACCTTTTGCCATTATATCGGTGACAATCAGTCGAATGTATAATTTAATTTAAGAAGGTCAGTATCAATCAATACACACACATTCAGTGTTTAACACTTTGACTTAACTTCCTAACAGACTGAAACAACACTCGCAATAAAAGGATCTTTATAACGCAAACACAAGACGCTCTTACATTTACGTAGTGCACGAGCTAAAAATAACACGAAAGAAGCCCTATACAGCAGAATGCAGACGATTTTACCTCGTTGCAGATAAAAGTTCAAAGCACCGACCGTGATATCATCGTTTCCTGGTCGAAAACCCCACCGCTCCATTAATTAATGAAGAATAAACACCGCCCAACCTTGATATGGGCCACCACGGTGCCTTGGTATACTCACAAAGCGATATTTCGATGAGATGTCATCAAACTACAGAGGTCATTTTAACACTCAAAACTAAATCGTAAAATCACTGATCACCAATATGTTTTAACGTCACTGTGGCTGATGTCACGATAGGAGAAAAAAATAATTAGCGATTTATTTTTACGTGAATTTATCAAACACTACAGCGAAAAGCGAATCTCAGACCATTTTTGACGTTTTTCCAAATACGGAGTTGCCACTTCTTAATGTTATTAATAAGTGAATTTTAAGCTACATAAAATAAAAAAGACATATTTACATTAAAAGCATCTAAAATTAGTAATAAATAATATTTAATTACTAAATTATCCTTCATTATTACAGTAAAATTTTTTTAAGAATCTAAATTAAGTACTTGTCAATTGATGACTAATAACTACAGAGTAAAATGAAACGTCAAAGAAAATGAAAATTGCCCTTGCGATCAGTCAGTAATTTGTCAAATTTTCAAAATATGAAGTGATCTATAATGATTTACATGTTGATTGTGTAATATATTTACCCTAATTGCTTATTCTTTAGTAAAAAGTGATTGATTATTACATCTTAATTATTCATAAATAAACCGGCATAGGTTATGAACTTGTTGGGGTTAAAATATTAACCTTCATTATTATGTTTTAAAACATATCGATATTCTGTAACCCTAAATATTATTTAAAAAGTGATCAACACCATGTCGAGAATATTGAATCATCGTATGAGGTAATAATTACTAATAAACATATTAAAATAGAAACAATAAACATTCAAAACTCAAATCACTATTTGAAAATCAAATTTCTTGAACGATTTATAATATTTTCGATCAATGTACTCAACGTTTATGATTTAAGATCACATTTTTTTTCTATAGAAATTTAATGTTGATTATTTCGACAAACGTTCAATTTTGCTAAATAGGAGTGGTATTAATGTGATTAAAGATCAAATCCTTACTTACACAGCACTGTTTTGTAGAAAATTCTTATAATATTTGTTTGAAACTATCAAGTCTAAGATAAAATAATCCCTCATCAAAGCAGCACTATTCCGCTAAATACTGCATTATTACTTAAGATCTATAATATTATGTTTCATAAATGACAGCCCTCTCGGTGCCAATGATCCAGTTTTTAATTTTTTTACCACTTTAATTTCAGGTCATCTCTCAAAAAATCATCTTTCACATGTGTAGACAAAAGAGCTGTTGCCTTCTCTATATATACTGGACGCAGTCTACTTCTCCATAAGCCAATAGATCCTAGTCACATTCCAAGAAGAAAATATGGAATGCTGGTCGCAAGGGCTGTAAGGGGGATGCTTAAGATTAGATACTTATTACTAGGTGGTGCTGTTGGAGGAGGCATGACTTTGAATAAGGTATTACTTAATTATTTAATTTTATTCATACATTTATATATATCTTATATTACAGATATAAAAGCTGAAAATTTAAATTGAAAAGTGTATGTTATGTAACAATATTTCATTGCAAAAAAAATTATATTATACAATTAATATTTTTTTATAATTGTATAATATTAAAATGGATATATTTTTAAATATTTATATCACATGACAATTTAAATACTGTTATTAAATTTTTCAGAAATATGTCGAATGGAAAGATGGTCTGCCAGATATGGGGTGGCTAAATGAGATTCTACCAGACAATGATCAATGGGACAAATTCACCACAACACTCATTAATGCAAAGGAAAAGATCGGTGACCAGTTACAGATAGGTATGTACTATAAACATATTTTGGGATCACATGTAGTTCAATTACTCATGCACTACATTTTTCTATTGTAGGTATTTAAGGAATGTTTCAATAATCAACCACATTTCAGTATTATTTTAGTTTCAAAATTAAATTATGGAAAAGTTGTGTATTAATTCTAATCAAAAACATTTCTCAAATAACACAGCTTGTTCATAAACATGATATTCATGTACAGTACTAGTGTGTAAAGCTCATCCAGTAAAAGATATCTAGAATTTTATTAGTTTCAAGTATATTTCTAATTCTAATAAAAAGTTAGTGATGTCCACCGGTTCAGATCACGAGAGAGCAGAGCTTAAAGTCAGTGTTTAAGTAAGCTGGTTGCTAGCATGACCGAGTGTGTACCACTAGGTCCACTGACGCTGTCGCTGACCTCAGATCCTCGTCTGCGCGAGGCGGGAATGGCGCGCGCGGCCGAGCTGAGGGGCTGGCTCGCGCAGCGCTACGAGGATGCGGTTGCGGCAGCGGCTACTAACAACGCCAGTCAAATTGGTGAGTCTGCCATCCATATGGAGTAGACAGGTTTCTAGCACCTACATATATAATGCATCAGAGTCATAAAAAAGGTCACTGTTTGATAGTATTTCGTTCAGGTAGGTTAAAGTTTTATTAATATTTTTGTATTGTTACCCTAAAATACATTACATATACATTTGCAACAAAATGTTGTATCATTTTATTGTAAATAAGTTAAGACATAAAAGAGTTTAAATATTGCTTTTTGTATATAGTATGCAGATTCATCCATCATTAACATCGTAACATTTTTAATTCATTTTATAAAAATACTATTCCAAAGTTTGGCTTACAAAATTGCATTTTGTTAAAAAAATGTATAACCCTGTAACTGTTATGTCGTTAGTAATAAATGTCCATCTATCTTAAAATCCCAAAGTAATTCTCGAGCCTTAAACAAGATGCAATGTGTAACAATCAAAATCAGTCCATTATGCTGTTAATAAAGTTTTATGTTTTTTTTTATAATTCAAAACCATTAGTTCAACTATTTAGTTTTGAAAAAGTCACACCTCAACATTAATTTAGTAAATTCTCTATTCACAGAACCAGCACCGAAGATTGTGAACAACTTACAGAGTAAACCGGCACCAGGTCAATCCAGCAATTCTTCTGCTGACGAGGCTGCTGCATATGGTATGCACATTAACATATCCGATCATTAAATTGCATATAGTCAATTACAATGGCAGGAGGAGTAAGAATACCTGTGACCTTGAATTAAAAATATGTCATTGGTTGAGATTTAAAGGAACCATAGCAATCATTATGTATTTACGTTATAATGGTGGTTTGTGTAATAGTGAAGTTGTATTCAGAACATAGAAAAATAATTGTATTACGAATAGGTATTTTAATCAAAGAGTCCTTGTCTTGCATAATTTAAAAGAGATATTAACAAAACACATGGATTATGAAAAACTCAAGATTTTATTATCTTTACTCTTTCTGCCATTGAAATGTACTATAATTACACATTTATGCACAAAACTCTCATAGATCATTTCATTCTAAAATAAATAATTTTGAAAGAACATATAAAAGCCATAAAACACTATAAATTGTGTAATGAAATCTCCTAAACAGAGAAAAGAGTGCACGCCTTACAACAGGAAGTGCTAACGCTTCAAGCTCGCTACCAGCGGGAGCTCCAGAGACTGGAACAAGAGAACAGGGAGTTGAGGCAGCAGAACATGCTGCTCAGGCAGGGCAGGCAACCCCCGGCCAAGAAGATGAAGGTCTGTCATACCCTCATCTCTATATCATAAACCATTTTCAAATTTATTATAATGAATATAATAAAATATTTGTCTTTAATAGTTCTTAAGTCTATAGAATCGAAAAAATAATAAATATATGTGTCAAGATTTCAGTAACTATTTAGTGAGAGACTCCCCTCCCCTTTAAAAAAGCAATCAGTCAACAATTGTTTAACTGTTCATTTCATCTATCTGTTCTTTTATTTTTTTAAATATAGTAAGTAAAGGTACTCATTGCTGTACAATGTCAAAGTTTCTAAATTGTTGTTTCAAATTTAGTTGTAAATGTATTTTTAAGAAACCCCAACACAATTTGGGCTTATACATAATATCTAAGCCATTAAATAGAACTTATTGGCAGTTGAATTTGATACTTCTGTACATATTCTTAAGAGGCATAATGGCAATGTTAAATGTATTTTTAAGAAACCCCAACACAATTTGGGCTTATACATAATATCTAAGCCATTAAATAGAACTTATTGGCAGTTGAATTTGATACTTCTGTACATATTCTTAAGAGGCATAATGGTATGTTACAGCGCTCGCTCATCGACATGTACTCTGCCGTGCTGGACGAGCTGGCGGGCTGGGAAGCCGGCGAGGCAGGCAGACTGCCGCGTGTGGTGGTAGTTGGAGACCAGTCCGCGGGGAAGACCTCCGTACTAGAGATGATCGCCCAGGCTAGGATATTCCCCCGGGGCGCCGGAGAGATGTGCACCAGGTGTGTACCAGAGATATGGGACCGCGGAACTCCGGTTACCAAGCCATTGAAATCTGAAGTATCTTTCGTTATCCTTGTCAATTTTAAATTATCTTGCTTTTCTCAGAGCGCCAGTGAAAGTGACGTTGTCGGAGGGCCCCTACCACGTGGCGCAGTTCAGGGACTCCTCCCGGGAATTCGATCTCAACAAGGAGTCTGATCTCGCGGATCTGCGCAAGTGAGTATGTATTCACGCACGCGCGCCGCACGGCCGTGCCGCGTGTCGAGTAACGCCCGTGCGCCGCAGGGAGGTGGAGATGCGCATGCGCAACAGCGTGCGCGGCGGCCGCACGGTGTCCACTGACGTCATCGCCATGTCGGTGCGCGGGCCCGGCCTGCCGCGCATGGTGCTCGTAGACCTGCCCGGCGTCATCTCCGTGAGTATCCCCCCCGCCTTCCGCCCCCCCCCCCCCAGCGCTCCGGTCTCACTGGCGCGATGCTTCCCTTGCAGACGCAGACGGTGGACATGGCTGCGGACACGCGCGACGCCATCAAGCAGATGACCAAGCAGTACATGGACAATCCTAATGCCATCATTCTGTGCATACAGGTCTGTATATGCATTCATCCTAATTATTTGACAGGTTGATAAAAAACAATTTGAAGTTCCGCTTCATACTAATCCAAAACTAAGTTACTACAATATCAAAATTAATCTAATAGCTTATTGGTTCGTATAATATTTGTGGTGAGTCCTGAAAATTCAGTGATTTCTCTAAAATTTGCTTGAATGTTAACGTGCCTTTTTTGCATTTGAATTAATTAAACAGAAATTTATTTTACCAAAGTCAGCCTTCCTGTCACCAGTGGAGGCGGGGTGTTATACTTTTGATGATGAATAATTCAAGGTGTTACAGAATACATTTTGTGATAACTGTCATCCATTGTCGCAAGGCTAAACTCTAAATTAAACCCCATTTACCAATAACTTTCTTTATATGACACCTAAGTCCCCCAAAAGTTGTAACTGTGTATCACAAAATAATTTCCAGGATGGGTCAGTGGATGCGGAGCGAAGCAACGTGACAGACCTGGTGGCGTCCTGCGACCCGCAGGGCAAGCGGACGATCTTTGTGCTCACTAAGGTCGACCTCGCCGAGGAAAACCTCGCCAACCCCAACCGGGTGAGACACCACAAGATTTTGTTTTTAATTACAAATGTGTACTCAACGGGATAAATGGGATTCTTTATGGTAAGATGGTTACTGATTTCAATATCATTATATGATTGTTTAATTGGTTTCTATTCAATGTTAACTTTATGTAAACATTGATGAAGTTAAAGGAGTTTAAAAATTCTTCGTAAATGTTTTAATGTGATTTGTGGAAGAATACCGGTAAGAATGTGTCTCTGATCTGGTTAGGTAGTCTATCTATACTGAAATAGTTTTGTTTAAATTTTCTTTTATAGATCCGTCGTATCTTGGAGGGTAAACTGTTCCCAATGAAGGCGCTGGGCTACTACGCCGTGGTCACCGGCCGCAGCCGCAAGGACGACTCCATCCAGAGCATCCGCGAATACGAGGAGAGGTTTTTCAGCTCGTCCAAACTCTTCAAGTTAGTATCCCCCCGTCACGGCACAGTCTTCCTTGTTCCACATTGAAACACTAAAATTCTAAGTTTCACCCGCACCACCTTGATGTCCGAAAATCCACAACAGCGCGATTTCTCAGACATTATCTGCCTCGCGCAACTACTTTGTGGAACCAGCTTTCGCCGGCGGTTTTTCCGAACCGATACGACATGGGAACCTTCAAGGAAAGAGCGTACTCCTTTCTTAAAGGCCGGCAACGCACCTGCAAGCCCCCTGGTGTTGCAGATGTCCATGGGCGGTGGTAGTCACTTTCCATCAGGCGAGCCTCCTGCTCGTTTGCCACCTATGCCATAAAAAAAAAAAAAAAAAACTAAAACGACCCCCCTTCTCTCTCCACACTAAAACACTAAAGCAGCACTAAAACGCCCCCCCCCCCCCCTCTAGGACCGGCATGGTGGCGGCGGCGCAGGTGACGACGCGCAACCTGGCGCTGGGCGTGGCGGACTGCTTCTGGCGCATGGTGCGCGACTCCGTGGAGCAACAGGCGGACGCCTTCAAGGCGATGCGCTTCAACCTGGAGACGGAGTGGAAGAACACGTTCCCGCGCACGCGCGAGCTCGACCGCGACGAGCTGTTCGAGCGCGCGCGCGCCGAGCTGCTGGACCAGTCCGCCGAGCTGTCCGCCGTGGCCGCGCCCGCCTGGGAGCTGCGCCTGCAGGCCGCGCTGTGGGCCGCCGCCGCCGACCACGTGTTCGCCGACATCTACCTGCCCGCCGCCGCCGCCGCGCACGGCGACATGGGTGAGTGACGCCGCCACGCACCGCCCCGCACCGCCCCGCCCCCGCCGCCCCGCTAACGACCCCTCGTCCCCAGCGGCGTCGATCCCCCGCCACGTGAGGTACGGCCACGAGGCCGGCGCCGGCTCCACCATGATATGGCTCGATCCCTACGATTTCGATTTTAGTAAGAGTTTTAAAACGATATTACAGTAACAGTTGTGTAGTCTTCGGCAGTTTACGTCCCATAATATTGTACCATAATTGTATATAATTTTTTCGATATTAGCGTTTTTAGAGAGGGCCACTACCGTCGACATTAGAGTCACACGTAGTATACATTAGTTTGGGAACTTTTCATCCTTTAGCACTACTCCCATCCACATTAGCCGGCCTATCGTTTGGCTACTAACCCGTGCGCCCTTAGACAAGTTCAACACGTCGGTGGACATCAAGCTGCGCGAGTGGGCGGAGGGCTCGCTGTCGGCGCAGGCCGTGCGCGCGGGGCGCGACGCGCTGCGCGAGGAGTTCGAGGCGCTGCTGGCGCGCGCCGGCGCCTCGGACGCCGCCTACGAGGCCGTCAAGCGCGCCGCCGCCGACGAGGCGCTCGCGCGCCACCAGTGGGAGGAGCGCGCGCTCGACGTGCTGCGCGTGCTGCAGCTGTCCGCGCTGCAGGACGCCTGCGTGCGCTCGCGCGCCGACTGGGACGCCGCCGTGGCGCTCATGGACGACGCGCTACACGCCCGCCTGCGCGCCGTGGACGCCGAGCTGCGCGCGCTCACGGGGCCCGGCTGGCGCGAGCGCTGGCTGCGCTGGGCCAGCGCCTCCGAGGAGCAGCAGCGCCGCGCGCACGTGCGCCAGGAGCTCGAGCAGCTGGGCGCGGCGCGACCCACGCTCACCTACGATGAGGTGCGAACGATTGCCGGCTTTGTGTGACAACTTATATACTTACTCATTGTATCACAAAAACCTTTACTTATTAATAAGTAATATATTCCAGTGGCTGAAACGGACAGAGGGTTGTGTTCCAATAAAATGTTGATAATATTGCCAGGTGGTTGCGGTCAGGGACAACTTGAGACGACGAGGCATCGAAGTCGATAACGATTACATTCGAGAGACGTGGAAACCGGTTTACCTTAAGTATGCTCATAGATTTCTTTTAATTTTTTTCTGTCTTTAAAATGAAAAATAAATGTTCTGTCAACTCTATCTATCTAGGTTATAAACACAGTGTATACTAAAAAAATATTACTTTTCGCTTCAGGAATTTCTTAACTCGCGCACAGGCTCGAGCTAGAGATTGTAAGAAGAGCTTCTACTTGTACAGTCAGCAGAACGGCGGAGAGGTAACTTACTGTATATTATTATTAATAATATTGAGTTTTAGGACAGTTTCATTATTTATGGAAGTAGTATTTTCGGCTGATCTTTTTTTTTAACTGTCATAGACTAAAGTCGTACGTAAGCCAACGCCTATTTAGGTTTTGATAAAGACAGGCCTTCGCTTAGAAGTAGATCATCGTTATGTACAGTATACCTGATACAGTGCCCCCCCCCCCCCCCGCAGAAGGAGTGTAGCGAGGTGGTGATGTTCTGGCGCGTGTGCGGCGCGCTGCGCGCGTCGGCCAACGCGCTGCGCCAGCAGATCTGCAACCGCGAGGCCGCGCGCCTCGACCGCGAGCTGAGAGAGGTGCTCGACGAGGTGAGCTGTTCCAAGCCATCCGTTCGGGCCAGCGGTTAGAACGCGCGCGTCTTAACCGATGACTGCGGGTTCGAACCAAGCACCGCTGTTTCATGTGCTTAATTTGTCTTTATAATTCATCTCGTGCTCAGCGGTGAAGGATACATCGTGAGGAAACCTGCATGTGACAAATTTCATCGAAATTCTGCCACGTGTGCATTCCACCAACCCGTATCGGAACAGTGTGGAGGAATATGTTCCAAACCTTCTCCTCAAAGGGACAGGAGACCTGTAGCCCAGCAATGGGAATTTACAGCCTGTTGTTGTTGTTGTTGTACTTTTTTTGTTGTTTTATCGCATTCAGAGGTGATGACTTAATACAGTTACACTTCTCGAAGAGCTAAAAATAGATTTATCTTGAGACACTAATATAATATCTCAATAAAAATACTTTGTTCAGTATTAAAGTATTATACTTACTTATTCATGGTCAAATTTAAAACAACAACCAGTGTAACAAGATTAAGATGTTCTTCTTATTTGATAAGTTTCAAACATGATTAAAAATATTCATATTAAAAAATAATGATTATAAAAAGGCATATTATTCAATACAAGATATTAAAAATAAAAACAAAAGAATAATTGTTATTTACTGAAAGATAATTCTTCTTTATGTGATTAAAATTCATGGTTCTTCTTGGTAGAATCCTTTCAACACTGTAACATAACTATTTAAAAGAGTTCTTATGAGCCTACTAGAGTAATAAATATTTTGATTGATTTATTGATTGATAAATGTGCTTTTACTATTAAAGATGGCAGCAGATCCAGATCTAAAGAAAAAACTTATATCCGGTAGAAGAGTAGAACTTGCAGAGGAATTAAGTGAGTAACTATTTTTATATGTTATTTTTCTTTATAAAAAATAAATAAAAAGTACAATAGAGTTACAAATAAATTGATGTTCTTTTTTTATTTAGATGTTACATAATTATGATTGTCATTATGCACTGAAATAGTTTTTTTTTAACTCAGAGATATCTTACTAATAATCATTTATGTTTATTAAACTATATATCTCAGATGTAAAAAGACGAAAATGTAAAAAGATGTTCTGTAAATTATTATTATGATAGTTAAAGATTTAATAAAGATAATTAATTTTTCTTCCAAAGTTTCGATAAGAACTTCACCTACATATCTTTAGAACAGATTATCTAAATGTCATATGATGTAATGACATATCAAGGTTGTAGTTGTTTACATACTCTTGTTAACTAATAATAATCTTTAATCAAAGAAAAAACTATTTCCAAACTTGAGCACCAAATACTAAATATATTTCTGTTTAAATTGAGCATGGATGTGGATGGATATAGATGTAGAGGACGTCAAAAAACGATGGATGGATTGTGTGAAAGACGATATGGTAAGAAAGAATGTTACTTGTGAGATGAAGTCTGACAGAGAAGTATGGAAGGAGAAGATATGCTGCGCCGACCCCAAATAAAATTAGGATAATGGCAGGAGGATGATTTCTGTTTAAATTAAACATGAGTTTTCTGTAATATTGACTGTGTTTTTGTTTCAGAGCGCGTAAGACAAGTTCAAGAGAAGCTAGAAGAGTTCATAGAGGCTCTGAACAAGGAGAAATAGTGTAAATGTATAGTGTAGGTGATTGTTTGCTCGCTGCGATGTATTATTGTTGATATTATGTCTAACTAAGTTATATTTATAATAAAAGCTGCACAAAATATACTTTGTTTTACTGCTTATCAGAATATCATAAACTATATAAAAAACCACATAAGTGTATATCTTCCGAATTGTTATTTATAAATGTACATATTATTGTTATGAGTACTATATTAATAATGTTTGTTTTTTATTTCTATTTCCACATATTTAAAGTGTGATCATTGCATCTTTACCACTTGTAAATTAAATAATAGAAAAAAAATAATAGTAAATGCTGCAAAGATTTACCCAATGTTGCAAATATTAAACATAAAAGGTGTAGTGTGTGTTTGCATGTATTTGTTTGATTTTATTGTTCCATAGCAATTTGAAGTAAATATACGATTATGTTTTCAATTAAAAGTATACTTTACATAATACTGTTTTAATTTTTTGATGATCTATCCACATAAATGAAAACCAAATATATTTTCTAAAATCAAATTTTAATAAAAAACGATTTGTACATTTCATGCATTGAAAACATCGTTGAATAAGAAAATTTTCACCTCACTGTTCGAATCCTCCAACGCATTTAAAATTTCACTGTGATGAGGTTCAGAAATACAATACTTTTGATTCCTCTGAAATATATGTTCAGCTAAAAGTAACGCTTCTTGGGAACCAGCTTCCAAAATACCTTTGATCACAAACGTAATGAACAATTTCCTAGCGTAGTTGTGCTGAAAATAATTGTCCAAGTAATTTTCTAAAATATTTTTGTAAATGTCAAGCACAGGTCGGAAGAACCTCGAGACCAACTCTTTTATCTCGTAACCAATGTATTTACCAAACACTTTACCCAAAATTTCAATAGCCTGATAGCGTTTTGTTGAATCAGTTGCATTTATTTCCAATTCATTCGTCTGTTTTATGCTCTTATAAAAGAGCATCGTTAAGTGAATCTCTGCGTATCTTCTAAAGTTTTCTTCGATGGGTAAAATTTTATGTAATCTATTGAGTATTCTTTCAAATAGCGCCATAGAGGAAACTCGTTCCTCTAAAAATACTTTAGTATATTTCAAGGAAAGTATAAATTCGTCCAAACATTCTAAAAGAACAAGTTTATTGACATCAGTTTTAAGAGAAACTTCTAGTGCATCAAAAAATTTATCGCACACATTTTCAATTAAATATTTCTGTTCGTCTTCAGATTTACAAAGCAACAAGTGTTTGCCTATAATTCTGAAATATAAAGATATTCTTGTATTAAGTTCGTAACTGTTTACTAGTTTACTGATACTCAGTTCGTTATCGATAAATTCCGTTAAAATATTAGTAATTACGTTTCGGTCTACTTCAGGAAGAAGATTTTCCAGACGACTTAGTGATTCCGAAGTTTTTTTCTTATCAATCTTTAAAAATATGTTGTACACGAATATCCAGTAATCTTCCTCTATATTTTTTGGTACGGATTTTGGATTCTCTAACTTCTCTAATAAAGCACATTTATCAGTTAACATTTTTGTATTTTCAATTAAAGATTTCAGAGCCGTCCAAATGGATTCATCAATTGTAATCTTTGTGAGATGTAATGAAAAACCTATATAAAGTGCAACTTTTCGTCTTAAGGTACAAACACGAAGGAAGTACTCAGCAGCAAATGCGGTATTAGATGATAATCTTAATAAAATTTTAGCCGTTCGTCTCCACTCCACAAGTTTCATTAGGTATCGTTCCTGGTCTTTAGTTCTACAAATAAACATTTTATTTGCAATTGCTTTAGCTCCCACCAATCGCCAATCGACAGCATCGATATCCAAAGTTGGCTTTGTTTTATGTGCATTCGATTTAAATTCAGTTAATATTTTTGATTGTATTTTATTTTCAGCATTAACTTGAGTTAATAATTCTGAAATATGTCCGATTAATGACTGATACGTCATTAGCGTACATAATGGACGAACTAACCACGGCTTAGGATCCTTTTGTAAAGCTTCTTCTAATAATAATCTGTGCTGTTCTGCTAAACCACCCGATTCACTAAAGTACACGCTTAAACTTTGAAGAAATCTATCATGATTTGTGCGCTCTTTAGAGACTAATATCGCTAAGCTCTTGCCACTTTCGAGGGGTTTCACGTCATGTCGCAAAGCGTTTAAATACATCGAATCTGTAGGTTTAAGTCTAAAGTTTTCATGAAACAGTTCACGTCGCAACATTTTTGCGTCGTATAGTCTACACAATAAATCAGGCTCGTCAGATGCTGCTTTGGCAAGTATGGGTATAGCATCGGGAAATTCCTTAATAGATATCTTATATTCTCCAAGAATATCCAAAAAGGCAATAGGGCTTAATGTCAAAACTTGAAGAGGTAATCGTTTAGCAATTAGTGCTTTTTCTTGTACATTCAATTTGTATTCAGACAAAGTTGAGAAATCCCGTATAAAACCCGACAGCAAGTGTTTTGAGATAGAAATATTATTTAATAAGTGTCTTATAATGACAGCATGGAGTCCTTCGCGGCAAATAAGTTCAGTAGATGAACCATCAAGTCCTAAATCTCGTCCAAACTCTAACAAATAGCCCCAGGCCTTATCTTGAGCACACCACACACGTTCCCGTTTCACAAGAGACCTTATCACCGCTGCTCGCAGTGTGTTTGGTTCATTTTTATGTTTCTCTACTAAAAACTTAAGTAACTTTTCAACTTGTTCCGAAACACCACCACTTTTGCTAACAAGAACCAACATAATATTCAATCTCCCTTCGATAGTGCTTTCGCCTGATAACTTCTTGCTTAGCTCTTGAAATGTTCCTCCGAAACCAGTGTATCGGTAGCGATTGAATAATTTGTCTAATTGAGACTTTTCCATGCTGACTATTGGACAAGAATAGCAGCTGTATTTTCTTTTTTTTAATACCTTCTTGTAACCGCAACCGATTAAAACTGCTGTTTTCACAGGGTCGAGTAAATAATAGTCTTCTTCGAGTTTTAAAGGCGTCGGTAATGAATATGGCCATTCGGCAACTTTATCGCCCAAATTTTTATCCACGAAGATTTGTTTTTTTAGAAGTGTTCGATCTTTTATATTCAAGCGTTTAAATAGTGGTTCTACTTTCTGGTAAGAAAACCAGTGCGCGAGGTAATCGGCTCGAGCAAGTTGCAAAATAATTTCACTAGCTTCATCTCTGGATAAACAACGAGCTAAAGTTTTCATATTAAGGAATGATGACGCATATAACTCAATTTTGGCTAAAACTCTACTTTTATAATGTTTCATTATGAATTCGGTCGATGATGGGCCGAAAGGATCCAGCTTAGTTGTATTAAAATATTTTTCAATAATGTCTAAAAATGTGTTTCCATCATACTTTAGTAAATATTTAACACATTTGAAGTAATAAGATTCATCTTTTAAATAACGCGCCAACGCAGTGCGATTGTTCGGTAAAATCTTAAAATATAGCACACAAGCAGAAGGACAGTTCTCGAAGAGCAATCTCACTTGCACCGGCGACAACTTGTCTATGATATTCGGTAATTCGTCTAATATAAATTCACTGGAACAATGCCAAAAAAACTTTATAGCTACATCGATATCAGACTTGTAATATTTGTAGAACTCCTGAGACCTTTCCGCGTCTTTTAAGTTTAATTGCAGCCAGTGCTTCATTTTATTTACAGCAGGTTGGATCATTTCTGGATAAAGAACATTCTCTAGATATGAGGGACTTATTACATCGCAATATTTCGGTTCAAGAAGCCAATGACATTTGAGTGATCTGCTCACAAATAGCATATCGTCATCTTTAAGGTTTTGTAAAATGTATTCAACATATTTATACTTAGAAGCGAGGTCGATTTTAAATATTCGGTCTATTGGTGATACTTCTGGTACAGTGATGATCTCTTGGATAGAAACATTTTCATCATACGCATTACTAACTAAAGAATTCAGATACCGATGCCGTTCTTTTAAGGATGAACCTTTTAAGGTTACCGGTAAATATGCAGACATCTGAAAATATATTGGAATTATATGACATTTACACATTACAATGACGTAAGGATCGTAAAATACTTATTTATTATTATACCCACGTATGAAGTTATTTTTAACATTGAGAACTAGACTAAGTACTATAGGTTAATGAAGTAGGTACCTATCACCTTTTTTAATTATAATAATTATAGGACAACTATAAATACTCGTATTTACTATTTTAAACTAATTATCTCATTTCCAAATTGAAACGTCACTCTAAAGCTATTACAATATAATTTTATAAGTCGCTTATTTTAGCATTATAAGATAATTTCAAAACGTGTATTAAACAAGTTCAATAAATCATCTTTATCACGAAACTATCGATATATAGTTGACTTAACGACAACACTGTCATAAGGAATAATCATTACTCAATTGAGTCATCACTATAATAATATAATGACGTCAGATAACCCTAGCATAAAACTAAAAAAAAATCTAGAGTACGACGCCACAACACAAAACAATAACCCATAACAAACACTAAACAAGACTTACCTCGGTACTATATAATTAATACTAACTGAAACAAGTGGTATGTTATAGTGTTGCACCGGTTTCTTGTTGAATACAATAAAAAACAAAGATACATTACTAAAGGAAGGAACTCACTAGTTGCAATTTATTTTTATATTTTGTACATCACTTGAATCAGAAAATTACTATAAATCTAGATTGCATTTACTAGAATTATATAAATAAATCTATAGAAATATTTTCTTTTTGTTAGGATATTAAAAAGTAAAAACATAGCTTTTCAAACTATAAAAATATAGGAACATTATTTTAATCGATTTATACAACATTAAATAATCAACTACAATCGAATAATAATGTTAATAAAAGATAATGATGGTTTTAAATTTTAATAGCTTTATAAATATGCAAATACCGACACACACTTATTATATGAAAAATGATATTTAAAATTTTGTCGCTGGTAATGTGAAAGATATTTGTGATATTAGTCATTAGAGAAATGTCATTTTTAGACAAAACTAAGTTAAGGAATTATTTCCTGTAAGATGAATTACTAAAACTTTACTGCTGTTTATGTATCCTAGTAGTTAAATAAAACATGGAAAATACAGAAGTGGAAGACCAAATAACTTTATCAGCACTAAAATTCGTATGTGGCGAAAATGAATACGTTTGTAGGTTATGTTTATCACCAGCCAATAACAAATATATAAACATAGAAGACACTGTTAAATTACAGACATGTTACTACGAAAATTCGATTTCGTATCAAAGTATGCTTTGCAATTTAAACGTAAGTATTATCCATACAAATGGTTGTCTCAGCTCATTATTATAAGTATAACAATACGAATAAATGTTGTTTATAAAAAAATGGATTTGCCATTTACGAGTAAAAAAAGGTCTTGTATTTTCACCGATCTTTGGACTCAGTTAAAATCCTGTTTTGTGTTTACTATCTTTTTTTTAATATTAACAATTTTAATAGGTACCTGAGGAACCTCTATTGCCTCAAATTCTTTGCAAGAATTGTGCGAAAATAACTATTAACTGTTATTTATTCCAACAACTCCGTCAGTTCTCCATGGATAAATGGGTCAAAGTATTACAACTTTTGAGAAATTCTCTTTCTCAATTGGATTCACTCAAGACAGATACTCAAACTGCATTTTTAATTTTAAATAAGACTGATAATCTTGTATTTACAAATCATAAAAGTTATGAAGTTAAACCAAAGAAGGTGGCCATTTTAAAAGAAATAATGAGGAGTTGCCGAAAGTATATTCAGGCCCAACAAAAATTGAAAGAATGCATATGTAATGAATGTGGCGAAAAGTTTCCTACTCATTTTCTTTTAGTAAAACATATAAAGGCTCACAATAAAACTCATAACCCTTGCAAAGAATGTCCAAAATCTTTTTCTACACCAACACAATTACAAGAGCATATGGAAAGAGTTCATTATCCAAAGACTTTGCAATGTGATAAATGCTCCTACATGTCTAGTACACTCAAGATATTAAAATCACATGAAAATCATTACCACATACCAGCTAAGTGTAAATTGTGTAATATTGAGTTTCTATCAAGAAAAGCGCTACGAGCTCATCTTGACAATCACAATGCCAAAGTATGTTCTCTGTGTGACAAAAAATTTCTGAACATACATACTTTCAAAGTACATATTAATAGATGTGGAATAACAGGATATAAGCCAGAGAGATATGTTTGTGATATTTGTAATAAATGTTACAGTAGCAAAAATGGGCTAAGATCACATTTAAAGATTGACCATGGATTTGGAAAAGTATTATCTTGTAGTTGGTGCAATAAGAAATTTGATGCCAGTAGTAGATTGAAGGACCATATTGTTAAACATACAAAGGAAAGAAATTTTCATTGTAATCTATGCGGTGGTCAGTTTGTTACGTACCCAGCTTTAGTATACCATGTAAGGTTACATACAGGAGAAAGACCATTTCCCTGTGATTTATGTGATGAAAGTTTTCTTTCAGCATCACGGAGAATGGAACATAAAAAACGAAAACATATTGGACCTACAAAAGCTTGTACATTATGTCATATGAAATTTATTACTAGTCACCAGCTACGTAAGCATTTCCAGAGGCATTTTAACCCAAACAGCAAACTATTTATCACAAAAGCTGATTTATTAGAATTACAAAAGGCTGGAAAACAATTGTAATTACATACTTAACATTCCACATTTCTTTAACAGGATGTATATTTATCTTTTTAATTAAACAATGTTTTTATTGACTAATAAAGAAATGAAATCTGAATGACCTTTTATTATTTTTATTATCTACAAAAATACCTACATAATAAAAAATCCATAAAATATCCCATTTGAAGCAAACCTTAAATGTTTAAGTTACTTATGCAGCTCTCTCTTTTCCAAATTTACTGATGAGATAACATATGGCTGTGTTTATTTTAAGTACACAAAAATAAATTTAAATCTTAAATGAAATATAAATATTTATTGTTTGTTTTTCCCAATTTTTGATGACATTTTAGTAACATTATCTATGAAAAAAATGCTAGCATTCTGTTTTTCAGAGTAATAATTCAATAAATAAAACAAAAAATTATGTATAAATAATTTATTGACTAAAAAAAAAAGAGTACACCCATGCAAATCAGGGATGTATTTTTTTTATTTGAGTAATTGGAAATGATGTTCCATTTAAGGTTTGATTTTATTGTCATTGAATAAAAAAAATATATTTAATTTAATTAGAATGCTTTAATAACCTATAATAAACCTAGAAGAAATTATAATTTTTACAATAACCTAAGCTTTTAATTGCTAATAACAGATACAATATTAGTAAACAATTTTATATCTTTAACTTGGCTACAGCTTGGTTTGTTTGGTTAATGTAAAGATATCACAGTTAGTTTTCAGTTTTAATGATAAATCTTCGCATGTTCTGTTCAACTGGTAGATTTGGAGGTATCATGTTTCTACCGTAGTACAATTTGCTAGTGGGGTCATGATGTCTACTTATATGTTGTTTCAAGAAATGTGTAGTGACAAATTTTCGTGAGCAAATTTCACACATTAAAGTCGGTCCTACATGTTTAAACTTAATATGTTCAGCTCGAGCAGAAGCATTGACAAATCTTTCACTACAAAATTTACAAGTGTATGGCTTTTCACCAGTGTGTCGTCGGGTATGATATAAAAGTGCTTCTTTTGAAACAAATCTACTATTACAAATGTCACATTTAAAATTCTTTTCACCTGTATGTTTTATCATATGAACCTTCAAATAACTGGGTGCGGTGAACTTTTTACCACATTCTTTGCAAACATGTGGCTTAGCATTTCCATGTGCAAACCGATTGTGTACCCTTAGTCCCCCCGGGGTACTGTAGGCTTTTTCACATTTCTCACATGTATAGGTTTTCTCCATATTACTTCTAATTGGATGAGGGTCAATTAAATTATTAAGACATAACTTAACATGCTTTTCATAAAATTCTTTAGTTGTGTATGATTTTCCACACTTTGGGCAGGAACTTTTTGCTTTATGCTTTTCTTCATGTATATGTAATTTATCTAGGCCATGACATGGCTTACCACATTCCTTGCAAACATATATATTATGAAGCCTATCTTGATGGTCTCGTAGGCCCTCTTCGGTACTCCTATATTGTGGACACTCAGGACATTTATACTTATGGCTAAGACTCTCATGAGAGACCAAATCAATGTCACTCTCAAATGTTTCAGTACACTTATCACAGGTCAAAGTTCCATGTATTGCTAAGTTGTGTGCCTTTATATCTTCAAATGTATTAAAATATTCATCACAAAGATGACATTCAAAAGGTAATTTTGATACTATAGGTTTTTGCTTCTTTTGAGGTTTATCCACAAGTAGCACTTTAGAATCTAAATCCTCTATCACAATATATAATGTCTTATTTGTATTGCTTGTATCGATATCAGTGCTAAAGTTATTTGTGAGATTTTCAAATACTCCATTCAGAATATGCGACGAATTCTGACATTTTTCTATAAAACGAGCCGATGAGAGCGCAATGTTAACACAATCAGTACAGACTGCTTCAACCCCGGTTATTTCATCACAAATCTGTAAAAGGAATCTTACTTAGAAACATATTTATAGAGTATAAATTAACAATACATGGTAAGCTATACTTACAGTTTCATCAAAGAGTTTTGTTAGAATTTCAGAAAGCGGCTGAAAAATACCACTAGATGGATATAAAGAGACTGCATCATCAAAACGAACATACTGCTCTTTAATAATCTTTAAACATAACCTGCAATGGCTGTACCGTTTCTCATTCAAAATGTTTGATACAATTATATTCAAATTAATATCTTCCAGCATATTATATAAGTTATATTATTAAAGTTAATACTATAAGTAAACTTGATTAAAAATTCAAAATAGATTTAATCAAAAAATACGCGGGCTTTCAAAACCTTTCGTTCAAGAATTCGATATATACGTGCAAATTAATTGAGCGCCATTTTATGTCAAACAAAATGATACTTGGAATTCTTTATTCATATACCAGTAACAGACATGGATAAGTTTTTTTTCATTAATAAATTTAACTTACAAAAAACGTTTAAAAATAAATAAATTATATTTGTTTATTAATTAGTAAATTATTTTGTTATTAATTCTCAATATATTTTATTCGTTATATTTTTTTTGGTAGCCATACACAAATGATTTGTCATAATTAAATTCGTTGTTTTGACGTTTACGTTCCGTTTAGGTTTATTTAAATATTTTTGAAAGAACATATTTGTTCCAAACTTCTTTTCAATTTTTAGAAAACTGTATAATTTCCTTAAACTAGAATGAGCCACCGAATAATAAGCAACAAATTAAATTGGTACCTTATTAATAAATCTACTAAATATTTATTTCTTTGTCTTAAGAAATTGAATCGTGAAGTGTTTTTAGTCTATATTATTAATAAATTATGATGATGATAATTTACTATAACATTTATCAAGTTTTTTACTGCTTAAATAAAACTATGCTTAAATTATTTTTACTCTCTTTGGAAACATAATGAATGTTTAAGTTTAAAAGATATTTGAACACGAACGATATTATGAACTATTTTGTTACGTACGGATATCTTAAAAAATACATGTTTATTATAATGTTATAAGTCAAGAAAATCATAACACAGGCATTCAGAAAATCAATATATAATATTAAATACAACAAACTAATATGAATGGAAATTAAAAAATATTGTTATTAGAAAACATCTTTCTATTTAACAAACATTTTTTTAAACGATATAAAATTTACCAATCCACACCAAGTAGACGTTTGTTTGCTATCATTTTTCCAACAACTTTTCGTAAAACGTTACTGGCATCATCAAAAACTTGGTTGAAATCAAGAGGAAATTCTGGAGGTATATCTAAAAATATATATTTAGTAAACGCTTCGGTATTTTTAGGTTAAATGTAATAAATAATCGGAATAATAACAAACATGAAATTAAAGTTCCTTTATCTTCTTCATCTGTGTCATCAGAGTAAATAACGTTTACATTCATCTGTTCCATGAAATAAAAAAATAAACATTAGACAACATAAATCATAAATTACGATTAAATGTTAACTTTTCTTACAATTATTAAAAACAAAGCAATATTTCTATATTTATATTCCATTTTGATAGTTTAATACATAACAATAACACTCTTTGAGGAAGCACAGCTTAAAACTATTTAAGACAACTGCGAATATTTTTTTGATTTACACTAAGGAGGAAACATACTGAAGATAATCCATTATTATCTTTGAAACAAAATTCTTAAAGTAGTGTTAAAAAATTGAGTTATATATAAATTAAAAAAAAATGACGCGATCATAATTTATCACGGGGCTTAAAGATACTTTGTGATAATTTACCAGTACCTTATTAAGTTAATCGTTAATTTGGGAGGAGCAAGTAGTAAATGAAAAAATGCTCATAATAAAGTTTGTATACGTGTATAAGGCTTAAAAGAAAAATAACCACAATGGAAATGAATACAAAATATTGCAACAGTATTGTACTTAATAAACTATAGACAAAAATGTCTGTGTATAGGCGTCATTATTTTAAGCCACTGCATGCATAAGAGCAGAAGCGTGTCTATGACATTTAGTCGACAATTAACAATAAAGCAAAATGGCTGAAACTCGTTGGTCTGCGACAGACGTCCCGTGAAATATGTGTAATATTGAAGGGTCACTATTGTAAATAAACATTAAAGTGCAAGTGGCGTATTTCTTGTCGTGTTCCGTGATAGTGCATGCTGTGTTTACCTGTGTGTTAACATTGTGATAATACGAATATAAAGTAAAGTTTTTAAGTGTTTTTGTGTCTTGTTTTTACGGAGATCATCAACTTGCTGTCTGATTTGGATTTATGTTTACTTGGTTACGGTTAGTACTATAAAACTATTTTGTATATTTTTATTCTAAAAATTAACTTTCCGTTGGTATAGTTTCTGTGATGCGTGTAAATAATTTAAAAAGTTTTGACAGATTTTTTTGTCTCGTACTTTTTATGTTTTTATAGTGAGCGCGAGCGAGAAAGTAACAGTAGAGTATGTGGAGTTGTGTCACTCCCTACGTTAATGGAAAGTGTGTCGCGTATTATTGTTTTGGTGGTGACCTATTACGAAATAGTAGATTCATAGAGCGGTTGTCAGGTCGGAGGTCATTCAGAGGCAATTAGAGGCCGGTCCTCTAAGATTAAGTGTGACATAAGGCGCGTAGGCTGTCAGTCTAGCGCTTAGAAGTGACATCATTACAGCGTATTTTTAGGAAATATTAGATGTTTTTAACATTGTTTATACACAAAGAAGACTTGCCAGGGTCTGGCTGACACCGGCGACGTCTCGTCCACGTTCACGTAGACTCTGTCGCCTAAATAATATAATTTATTGTTATCAAAGGATGTAAGTAGATTAGGTCAATGTATGACTTGTTTGACAAAGAGCTAACTAGTAGACCAATAAGTTTCAATTGCATACTTTATTCATTGGCAGTCAGATATGGACTTGTAATCTAACTAAACTCATATCAGTCAGTAAATAAATATTATAAATAAACTTCAAGTAACCTAATGAGTACACAGATTATATTTAATAGCTACATACTAATTATTTAGCCAGAAATATCTAAACATCATGTTTACAATTTTAATTATCTGTTGTTAACTTTATTTCAAGATTAATAAAAAAACAAATAATCATGAGAATTAATTAAGAAAATATTATTGAATACTATAAACATAACTGTGCACAAAATAAAGGCTATAATTATATTCAAACTAATGTATTACAGCTCACTGACTTCAAAAACGGAGGAGGTTCTCAATTTGAGTGTATTTTTATTTATTTAAACAAACCTACAATATCAGAAACTACATTGATATGATGCATTGGTACTTGAAAATAAAACCTCAGAATATTTACAAAGAAAATAATCAGTTTTTGTTAAAAGTATATTTTTACCTTATATTCTATATTATAACTCACATCTATTTACATAGAAAATCTAATGCAAGTATTATATGAGACATATAATAAGTTATATGTATCTGAATATGTAGCTATGGTATTATATTTATAAGGTCGTACAAGCTAGTAACTAGATGGTACAAATTGGAATTTAATTATTTTTAACAATTTAATCATACTAAGTCTGAATAATTTGCTCATGAGTCTAATTGCTAGCTTATAAACAGAAAGATTAGAAGACTAAAAGTCCAGATTTCTCTTCTTACCTTTTTTTATTTAAAATATATTTATACTTGACTATAATATCTGATAACTGCTGCAACAGGTTCATTTAGTAGTCAGTCAATTTATAAATTTTTACAAAATACATTATTTCATAGTATTAGAATAATATTTTTATATTTCTTACTTTCTCGTCATGAAGCTTGGTTCAATGAAAGAGGGTAGAAGTAGATTATATTTTTTTTAAGAATGCTAAAGCTTTAAATCATATCACATAAATTGACTTCGAGTTATTTAGCCTGAGGCTCATAGGCCTTTCATATATAGTTCAATAAAAATATGTAAATTTGGTGTGCGAAAGCAAATTATTCATTACACAATTAACTTGCATAATAGTAAAAATTCTTGATAATAACATTGTATTTCTACATAACCTAATCTACTAAATCTATGTATGAAACTGTTATACAAATTACTATAATTTAAAATGATTCTCGCGATACATACTATTATGTATTTTATAATATTTGTGTTATAAGTTATAATTGCTTGGCAAACTGTCTTGTTTTCATATGTTGTGTTATGCAAGTTTTTAGTTGTTAAATGTTTATGAGCACTGAAACATTTGTAGCGCTGTGACCTTGTGTATAATGGTCTTTCTAACTATTATATATAATAATTGATTTGTCCATAAATTATATTCCGGGAGTTATGTCCTATTATTGTTGTTTATTGGTATATTTTATTCATATAATATGTGGTTTTTATTAACTAACTGCTTAAAACTTATATCTCTTATTTACTTTAAAAGGTTTATTATTATTTATTATAAAATATTAAAATATATGTTTATTGCAAAACTCTAAGTTTGAAACAATAATTGTAGAATAATAACCTATACATAGTTCTATAGGTTCCTTAAAGTGCTGTATTAAGTTATGGTGACAATATGACTTCCTATGACTTTTGTCAATATTTCATCTATTTTTGTTCTATTTGTATTATCTGTAGTCCATGAAATATAACTTTTTGCATATATTGTTCAATTGTATTACATGGAAAGACATTATAAATATTTATGATTTGAAGTAAAGTGGTATAATTGCCCATTTAGTTGTTTCAAGAGAAACCTCTATGTCTGTAGTGCCCTTCACGCCTCATACACATTTATCCTTGTACATGCGTGTGCTGAATATTTCGATTTCAAAAACTGTTAAATTAAAGCCTCTAAAAAGCAAGATTACAATCAAACTCCTTTGATTTTTGTGTCATGCGATTATTTCATTTTACTATCCTATATTCTACTATTAATATACCAAAATATATAAGCACATTAGTCAAAACATATAGCTACAAATGGTTCAGAAAGTCAATTCTAGCCAGAAGAACCAGCAAGAAACTCAGTAGTTATTCTTTTCCATCGTTTCATTTACAGAGTATATCGACAATGTATGGCAATGAAAGATTTCCTAAATGAAATAGTCAAATAAAGATGATCAAAAGATTTATAATCATAAATGAATACTCTGCCCATTTATGTGGGGTTTGGCCAAATGTGAAATTTGCTCGAATTAAAATTTGGCACATATTTATAACCAGTCGCCAGTCAGTCAGCAGTCAGACGCCAGTCAGGCGCCAGCTAGACGCCAGCCAGACGCCAACATATCTCGGGAATGTATTGGTTAAAGGGTTGGTAGGGACCACGCGGCTATCAATGTAACACAGTTATTTATTCGCACGTAAACGGCCATTATAATCGTGGCTTATTGTAATAGAAATATCCATATTCTTGTACACTTGAAACTCTACCCCTTTAGGTTAAGGTTCCCGGTTTGTTTGCGTGTGTGTGCGTTACGTCGCGACGAGTGAAATCGGACACGTGTATGCTTAGTACATAACGTCAGTGGTTCGCAATCTTTAACAAATCAAGTACTTTTTTTTTAATTCATGTTATGACTAGGAAATAAAATATAAATACGTTTGAAAAGTAAAAGCCTAAAACCCGGAATATGTACATGGAATATGTACCATTTTCTTTTAATAAAAGGATCCCTTTATTACAGTCTTTTTTGGGACGTATGTATTCAAAATTTTGACGTATGAATTTATTTTTGATGCGGAACATTTTTTTCTCTATGGGCTTCATGGAATGATAGTATTCTGTGCACCACGGATTGAGACCTATTGCCCTAAGCTCTTATCGTTTTAATATTCTATACTAGAGTTGAATGATTTAAGCACTAGATCCTAGGAAATATATTAAAAGGGGTTGTTTCATGCAAAAGAAAACCATGATAGATAAGATCTACGAGATTCGGTTTCTTAAGTAATAACATTCATAATTAAAGTACTTCATAAATCAGGAATGATACTCAGTTGCAAATGTATGTATAATAAAAGACTTAATATTTTGTTATTTTTTTTTGCAAAAGACGTTATGAAATCATATGTGTAAAGATATATTTATCATTTAAAATATAATTAGTACACATAGACTATAAAATATAGCCTATGCCTTCATTGCAGTTCATGTTTGCTTCATACAAAGTACATTAAATTCTGTGGCTTGGCCGTAAAGGGCAACAGAGTTATTTTAACATTTATAATATTATTATATATAAATTCAAATGTACATACTATACTATACTTACACATACATATACGTAATATTTATTTTATTAAGAATGGTAATTGGTGCGGCATCTGTTATAAACAGTCTCAAAACTAAATTAATTAGATAAGACCAATGAGGATACTCACATGTAGCTTCTAAAATGCTAGTCAAACATGGATTGACCAATCCTGAATGGTTATTTGTCAAACGCAGCCGATGACGTGATATTCGACGAATGACCGTTCGCTGTTTACTCAGATTGATAAATCTGACACTGCTCATTATTTCAGAAAGTAGCGATTGGTTTCTTTAAATTACAGAGATGCCAAAAGTTGCATCAATATACATAAGTGCTTTTGACTTTTTTTATTTTAATTTAAACTAACGACCCTCCCTGGTTCACACGGGTGCAATACTATATGTTTTACAGATTTTTTTTTATTTACGATAACATATTAGAAACATCTAAAAATATCAGTATTTATTTTACTATATTGTTCACGTATTATATACAAAAACCTTCCTCTCGAATCAATCTATCTATAAAAAACTGCATCAAAATCCTTTGCGTAATTTTAAAGATGTAAGCATACATAGGGACAGAGAGCGGTAAGCGATTTTTCTTTTATACTATATAATGATGCGCAAATATCTGAAAGAGCCTAAGTTCATGCTAGTTAAATTATATCACTTGCCTGTCCTACGTGGTTAGTGTTATTAGTGCGTATGAGCACGTAAAGCAGCGATTATACACTAGTGAAAGGATACAGTAAGAGCGTGCTACGTAAGAGCTGAGTCTGAGGCGGTGGCGACTGGCGGTGTGCGTCGAGACGAATGTAACATGACACCGCTAACATTGTGTGCTGGTGCTTAATAAGCGCTAATGGCCATTGGCCCTTCGTGCTCGGAACGTGTACGCATAGTTTTATGAGTTGCTTTAATGAAACCAACCCCTTCAACGCAGCTAGCCATCGCATCCTCGCGATATTGTTACCGAATAAATAATTATAGCCGAGCCGGGATATCTCATTGGATAGATTATAGAGCTTAAATGGGGATTATTATGTGTTGTTTTTAATTGATCTCGTGTTTGTCGTAAAGGAAAATATTGTGAGAAGATCTATATGTGTCGTATGATATACTGGCAAATATTTGTCTGTCCAGAGATTTTTTTTTATAAATGATGGAATATATACGGAAAAGATGTAGTAGCCTAAATACCCTTTATACTTTGAGTAAGGGCATAGCCCTAACTTGAACAATCTGTGCGGAAACAGGTGACAAACGCACACACGCATACATGATATAAGAGATTTCGATATTTTCAATATTAAAAATACGAAAGACTTAAATAATCGAATATTATCCCCACGTTGCAGTAATATAACTTAAATATCTTATTATTACTATTATAATGACCACAAAATATCAAGGGATACATTTTCGAATTTAGTAAACAGTAGCGATTGTTTCTCTAAACGGTAACGTACAACGCAAATGCAATGCAAAGCAATCGATTCATGATCCCGCAGTAAAATGTAATGTTCTGCCTTTGTAGTTGGCGCCATAAACGTTTAGAAACGCGTCAATTTACGGCTAAGACCAATTCGCTTTATGCTTTGGTTATTCCGTACGGTCGGCGCTCACACCGCACCGTAAACATAACTGGTTAAAATTGCAACTTTTGAATTTGGAACTAGACGAATTCTTCATCGTCCAATCATAGTGGTGACAGTCATGTCGGATTATTGTCTCTGGCTTGATTCCAATTTTAAAATTATTTATTATATGTCTCGTTGCGTCTCGTTGTGATTTTAAAATTCTGTATTACTTCACGGTCAGTTTTTACGACTTCAATATGTTTATTTCGATCTTTCCGCACCGAGGAATGTATGGTTTATTAAAGATTCCTTATAGTGAAACCATTAATTGCTAACTGTCATCACGACATTTATAACGGAGCTGTACACAAATAGCTGAATTCTTGTGGTTCCTGTATTATTCGATCTAGTTTGTAACTGAGCGGAGCGTGGACCAATATCGATATGTTTACTGTACTGTAGTCGAAGTAATAAGAGTACTTCATTGCTCTTTGACCACAGAATCTCGTAAGCTAAGGTCGTATCTATTTGATATTGAACGTATGTTATGAGATCTAGTAAATGTTTAAGCATTACATTTGCATTAAATAATCTGGATTAGTTTACGTTTTCTATCGAAGAATTGTTGACTGGTTTATTACTTAGATATATAAAAAAAGAACATGTTACTTACGCTTGTCACATTATTAGTCTAAATTAAAAGCAGACGAAAATGCCCAATATACGAAATTTATCTGAACTTTATCTTCTGGTATAAGTTTAATGTTTATTGGTTTAGTACTTTGAAGTTAGTCGGTACTAAAATAAATATAGCCATCTCCTCATACATTAGTTTATTGGCGACTCGGCCCGACTTGATACCCTATAGCACTCGAGTACTATGTAGCTTAGTTAGTACTACCCTTGAAATTTTTTTTATTCCAACATAATTTCCGGAGATTACACAACAAACAAACTTTACTTTACTTTAATTTACTTTTACTTTACACAACAAACAAATAATTTACCCCTTTACATGTATACAGATACAATATTACGTGTTGGTATATTATGTTTTGAAGTTGTTAATCTAGATGTTATGATGAAATGAATGACTAAACTCTAAGATTATCTAATCAAAATGTTTTATATGTACATTGCGAATCATATGACGCGTTTAAGTTAAATAACATAGTTATCTTACCAGTAATTCAATAAACTTTGACATCATTTTTTTTAACTTTTACTTATCAAGATTGATTGTGTATTTAATTTGTCATTTCCGCGTCTTAATTATGACTAATGACCTTTCCTAATGATATGAATATAACTCTCGAAAGAAATAGGTACATGGAAATAAATATAATTCTGATAAAACGTGTCGTAATTTTGACGTCGCGTCGGTGTGATAGAAGCCAAGAATGCAACAGTAGCACCGACTTCTGATATTGGCTTAAGTCGTAACTTTAGCAATATCACAATTTCGTTTACAATTATTCATGCATATATATATTTAATACAGTGACGCTATGTTCGCTCTCGTATTATAAAACGATGACATAATAACCTGGTCACAATTTGAATATATTCGTATATTGATAGCAAGTGGGTATGCGGTGCCAAATTGTCGCTTTGTTCGTAAATGTTGATATGGTTAAAGTATTTAAAAAAATCGATGTATGGCTAAACTTTTTAACCGACTTCAAAAAAAGGAGGAGGTTCTCAATTCGTCGGGGCCTTTTTTTTTTTTTATTTTTTTTTATTTTTTATGTATGTTACCGAATTACTCGAAGATGGCTGGGCCGATTTTGACAATTCTTTTTTTGTTTGAAAGGGCATGTTTTACAGGTGGTCCCATTGTCAGGAGAACAGGATCTGATGATGGGATCCTGGAGAAATCGAGGGAACTCCTCAAATTTTATAGGCACACCTATAGTGATTTCGGTTTTATTCAAAGTGGCTTGGTCATATGCTTACGAAAAGTGACATTTGATGAAGTAGAACTGATGATGAAGACCACAACTGGTAATCAGAACCTATTAGTAAGTAACTATTTTACGGGTTTAGTTCTATTTCTTTAAGATAGTCTTCAAGCAATTGATGTTAGTAAACATGCCTATAATGAAGTCTAGCTGATGGTGGACTACCAAGAGAACTCCTCAATGATTAACGGTATTGCATCGGGAAAAATGGTATTGTCTAATTGACGATGAGCAGTTAACATTAGGCTATTGTAACTTAGGTAACGCTTAATTTGAGTTGCAGTCCACATCGTATTGAAACGGCGTTGAGTTATGTTTAGAGTCGAAAGCCGAAATGTACTGAGTATAATAAAGTGAATGACAAACACTACCAATTGTAATTATAAATAACAAAACAACACTGAAAAGCAGTAAATAAATTTTTATAAATAAAAAATAACCGCCTTCAAAAATTAACTAAAAAGAAAAAAATAATCAGTTACATCCATATCCAATTTACGATTTTTTAATCACCTTTTGAAGTCGGTGCTAACAAAGTAAATAAATTCCTATATTGAAATCATTTAATTTGTATCGATAGTAAGGTTTGTCTAATGGTGTCATCTATACAATAAATAGATTTAGGTTTGTATGTATGTATGATGTACCTATATTAGCAATTTTGGCACCGACTTTGAGAGGTGATTAAAAAATCGTAAATTGGATATGGATGTAACTGATTATTTTTTTCTTTTTAGTTAATTTTTGAAGGCGGTTATTTTTTATTTATAAAAATTTTGACATCCGTGGTCGAGTAGGGTGTACACCGGTTTTCATAGGTATTCCACTACAAGGTCCTGGGTTTGACTCCCGGCCGATTCGATGTAGAATGTTCATTGGCTTGTTATGTTCTTGGTTCCTGGGTCCTGGGTATTTGTGGTACCGTCGTTACTTCTAATATTCCATAACACGAGTAAATTTGTAGTTAGTTATATTGGGATCAGAGTAATGTATCCGATGTTGTCCAATATTTGTTTATTTATAACCAGATGTAGTTAACATCTAGTTAATTTCAACTCAAGCTCAAAGGAAACGTCATAAGTCATCTTGCACGTGTTGGACACCTACCACATTTATACCAGATTGGATCAGCGTGCTGAAATAATCACCGAATTATTTACAATGGGGCTATTAAACAGAAGTATTATATTGACTAGCTTTTACTTTTACCTATGTATCATATATTCCTGAAAAGTGTGTGTGATGTTATATTCGTAAAAAGTGTTCTCCTAGACAAACCTACACAGAACTCTTTAAATTATATAGAAACTATCAGACCCAGCCACGCGTTGCTGTGGCTACATTATACGTTGAATGAATATTGTATGATAATGTTTTGCCAAAAACTTCTGAAGCACGCTGATTGTTATAGCACCAATTTCATGTCAAAATATTCAGATTCCTTTGTATGATGCTCCTTAAAAAAAGGCAGCTTTATTTTTAATGATATAATACATAGATGAAATATAGTGCTTACGGGTTCTAGATTATAATCCAGCATATTATGTTTTGACTGATATCGTTTTTATTTTAATAGATTATATCGGTACTATACATTATCACATTCATTTACATTTAATTACACTAATGACCGCTTTTAATTGGTAGTAGGGTCTAGTGCACATACACCTGGATAATATTTATTTATTTATTTTATTTATGTACCAACAGAATATACAGAGAATTATATACATGAAAAATGTGTACATAGGGATAACTTATCTCTAACAAGAGATCTCTTCCAGAAACCCTGAATCTAGTGGAGATTATTTGTAGTACAGATTTATGGTGTAGGTACAATATCAATTAGTTTTATATTATAAAATTCAAGTAGACTTAACGATAAATTAATATATTACACACTAAATACAAATAAATACATTAATATATACCTATATATATACATATACACATATATATATGTATATATTATTATTATATACATATATATACATTCAACGTACATAAATACAAAAATATATATATATATAAATACATACATATAAAATAAATTAAACTTAAGTGGAAAGAAAGTGTTGCTTGACTCTGATTTTAAACGAATTTATTGTAACATTATTATAGAAAATATTATCGGGAAGAGAGTTCCATAGGCGAGCGGCAACAACGAAAAACGAGTTACCATAGGAAGTAGTATTAAAAAATGGTACCTCAAGAGTTTTCGACGCCACACATGCGCGTACTGGTCTTTCACGAGCAGGACAGAACAGAAAACGCTCATGTAGGTAATCAGGGCTACCATGTTTTAATATTTTAAAAAGAAGCGATAAAATGTGCAAGCTCCGGCGAAGTCGGATAGGAAGCCACTTTAACTGACGTCGATATTGAGAAATGTGATCAAATTTGTGCAGACCGTAAATGAAACGAATGCACAAATTTTGAAGTCTATCTAGTTTGTCAAGCAGCTCATCATTCGCATCAAGATAGCAAACATCAGCGTAGTCCAGGATGGGAAGAAGAAGGGATTGTGCAAGTAAAATTTTTGTTTTGAAAGGAAGGAAGTTCTGCAAACGTTTTAGAGAATGCAGAGAGAAATGGACACGTTTACTGACTTCGTTAACCTGAGCTCTCCATGATAAATTGCAATCTATAACTAGCCCCAGATTACATGCTTGGTCACTATATGTAATTTTAGTTCCACCATAGACAATTGATGGTACAATATCCCAATTAATCTTGCTACGTAACTGTCTGGTACCTATTATCAATGCCTTCGACTTCAAGGGATTAACAAGAAGACCAAAGGATGCAGCCCAGTTCTTAATTTTTGCAAGATCATAATTGATATCATGTATGGTCGAACACAGATTTGATAAGGTGGCGTGTCTATAAAGTTGTAAATCGTCTGCATAGAGATGGTAGTGAGAAGAAATAACTTTGGTAATTTCATTAATGAAGATTGAAAACAGAAGAGGAGAAAGTACGCCGCCTTGCGGAACGCCAGCAGAGAGATCAGCCCAGTCCGAGGAAGCCTCATCAGACTTTACCATCTGCCGACGACCACGAAGATAAGATTCGAACCAATCAATCACAGGCTGAGCAAAGTTAAGTGAGCGAAGGATACCAAGCAATACATCAAAGTCGACTGAATTAAAGGCATTGCTAAAATCGAGCAAAATGAGAATAGTAAACTCTCTTTTGTCCATAGCAAAGCGAATGTCTTCAGTGACTTTAAGCAGTGCGGTGGAAGTACTGTGACCGGAACGGAAACCGGATTGAAAAGGACTAAGGAGATGATTATGTGTTAGGAATTCTGACATTTGCTTACGTACAACGTCTTCAAGGATTTTTGATAGGATAGGCAAAATAGAGATGGGACGAAATTGTGAAAATGAAGATGGATTTGATATTTTAGGTAAAGGAATCACGTGTGCTAACTTCCAAACTGTTGGAAAGGTATTGGATTCAAAGGAAAAGTTTATAATGTGAGTAATAACAGGGTTTAAAGAGTCAAGGACAGGTATTAACATATCCCGACTAATGTTGTCATTACCAACCGCCTTGGAAGTGATAGACAGGATTCTTCTCTTGACTTCGCTCTCTGTGACTGTATGAAAATTAAAAGGGATACAATCAGGCGTGATGGCGTTCGCCATCTTTAACAATGTTTCAGCCTTCGTAGAGGCTGAAATTGTTAAAGGGGGAGTAGAAAAATGTTTATTTAGAGAATTCAAATCAAATGAATGTTGAGAAGATTTTGAGGGATTACCCACGCCTAAGGAGTTAAAAAATCTCCACATTTGTGAAGTGGTCAGTTTATCGATGGAGGAGTGGATGAAACGGCGTTTAGCATCTCTACACATCCTATTGCAGAGATTTCGCAATTTTTTGTACGTCGCAATATTGAGGTCAGTAGGTTCCCTTTTAGAGACTCTCTTGGCTTTATCACGTTTTGCCATCATATTTTTAATATTTTGAGTAAGCCAAGGTGCGGGTAGATGTTTTACCTTAATTTTCCTAATTGGAGCGTGCTTGTCATACAATTTTGTCAAAGATTCGTTAAAATAGGCCACCTTATCGTCAACATTCGTAAACGCATACACATTATTCCAGTCAATACTATTGGCGTCATAACATAAATTTGCAATATTTATATTTTTCATATTGCGTCTTAAAATTGTTTTGGTCTTGCGCTTTGAGAAGGAGAGTTTATAGCTAACGAAGAGTAAATCATGGAAGGAGAAAGGAGCTGTCAGCTGACCATGAGCTGACACACTGTGAGGGTTGGAGACAATAATGACATCAAGAAGAGACGGAGTACAATTAGGTGAAAAATGAGTTTCTGAGAGAGGAAGGATAGTATAATTAAAAGAAGACACGATAGATTTTAGATTTGTCGGTCTGTGATCATTTTTCACGAGACAAGTGTTAAGATCACCCATTATGATCACATGTTCATAAGAAGGTGAAAGTTTCTCAAGAAGGTCTTCAAAGGTGTTAAAATAATTAATTTAAATATTAATTATAGGACAATAGAGGACCCCTAAAAGGAGTTAAGTGTGATGGGAAGAAATTTCTATGAAGAGGTATTCAAGGATGTTAGGGGAAAGGTTTGATGATTGTTGTATTAACCGAAAGGATATATTATTTCGTAAGAAAATGCAAACACCTCCCCCTCTCTGAGAAACTCTGTCATTACGAATTAGAGTGAAATCCGGTAAAGTGTAAAGAGTCGAAGGAAGAGAAGGTTTTAACCAAGACTCAGAAACAAGGATACCGTCGACCTGCACGTTGCTAAATGATGTGAGAAAATCAGAGTAATGTGCCGGAATGCTTTGCGCATTTATATGTACAAAATTAAGACCATTAGAATTGCATGCATTAGAATATATACTGTACAATTACTATTTAAGTATATAAAAATGGTTTTATATAATGTTCTTCATTTGTTCGTCCATTATATATAGTCTAATATATAAGGAGATGTTTTTGTACTCACCTTCGTATTTTCCAATGATATTTCCTGTTGTCCCAGCACAAATGACCCGTGACAGAAAAGTACAATGCCTTACACTAAACTTTATTAGCCTGTAAAATAAAAATGTCATTTGTCGTTGTTTGATAATTTGGTACATTTACTAGCACATATTACATTACATTACGTTGACGATAGAACATGGCTTATATTGTACGCATAAGTATGCTTTTTAACCAAATCTTCGAATTATGCTGTCAACTTACAATGTCTATTTGAATATCAATAATTATTTCCATAAATCGCAATCGATTTTCTGACTAAAGATAACATAGTAAATGTCTTTTGCTAAACTGTCCGTTCAAATTATTTATTCCATAATATTATTGGACCCACATTGATCTAATTGGTGATTGAAAATGATCGATCACTAAGCTTGCAATAGTACTATGTTTAACTACGAAAGCAAAGGTCGATCGGTGTTATACAAATTTATTCGTAAATATTTACGAATAATCTTCCATTTTACGCCAATTTTGGATCAATATATGAGATTTGGGATTGTGATCGAAATCGAAATCTTCCTTGATTATAATTTTGGTCAAAACGATGTGATAAAGATTATCATATATTGTTGTAAGTATTAAATAACAAGCATTTATACTTTATTCAATACACGCTGTATTGAATAAAGTATAAATGCTTGTTTGATTCAACTAAAGAGGTTATAACCAAAGAAAAACTCAGAAGAGATCATACTTTAGAAGTGGTGCACGTATAAATATAATTTTTAGTCATCTGATATGATTGCTGTGCTTATTCCACTTAACAGGTTATTTTAATTGTTCGAGATAAAAAAGTAATACACACATTAATATAGAGAGTTACTACGGTTTATCAATTGCTATAGATAGACGCTCAATTGATGATGATTATAGTGCAAATTTTTATGTTAATTACTTTTTGATTTTTTTACTATTACTTTTTTTATTTAACTTTTAAAGTAAGTTTTACCAAATATCAGTAATGCATAATGCAATTAATTGTTCAAAATTGAATTGAGTTGATTAATTCGCTTGAAGGTAAAACTATACTGATACAGTAAATCTTTTGATAATATCAGCCAATTGTTTACTTTAAGTCATAGGGTTTTTTTACTGTTAAAAATAATGGAATAAAAAAAGTAATCGGTCCAACTACTGGAGATAAGTCTCATCTCTCGGTTAAAGCAAACAAGTGCTGTCATCGTGAATGCATTTTTCTGCACGGTGGAAGTGCATAGAATTTGTAATTGGTGTCAACTTTGTCTTTTAACATCGTTAAACGTAGTATACGTTAAACGTTTAACGCTGCTTGACGTTATTAAGTTTACATAAACAAATAAGAAAAGAACAAAAGATTTATGTGTTCGTGGCTGTTGTATATGCTGCTTATATTACTATATATGATGTTTATTATGGGTCTTATCGTGTCTGAATTATTTATCAAATCCACGTGTCCAATAATTGGTCCTTCTAAACATATATCGATAGTATTTCGAGCGAATACCCTGTTCCGTGGAAGAATCAATTATGTTCTGGCCACTGGGCAAAACCGGTCTCGAAATCTTGCGCAAGCGACATCTATCATTCGACGGATTTATTATGGTCGATATCTGTATCTTTGTAAAACTGACACTTCGTATTATATTGTGCTGTCTTTATTCACATAAACATTGTTACCTTATAGTAAAGTAAGTTCGAACTGAAATAAGGTTATTATTTCAAAAAGTTACTCTCCCGTTGTTTTTGATTGTTAGTAGTGTTAGTATTATTAGGTTATACTTTGGATAAAGTAATCTGTATCATATATTTTTAGATAAAACAGTTTAAACCTTTAGGACCATATTCTACCAGGCTGCTCCAATGCGGTTTGGTGGACTTACATGTGGCAGAATTTCGTTGAAAATAGACACATGCAGGTTTGCTCACGATGTTTTCTTTCATCGCTGAGCTCGAGATGAATTATAAATACAAATTAAGCACATGAAAATTCAGTCGTACTTGTCTGGGTTTAAACGCGCAATCATCAATTAAGATGCATGCGTTCTGACCACTGAGCTATCTCTATTAAAAAAAAAAACAATTTGCCTTACGCGCTGGATTATTAAGTGATTGCTTGGTCGCTGTTGAATTTAATTCTTATAAATATGAGATACGTTTAGGTAATGAAGGTCATTCTAGTATTTGTTTGGTCCACCAAGTGCTAGTGCTTCGACTACATTATCTGATATTTCAAAACTAGATCTTTCGTTCATAGGAATGAGGTCATTGTTATCGAAACTATCACGTAACTTATTAGTTTTCAATACTTGTTTATTCGTGTTATTTGTGATATTTCAAAATTAATAAGCAACTGATAAAATATAGTGTGTAATGATACAAGTTGTGTTTGAAACTACAAATGTAATACAATTAAATCGGTAGTAAATCTGAAAGTTATGATGCGGTTTATTAGAATAAGATACAATGCAACATTTATTTCGTTTTAAATAGGTTAGTTGTCACTACTGGAAAACACTCTAAAAAACATACTTTACATAGTCAAAAGGTAACATATAAAATAGTACAAAACAATGCTAAATATTCCTAAAATCTTTGGAAAGTTAATGCCTACGAACATTTGCCACCATAACCGACGACCTAGCCTGGTCTACCAATTAACGACCGCTTTCGAATTGCCCATTAAAAATTCCCTTGAATTTTCATTAAAGCTTCCTTATTACCATTGTTAAAATTTTGCAATATCCATACGTACCTACTTATGCAGCTATTTAACGCACTTAGTGCTCTAAGGTCAGAATAATTGACAACTCCAGTTGAGTTGACTCTATTTGATATTCATTGTGTTGGTATTCGTTGAAAATATTCTATCTTTATAACTTAATTCTTCTTCAATTTATTTTTATTTCCAACTAAAATATTTTTTTTTTTTGGGAATTTCCAATTTTCTAGAAATATTTCCTGTATGGCTGTTTATACATGTGTCATATTTGGTCGGTATCATGTAAAGTAAATATAACAGTGTGGATATGTCCCAGCGTTGGGAGATTTGAAGCTTATTGCACTAATGTGTGGCAGAACTGTATTCGACACCTGCAGGTTTCTTAGTGACATTAAAATACAAATTAAAGTCGTGAGAACTCATTGGTTGCTGATAATTTAACCGATAATCTTCGGTTAAGCCCAAGGACCAATTAAGTGTTCTAAACACTGGCTCTCTTCGTCTTTAAGCTTTTAGAGTACCTACCCTAAAAAATTAGAACAACCAACGGAACAATTTCATTGATTGATTTCAGCATAGTCATAACCTTTATGTTACTATGTATAAAAGAGTGGAAGTCTTAAATGCTATTTCAGTCTATTTAAAGGAGTTATATAGTTTGCAGCTCAAGTTACGACTATGATTTATACGAGAGAGATTGAATATTTTACGCTAAAGTCGCAAGTTTTAACTCTTTTATATGAAGAAACGAAGTTATAGTCCGTATTAGGTACGTTTCTTACACAGCAGGATTCCTAGAAAGCAACGTTAAGTAACCTATATTTCTAAGAATATGCTAATCGAATTAGTGGGAAGCCACAGTCGTCTCGACGCTCAAGAAACATGCAAGATGTATTATATACTTAATTTAAGATAAGAAAGCACAGCATTAAATTGAGAAGCAGGAGGGAGAGCACTTGAGATCTTTTGTCTCTCATGCTTCTTCTTATTCAACGGAATAGAAACGACTCCGCTAGTAGTACTAACCGAGTGAAATCATAAATATTGTGCGTTAATTGCGTGAGATTTTTTCTGTTCCTGTTAAATTTCTTTTCACATCCCGTATGTGCGAGGGGTATGAGGGACTTCCGGGCTCGTTATTCGAACACCCACTGAAACAGCGTTACCCTAGGCGTTTTTGAAGGACAACGCAATATGCTACAGTCATGCTGGAACTTGAACGCTGAACATAAATTACCTTATTAGTATGTACTGACAATGGTTTCATCCCATTTTTGCATTAAAGAATCGTAAGTAAAAACCAATAAAAGTTTTGCAGAAAATTTGACGATAAAATATTTCAATCTTTGCAATTCATTAATTTTAGCCCACTTTTAGCTTGTAACCACCCACTGCCCGGTATATGTAGACCATCTGTCTCGCTATCTTTTACGATCCTGTGCTCTCTTTATCCACAATAACGTTCGTTTTAGCTTCGTTCTAAATAAATAATTCTCCGACAATGTTAAAACGTTTACCACTTAGAGATCCGGTCGGTGCTGCTTGAATTATAAGCAGATGTACAATGTTGCAGCGTAAGACTTTTACGTTTTGCTTTAGTGGCGTAGCTTATAAGGTTACAACATAATAAAGTTGTGAAAATAAAACAACGTGCGATTTCGTGTCGCATATCAATGCGGCTGCAATATTTGGAAAGACGAGGAAGCAAGGCCGCTCTATGAGATATACACGAAGAGCATCGCGAACTAGATCTGTTCAAATGTTTGGCTAAGGATTGGCAGTGATTATTATAATTAGAATTTTAATGATCAGACCTGTATATTAACATAAAATGGCCAAGTTGACACGAGATAGAACCGAGAAATGTTTCATTATTTAAAAATAACGACCTAATTAATTATTTGATTTATTATTGATTACCCGTGTTCTAATAATTTGAAAATGTGTCAATTAACCTTCTACAGTATAATGTCAAATAAAATATTGGACAGAACATGTTTCTACTTGATCGAAGAAATTTAACATTCGTCTCGGAAACCTTTTAAATTTTGGCAAAAACTGAGTTCGGACGCGACTTTTATGGCTTCATTAAATATGCAACAGCGGACAATATTTTTTGCCAAATATTTAATAAATTAATCGATTCTTAGTTATCAGAATATGTATTATAGTTATTTATTGTGCCATATACTGAAGTTCAAGAATCCTGTAGTCTATATATAATACTATATATAATACCAGTACGTCTGTATTGGTATTACACTCATCAAATATTCTACCGCCAAACCACAAAAGTTCACATTGCGATGTTCCGGTTGGAAGGGTGAATGACCCAATGTAATCGTAGGGACAAGGGTTGTGTCAACTTTTCAAAAAAAATGTCTTGCCAATGCGACAGTGGCCAATTTTTTCCATACAATTATAAATAAACCGATGGATGTTTGTTACTCACGACTGACGGAACTGAATGAAATTTGGCAAAGAGGAAGATTATAGTTCGGAATTGTATGATGCTTTTTATCTCAAAGAACGTAACACCAAAGCCTTACACAGGTGGGACAGCTATGGGCCGAAATTAGTAATTTATGTAGTTACTATACAATATATTAGTATATTTTATACTTTAACGTTTTCTTTTAAACAAAATGATACTCTTAAAGTCAGTGTACTTCGTGTTTGCGACTAACTAATTAGTTAATCATTCTTAATTGCTTATTAGCTTAAAACAAACATTTGATCGAAATAATTTAAAAGTAGCGACGTTTTAACGGTACAGTGACTTAAGACATGTACTGGCTACCGAGTAACGGATGTTGCGTCAATATGAACCAAAGAGAATATTTATATACACGTGTTTTTACTCTGTGATAGTATTCGTTGAAATATAAATAACCAGTAGGTCGACGCCTGTTAATTGAAGACGATAGCTAGCTCATACGTCAGTATTTACATGCGTCGTCGCGAAAAATATTCGGTCTATGTAATATGTGCCGGCGAGATGTTGAACGATAATGAGGTCTTTAGTCTCAGAAATAAGATCGAAAATTAAATATTAGCATGTTTCAGGTTTTCGGTTTTGTAGGTTCATGTAGGTTTTGATTTAATATTAGTAAGTGTGGCGATCGGCCCACTGTTAGTCTACTTTGGTGATATTTTTGTAATGCAAAATGTTTTCTAGGTTGATCAAATTAGTACAAGCCGTGTGACTCAATATATAGAAACCTCTTATTTATCCTATTATATAAATGAAATAAGGTTGTATATAAAATGATTAATAGAAATGGGAGCACGTTCTATTCTTAGCTTCTCACCCTTGCCTTATTTATCATGGTCCATTTCTGTTTGAATCATTAGACGAGCGTTAATTATAATAGTCCTAACACGAAACACGCATAAGCGGACTTTGATATAATAGACATTATTTTTTTAACGAGCCATAAAGTAAACGAATAAACAGAGAGTTGTATTTCATGTGCAGAAATTTAATCGATTCAATGCATCATTTGTTTCACTTTTGTAAGCATAGATTAAAGAGTAATAAACTTTTATATAGGCAATATAAAAATACGCTTTGATTACGACAGGTTCCAGTACATTACGACATTCTACGACGTGCCAGAGATCAAGTATAGGCATCCGCTGCAGCTGAGAACTACGTAATGCCTCTACGACCCTGCGAACGATTATTAAATCAATTATCCACCGAACTAGAAACGCAGTAACATTGGCAACAGTAAACATAAGTTGTTTTCATAACCTGTGAGGTTACAATGATGCTCCGTTTGCATATTACGTCAAAAATGTTGGTATAACGGCCTTGCGGTCCTCGGCTGTGAGGAAATTAAAAAAAATAAAATGCTCTTCGCGTTTCGCGCGTCGGTGTCATTCCGGTGCCGTGAGTCACGCCGGGCGGACGTCTCTGTTGTTTGGGGTTTATCGGGTTATCGTGATAACTGTTTGGTTTTATATCCAACGCTTTGTAGTGCCGATTGATGTTAATTAATAGCATTGGAAAATTATACTTAATGATAAACAATACATTTTCTGTGTTGTTTTCGTTTACTTCGGCGATAATAAAGTAACGTTCTTTATTTCAAACTTTGTAACTAATTAGCACTGCCCTTCATTATGAAATATACTATATGAAGTACGACCACGTTCTCAGAATTTATCATATAATTATAAGCCTTGCAATTTATGTATTATATATTATTATAAGTGCGAGAATAACTCTGTCTGTCTGTTTTCGACCTTACGAGCACTTGACCAATGTATCGATCAAATTAAATTTGACATTGGAGTAGACCTAGGTGTCTGAATATGAACATAGGTATGAAAATAACGCAGTATATAAGTATATAGATTTATGGAAAAAATAATTATCGTGTACCGAGTCGCTAGAGACAGATACAAAATATGTATTATATTTTAAACTGTGCATAAAATCAAGTTAAATGCACATCATATTTAAAAATTCTTTCGACTTTGCAATGTCTGGCGTTATCATCAATACTAATATTAACAAATAAGATAACAGAACGTTTGTAAAGCAGTCCTGTTAATAATACATGTTATGCATATGAGTAAAAATGTTAAAAAATTTATACGTGATTTAAAAGGAGTGTAGCATTTTTATTCCGTATTGTAGATTTTATTTGATCACCATCCAAGCGAGCCAGATCTGACGTCACAACCGCCAACATTCTGCAAAGTCTTAGAAGTAGAATGCCTAAAATAATAGGACATAAAACAATCGGCATATTATGACTAGCGAACCACCCCGGCATCGCACGGATTTAAATAAAATAAAGTTATCCAATAACACTAAGGCATAATGTCGCTTTCTAACAGTAAAATGGTGGTTAGAATGATCAGCTACGGAGATTACCCTCTACATAAAAACAAACAATTTTTAATATTAGTCTTTAAAATCTTTTGCGATGATCTTAATAGTCAATACAATTTGGTACACCTCATCTTACCCATTCGATATCGACGTTTCCTTAATTAAATTAACGATTGATTCTTGAAATATCACTGTATCCGAATTGCAGACGTAGTTATAATATTAAGTTATCTGGCGACCGAAGTCGCGCCATTGATCTAACAATGATGATGTCATTGAAATGAACGATAAAGTCACGTTAACATTAATATGTCATGTTTAACAGCTTTGCCTTCTGGCTATTGATATAGAGAAGAAAATACAGCTAGTTTCGCCAGATAAATCACTATAATGGTCGTCCATAGTAATATTTCAACGTTAGCCTTTAAACGTTCGGTTAATTCAAATTGATATTGCTGTACTAATGTTGCACTATTTGCTTTGCAGTAATTATAGTTCACAAAGCGAAACATCAAATATATCTTTGTGGATTTTCGCGAAATTAGTTGTAAGACACACGGACACAAATATTTGATATTAGTTCAGAAGTTATGGTTAGAGCATCTATGACTCCTATGATAAATATGTGCGATATGACTTTTTTGATATTGATGCAAATGTTTGTAGGTATAAATAAAAGACCCGAAACCGTCGAGGCTCTTTTGATATCGATATGACTCAACGGATTGAGTTCATCAATTGTTAAAATTTAACGGTTTAAATAAATTACACTAAAGAGCAACCCGGCATTTTTTACCATCACTCGACCAGCTTAATAATAACTATTCTACTTTTTTTTTTAATTTAGTATGGAGATAGTTTGAGTTCCGGGGAGACACACTTAACTCACCCCTCGAAAAAATAATAATTTTTGGGTGACGGTTTGTGTGCTATAGTTTTTTGCATTTGTTTTGTGGGAGTAAAGCTTAAGATTCAGCTTGTTTTTTAATGAATGTTTTAGCTATGGTCATAAAGTTCGAGATTCAAGGTCATAAATATGGCTTAGAAAAGAAAATTAATAATAGTATCATCACCCATTTAGGTTTACACGCCGAGATGTTGCCATTGTTACTATTATGAAAAAGACGTGTTCCAATTCTATGGATAAGAATGTTGTGAATTTGTGCTGTATTTGCAGATGATATAAAAAGTTTAAGAAGTGCATCGTAAAAACTTTCACTTGCACATTTAAGATGATTGGAATGCATTGTTAAGCCGAGTAGGTATTTCAATTATTTGAGGATTAATCCACTTGCGGTTTTTGAGATGACTTTCTAAACCTTTATTATATTCATACAAATTATTACTGGAAGTGATGTTAGTCATTATGATTTGCAAATTGAAAATAATTTTAGATTTCCTAAATGACTTAAACATTAAATAAATGACGTATTTAAATTATTTTTAGCATCCTGTCATTTTAACCAATTTTCTGTGATCGTTATCACGAACCGATCGAGGACAAAGTGTTCTGTCACGAATTCGAAGACTATTTACAATCAACGTCAGTCATTACAACCTCGGTTAGTCTTGTGTAACATTCCGAATGCACGCAGAAAATACTTAAAGTACCGTATGACATAAATTGGTATATAAATATTAGTGACGTTCATATTTGCGTATCAATATCATTTTGATTTCTTTTTTTTGTCATATAATGGGTGACCTAATAATAAGTGGTAACACTAGCCATAACCTTTGGTACTGTAACAAATACCATATCACGAATACGCCATCAACTTTGCTATCTATAATGCTATCTTGTGGATATAGTTGCTGGCTCACTCACCTTTCAAACCGTAATAGACAATACTAAGTGCTGCTTCTCGTTTATTAAAATAAAATAACGAACGTACACTCAATTGACACGACATTTGTATAAGACTTATGTTATTAAAACTAGTTGCACTGCGAAAATATTTTGAAACCAATATCGGTTGCGTCTTCGTTATTCATAAAAAAAGCTTTTTATATCTAGATTGATTCTATTAGGTATTAGGTTATGTAAAGTAAATGTTAGAGAAAATGCATGAAGTACTTGAAAATTTCTTTATTAGCAGATTTTTCGAAATCGTTAACCATGAGACGTGGTTAGTTAACTTCTTTTTTGATATCGAGTATACTGCATATATCGTACATGTGTCGATGTTGTTTCACCAGTTTTTTGTACCACAAAATAAACCACAGCCTTACATTCCATCGTAATGATAAACCTTCAAAGAATTTCAGTTCGTTTTAAGTGTTCCGCGGGATATTAATTAGCATAAATATACATGACTCACGTTATACCATCCTAATTGTATCCTAGCTTAATTTAAAATTATCTATTAGGGTTGAGACGTTAAATTGGAACAAATAGTCAAATCTGTATTCTTGTCACTTTCAGAATAAAGTTACCACCGGTTCGGAATCTAGATTCTACTAATAAGAATCGCTAGATATCCAGTAGTATTTCAACTATAATTCCATTGATAAATGTCAACCATTTTTAGAGATAATTCTTAATAAAACGTTTATTAAAGACGAGTAGAGAAATTTAAACCATCGAAGGAATGTCGATAAATAATTGCGATTCAACTTCGGAATTCCGCAAGTATTCATCGTGTGTGATTAAACCATTAAGAGAGGTTGTTGATCTTTATTGCATTAAGTTTTAATAATCAGTTAATGCGACTGACCGATAATCGTAATATATGCAAGCTGTACGTACTTTTAACATCAATAACTCGCTTTTGTGGGTCATTGTTTTATCGATCCCCTTTGCACACTTTCTCATAAAATTATTATGCGGTCTTCGTATTGTGTGGTTACAACTATTTATAATATGACTTGAAAAAATATTAAACGCTTTTGGTTTTTTAGCTATAGTTATATCATAAGATATGCTCGTGGTTATTTGTTTAATGATGAATACGTAGATAATGTAGATAACGTTTTAAAGATTTGTCAGTCTCATTGTCTTATTTAGTTACAACTTATAATATTGCCTTGTAAAGAGTAAATATGGCTGTTATCAAAAAAATAAATGTGAATTATAATAATCAGTAGTACATTAGTGAAATAAGTGTCTCAAATTAGTCAGATAATTAATATTCATCGAATAATTTGATTATATACTTCTGGTGAAATGTCTAAATTCAAACTACTCTCTAGAATTTAGTAGTAGTCTGTTGTTCATAGAATGCCAAGAGATTGTTTACGTATGGGGATCATTTGTCACGGTAGTATAGGCAATTAATCCCTGGAGGCCTTCCAAGGAGACGAATGGAGGTACTATTGGTTTTTATTGGATATTCTGGTGTAGTTGGCGTTGGTTACATTATATATACCAGCACCTAAAGTCCCCAATGCTTTCCCACTTCAAACGCCTTTTTTCAGCATGAAAAAGGAGTCTCAGATATTAAACCGATCCCATTTAGATGGTTAGAAGAACTATAATCTATTCTTACACCTATTTATCAGTATGAACAATGGTATTGTTAATATATTTTTATGAAACCATTTGTGCATTTTACAATCAAGTGACGCCGAGCATTCTACACGTTTAGAGAATATTTATATTCAATTGGTAGCCCTGCCCGTACCGTGGGATCGTGATATAAATTGTTGTTATGTGTTAGTTTACGCTTTCGAGTGACTCATGCGAGGATTGAAGTGGACATGATTCTAGATCCAGTGATGACTGCATTGCTGTAATTATAACCTCCCCCTCGATTACTATTTTACGATCTGTGAATAAGAAATCCAGATTTATTGTGAGCCTAATGTTTTTTTATGCTATTGGTTGGCGGACGAGCACCGCCCATACACAATGGCCCTGTAAGAAACATTAACAATTCCTCTCATCGCCAATGTCCTACCAACCATGGGAAGTAAGATGTTATGTCCCTTATGCCTGTAGTTATACTGGGTCTCCCTTCTAACTCCGGTTTGAACACAACAATACCAAGTACTGTTGTTCGGAGGTAGAATGTCTAATGAGTGGGTGATACCCAGATGGGCTTGCACAAAGCCCGATAAAACGATCGCTATTTGTAATCTTGGAGTTTGGGACTCCCTTCGGATGTTTAAGAGCGCGGGAGCGTCAAATTATAATACAAGACTTGAGTGGATTAAGGTGATATGTAACATTTTGTTAAGAAATAATTTTAGTCATAGCATCTGTCAATTACGACATAAAATTGTTTTATTAAGTCCAATTGTAACAAATGTATATTTACAATTGAATCGGTGATTTTAACGGCAAGTTTTCGACTTCGGTATTCGATTTTATACTAAAATTCCGCAGACCTTGACTTGGATTTAGTACTTAATTGCTGAATTTCATACAGGATAAATACATTTAATTGTATGTAGTTATTATATGTGATTAATAGAAAAGTGTAACTATTGAGTTTCTTGCCAATCCGGTAGTAACTTTATATCAATATTGTTTTTAATGTACGATTCAAAAGTGATTGTATATATGTTTTATTTAGATTTGAATTCATAGAGAATAATATATGTCATCAAATTATAAATATTATTACTTAAATATAATAAGTCATTCATTATGGAAGAGTAACATAGCTTAATCGTAGTCTATGTTATATGGAAACAATTTAAACTCCAATTGTATCAATTGTACTCCACCAGTTACAGGAACTCAGATAAAACGATTTCTGATAAGCGTTTGACGGAATAGTAATGTCATATTCGTTTTATAACATTATATCCTAGTAATTAATCTTGCTATGTAACAATACATACATATCATATACGATATTATGAGTAATTATTTTTTAGGGAAACCTTTTTTTAAGACCGCCTGGCCAGGTACACAGACCTCATTATTTATTCGACCGCTTCACAGCAATACATGGTATAATGGTATTGTTCTGTTGCGGTTTCACTCCACATTCTCACTAGGGACATATCCATGTTAGTTACCAAGATTGGTAATTAAGATGGATTTACATTGTAAGGATTAGCTAGTTTAGACATCGCAAATGGCTACGAATGGTGGTGGCCAACAGTTAACCCGTTTGCTTGTATATATGACAGGGGTGTTATAGCTTGTATTGTAGATTCTATCCACAATGAGGCGTAATCGATACTATCTTTATATATAACACGAGCCGCGGCGTCGGGCAGTCTGGGAGGAATCTACGCTTATAATCACCGCCATTAAGACTCATTTACCATCGTGTCTCCGAACGACATAACATAAGAAAGGTCATAACCTATATTTGGACAGCTGCGAGACCAAATTTTAAAGAGGAAGATCATCATTAACGTTTAGTGTACTTCGGTTGTCGTAACAAAAATAATTTCAAGCTTTAACGACAAGATTGTCGAATAAGCAATTATTATTAATGCTATTTAAAATATATCGTAGATAAAAATACGTTATTTCGACGTCTCCTTTGTTCTCTTTAATGTGAGAATGTGGTTTTGGTGAAGGCGTTATGAAAATACAATTCTATTGTTTTTTTTTTGTAACAAAAAATTGTAGTCTTACTTTCGTATAACATGGTGCGATCAAGAAAGTTAATTTAGCATAGTTACTATTAAATACATATTTTTTAATTATACAAAGAAAGAATTACTAATTTCCATGCAATACTCGACCTTATGTCAATGAGTGAAATTTGATATGCGACAGAGTATGCGTCTATTACACGGAGTACGTGATAATGTTATAATTTAAAGCCTCACACCTTATTTGGATTCAGTGATGACTGTTGTTCGTCATCAGAATACGAGGATGCTCCTTCGTATGCATCGCATTGATATCAGATAACCGATGACCTGATTGGTCTTTGAAAGTCTTTTATTACAGTTTTCTCTTGTTTGTAAATAAAATGTCTTGATTGTTTACAACGTGTCATAAAATTGATTGCATTTTAAATATATTATACTGTATAGTGAAGTATTATACAGAGTCATAGCAATATTTTGGAAGCATAGATAATTTTGGAAAAGCCATAGCCCATACCTGCGAAGCACCGGTAAAAGAAAAGCGCCTTTTATGTAAAATTTATCGTAATTTTCAATATTTGTTAGTAATTGCGAGGAGACGATTGTTTTTTTTCTTACATTCTTCATTACCTTAAAACTATTTTCTTTTTTTTTTAAAGCAACTATATTAGTATCTCCCTTTCTCGAAACCTGTTGTAAATATTTATGAGGTTTTGGTGGAATCAAATGTATTTTGTATTTTTAGTTAACAGTCTTAGAAGTAAATTTAATTTAATTTTAGGAGCCGTTCGGGTGCCGAATCGACGTTTCCTCTTAAAGCATTGCTTAAATTAAACTTAGGCAGCTACGCTCGTTGAATGAAATAAACACATGACACTGAAAAAGCTAGCCATTTGTCTAGATCTGGACATAGCATCATAGTCAGCGAGCGGAACGCGCACGCGCGGACCGCTGCCAAGTGCGACAGTTCCAGCGAGATTCATTGTTATATAACGAGCTGAATATATATATTGTTATAGTTTTTGTCTGTCTGGCTTTTATCCGCACCGACATTGTTGCTGTCTGGCTCCTTTCGGGCTATCCTTAATTTATGTAAGGTTCTTTTGTTTCTGTCAACGCGCGTTGAAAAATGAATACTTTTTGTCGATATTTTACGGGCTTTTGTTTTATATATTATAATTAAGTATTAAAACTCCATATCGTCAAGATGTCCACTGCTAGAGTTATCTCTCATGTTACGACTACGAACTCTTCCCTAGTCCTGAAATATGCCAGTTGGAAACATATACCATTTTGCTATGGAGACAGGTTTTGAAGGTATAGGTACTATATTTGCCCATCTAGGTATAATGATAAGAAATATTTATTTTATAACTTACTTCTTCTTGCCCGCGCCTTCGCTTACGTTTTAGAGGTTGGTTGTCATGTGTTAGGCAAAAATGTAGCCTGTTCTTGGTGTTCAAAGTTGCTTCATACCAAAATTTCATTAGGTTCAATGGTTTGGTTGTTAACGACAGACAGAATGACAGACAGAGTTACTTTCATTTTTATAATATTAGTTTAGAAGTATAGACAAGCGCGTTGATTCGAAAGGACTTAAACATAGCAACAGAACTAATGTTCGGATGCTAAAATCTTCGAACTCTTAACTTATCTCAACGAATAAATATGATTTCACGTCATACAGGCAACAATCTCCGCCGTGACGATTTGAGATATCTGTGTCACAGATCACATTATTCAAGTTACATATATTCATTTCTATTAAACTAGCGCGGCCTGTTTGTCACGCTTCACTAATTGTTGTATAATATTGTATCACGATGTTGTGTTGCTGTTACGTCTTCATCGATCTAATTAAGTCGTGTGTGTGTGTGTTCGGTGGCTGGAACACGTGTTTATTAATCAAAGATTGTAGGTTCATCCAGCAAGCAATACTAAGCATCTGACAGCTACTTATCCCAGCTTTACAAAAATCTACATTAGGTTGAAAAGCTAACATAAAAGCTTTTGCTTTATTCCCGCCGTTTGGTGGTACTGGTGTGCTTAGTGGTAAGGCTTTGTGTAAGTCCATCTGGGTAGGTACGACCAACTCATCAAATAGTCCACCGCCAAAGAGCAGAACTCAAGTATTGTTGTGTTCCGGTTAAAGGGGTGAGTGCGTTACGGCATCTACAGGCAAAAGGACATAACATCTTATTTCCCAAGGTTCATTGTGCTTTCCCGATTATTTCTTGCAGCGCCGTTTTTTATGCGCTATGGTGACCACTTACCTTTCGGCAGCATATTTGCTCGACCGCCAACCTATCTCATAATTTAAAAAATTATGTACTTATTTTGGCTTTTCTCCACTTTATGGATGTAATATGTATAAACCTTGTTCTTGAACCACTGTTTATTGGTGAAAACTGTATTAATATCCGTTGCGTTGTTTGATAGATCCAACCGTCCAGACAACGAAAGGGACTTTATTGTATGCTATGTAGATATTTCAGTGGCGTATTAACTACAAATTTCCATAAAAAATTAAGCATGACTTTGTACAAAGTTTCATTTAAATTGGTGCAGATCTAATCATTTTGATGGCAGCTAATTTGAAATGAAACGAGAATATAGAAAGTCGGAATTATTTTAATAAACACGCGAATAGTAACATAATCTCTTAAACAGATGATTATAATTATGAAGACCGGGTTTAAAATTATGTAGTATTGTAATATATTACATAATTTAAAAGTTTTGCGCATATGAAAGTGTTAATTACTTAACGTTAGTTTCGATTTTAGCTGTTTACCTTTTTAATATATTCGACGCATGTATGATTTTTTTAATGTTAAGAATTCAAAGTAAGATTTGAACTGGCGAACTCGACTCCCTTCGAATCTCTTATAATTACTAAGAAATCTATTTATTAAAGTTGAGTCCATAAAGACGAATTCACGAACATGCCAAAAGCAGCTTATTATCTTGAAATCACGCGCGCTCTCACTCCGAAATAGATCGGTAATATTTCAACGGCTGGAGGTGGACAGGGCTCGATGACAGCTCGCAGACGTTGAAAAGTTTAGTTTGGCCCACGTCACACTATTGATTTGCTTTTATATATATTTTCTCGATTAATAGCACATCATACGCGCTGCTAATAGAATAATGATGTGTTCTGACGTTTAGCCGTTTGGAGTTACACTTTGTCATGTAACCATCAATTTTTTGGACACCGTAAAGACCCGTCGTCTTTTTTTTGCCGCTGGTATGTTAGTCATGTCATCCTGGACTTCGAGGAGTTCCATATACTTTGTAGGAAAATGCGTAATACAAGTTTCCAGCGAGTCGAGTTGTGATACATTGGAATTTGGAAAATCATGAAACCTGGGTCCATAATACTTTCGGATGTTTCACAAAATTGACAAACAAAATGTTCTTAAGTTTCAAATTTGTTCATAAATAATTTCAAGAAGGAGTTGAAATTGTAGGGTATACGTAATATTGATTTGGTTTGTGTCGTGCATTAAGAGAATGTGTGAATCGACTGAGCCGCAATGCGACTTTGTAATTTCATTTCTATTAGCTTCTTTTGGGTTCCTTGTATATTGATTTGCTTTCAAGCTATTCCCAGCAAGCATTCTAACTGCCGCTGTTGCTAAATTGTAAAGGAACCTTTGTGCAAAAGGTTGCTGTACCATTAGCGAGTTCATAGCTGATGTTATCTCGAGAATGAAAAGATAGCCTCCTGGCTATTTCTTTATTATATTGAAAATTGTAAACGAATACAAAAATATCAGATGTTTTTAACATCGAGTAGGTAACTGAATATTCAATATAGTAAATTGTTTCATTTGAAAATCTCTGGAAACTTAAATTTAATATTGTTTTTTTTTATTTGCGTACTAATGCATATGATATAAACCGAAGATATAATGATGTGTATTAAAAGAATCGCGGAAGCGTCGTCGTGTCGTCATATCCAAGGTTTCCGCAGACTTATATGTCTATTTTTATTCCTATAATTTTTACACATGACATAAAATCAGTGCGGAATATTTAAATGACTCGTCCCCGCATACCAACGCTACCTACAGTTGAGGCTCTCTTAATTTTTGAAGAGCATTTGCAGCTCTTTCTACCATGCTATTTCGAAGTGGGTTGGTGATTTACATGTGACGTATTTTTGCTCGACAGATGCAGGTGTCTTTATTCTCGAATACGAGATGAATTATGACCAATAAGCACATTCAAACTTAGTAGTGCTTACCCGGGATTGAATCTGTAATCTTCGGTTAATTGAAATGTTCTTCTTTTTTTGGTGTTATGTGTCAATTATCCACTGATGGATCGACCCTTTTCGTTACTGATGTTATAACTATCCACCACATAAATGTTTTGTATTCTAATTTTTTAACAATAAATATATGATTATAGATATGATAAAAGAGCTAGGAGTTAAGTATTTGTTGATTTTCACACAGGATCTATCAATTTAATTGTATATGCTAATGATTTGTGAGATATACGATTGACAAAAGTAATCACTGAGTGTTTTGCCGGATATTCTCGGTAGGGAAACTGTACTCCAGATAAAACAATAGATAAAGTAGACGAGGCGATAAGTACCTTAGATTATTGATTTATCTAGATAGAGTGTCGCACTACAAATAAACTTCAGAAAACGAGCCGACTTCATTATCTTTGTGTGCGTAACAGCTACGTTAGACACGACATACGTCATATTACTTTATTTATGTGAGTGTACTTAGTGGCCAACAGTCGGTTTTTATTTCGATACGTTTTAGCTAGACATCTATCTTGACATAAATAATCAAATATAAGGCAATAATTTATAACTTTATCATCATTACATAGTATAAAAAGAAAAGTCCCATACTTCTATCTGTATGATTAAATCATTAAAATTACGTAACGGATTTTAAAGTGTTTTTTTTTTGTAATAGACAGTTATTCGAGAGGAAAGTTTATGTTTATAATATATTGACAATATAGTAAGGAAATAAAAAAAATCTGTAGTATATTTAGTATCAGCATAGCACCCGTGCAAAGCCGGGGCATGTAGCTAGTTGTTTATAAAGTTCCGTCTTAAAACACAATAAAGCTTCACATAATAGAGATCGTAAATCAAACGATCTAAGTTATAGTATTTATATGAAAACTTGGGCTAAGTTTTCTGTACCGTCATTGCGTTTTCCGACACTTAATCAACTTCCGTTTTAAAACTTGAAGTTTCTACAATATACTTGAAGTTTATAATTTATCACATTGTAGCATGCACTGATTTAAACACGCAATTTTTGTATTTATTAGTAAGTTTAAAATATAAAGCATGTTATTTTATTTAAAGTATATTCTAGACCTTCCTAAACTAGTAAATATATTGAAAAAAATATCGCATAAATTTTACTTTTTTGAAGTTTGAAGAGATAGATGTTTCGTCAAATATAATCTGTGTGGAACTAAATTCACTTACGTCCTTTTACAAGTGTACAGTTGATGTGTATTTTAGGTTATTTCCTGTTTACACATAACTGTTTTAACCAGATACGTGCATCTCAGTAACAGGAGAACCGAAATGAGTCGGTCATCGTCTGGAGAGTTCATTTATGTTATTCTAGAACTTTCAACTTTGCTTATTCTGAGTTTTTAATAATTAAATAAACTAGGCGAACCGCCAAATAAGCCATCTGATGGTAAGTAGTCACCACCACCTGTAGACAGCGCTGTAAGAAATATTAAGTATTGCTATTACCAATGAACCACTAACCTTGAGAGCTAAGATGTTATGAACTTTGAATCTGTAGTTGTAATGTTTCACCCCTTAAACTGGAACACAACAATACTATGTATTGCTAATATATTATGCAAATGAGCCGGACTTTCACTAAGCCTATTTACCATATTTTCAAATTTTTCCGAAAATTTTAAGGTTTTAGATCTCGTGTGTGAAACTACTCATTATTTGCATTTGTTTTCATTGGATTGTATAGTTATATACATATATATTTTACGGGTCGAGGATAAATGAAGAAATACAATTTATGCTGTACGTAAATCGGACACTTATAATTGCAAATTGAATTTTTTATTCAAATTATGACGATTAATGTTAGCAGCCCAATTTCCAGAAGTGATAAATTAAATACAATATGGATTCATTTTAAATTAAGTTGTCGCAGGTGTAATAGAATTGATGTAAAGGCGTCTCACCAAATGATGGCTCGAAAATTTATCAGTATTTAAGTCAATTAAGTTAATTATATATGCTTAAATAAACTAGATATCTATAAAGCAAACAGTTAATAACGCGCATCACACAAAACCTTTTTTGACATACAATTTGTTATAACGTATACAAAGCAAAGTTGTTATCTATTGTACTTAGTTAGAAATGCAAAACTAATTCACCACGATCACATCTACATATATCGCTGAAGAATTTGTTTTCTTAGTCACGGTATGGTCTTAGAAGTTTTTATTTTTTTATATTAACCGGGTAAGCATATACCTCCACTCCACCTCATGGTAATTGCTATTGGAGTCCCAATGCGATGACGGCTAGTACAGTCAGGGATAATGATCAGCATCAGTCGTTCTCGCCATGCTGCCCCACAAGATGCCCCGTTTCATTTTAAGGAACGTGGTGGCGTGGAACCCTTGTCTATAAGTCTGATTGGAATAATACTATTATGTATGATTACATAATATCTTCATATGTATTATAAATTTTATAGTATCACGTCTCGATCCACGGATAGAGCTATATTATAACAAGAATATATTTATATTATATTTTTAAGAGCGAAATTCCATACATTTTTAGGTAACGAGAATGTTGTTACCTCAAAATGGATTAAATTTTCAAGTGAATGGAGCGCATTCATGTTCACAATTGGTCCAGGGCACTAAATTAAAGACGCCGTCGGTTTCAAAAGCTACGCCATTTATAATTCATGTCACGCTTTGTGATAAAGAAAATCATTCTGAAAGCATGTTTCCTTAGTAATTTTCATGCCTATACGAGGCTGGCTCTTCTTTTAAGGCGACGGCCTGCTGCTGAATTAGGAGATGGTATTCTATTTTTAAAACATTGTGTTTTTGTAGTTGTACAAAAATAAAATTAAAATTGATAATCACAATCAAAGATTAGTATTGCAGTGATGGTCCAGTGGTCAGACCGCCTGCGTCTTAACCGATAATTGCAGGTTCAAACCCAGACATTTTGTATCTAAATTTCATTGAAATTCTGCTGCATGTGTATTCAGCAACTGGTACTGGAACAGTGCGTAGGAATTAGCTACAAATCTTCTCAAGTGGAGAAGAGGTTTTAGGACATTTATAGGTTGTTAATGCTGTCAATGATTAAGATGCTGAGAACACTCAGTCCTTACAACATGCCCGAATGTTAACCGACGAAGCATCACAGGTCTTTTATGTGCTTAATTGTTTTGTTCTTGTTTGTTTTGCGATCGGCGCTGAAGGGTAACATTGTGTATAAATATGTAACGTGAGGCAGATTTTTAATCCTAACAGGATTAAAAATCTGCCTCATGCGTCTCCCCTGATTCGCATATTCCTATAAGACGGACTAGCCTTTAAATTATATTTCAAAATATGACTGATGGAATCATTTAAAGTAATCTGTTATAACTTCTGTGTATGTAAATATTTGTTTTATTTATTTTCATACTTTGTGTTATCTAATTTTTTATGCGAACATTGCCGTAGGGAGAAAAAGTCGCATAATTTTTCGCATATCATTGTCTGCGACGAGTTCAGACGTGAAAGTGAAATTTGAATACAAATTGCCTTTTATATTCCGATGTATTGTTCGAGCTAAGTCAATTATTTGCGGATGTGTGATGTGTTTGTAAAAAATACATTTCAACTTCCAATTAACATAACTTCCTATTTTTTATTATTCTGAATTGCGCTGTAAGTGAACATCTCTGCCCGAAGACTTGTCATTGTATAATAACATTAGAAGCGTTAACTAGATAACTCTTTGAAATATTTCAGATGATCACAAATATTACTTTCAAAAAAAATTTTTCATAAATAGCCATTTGAAAACTGGAAAGAAATTTACTTTGCAAATGCTGTTAATGATAAATTTAATTTATTTTCTTACGTAACCAATATAGTAATTAAATCAATTGTTTCTTTATTTATATTTTATAAAAAATATATGTCTGTTGCATATGAAACATAATTATTAGCAAAATGAATTATTTTTAGTATTTGTACTTTTGCTAGAAGATAAAAAATGATTTATTACATAGCCAAAAGGAAGATTGACACAAAAAGCGTATATTTATGCATGTATTAAACCATTAATCATATGTTATGGCACGAATCGTAAGACACTGCCAAACATTGCCAAAATTGAATTGTACAAACTCGAGATTTCAAAGGTAGATCTCGTTTGCACCTGTTTGAGCTAGCTAAGAGACAAAAGAGGCATTTAAAGTTTACTAAGAAAGATTCATTTAACGGAGATAGATTATATCTGAACTTGGCTGACACGCTGCCGCGTGTCTAGATAAGTAAGACACTTAAAATTACTAAGAAAGATTCATATAACACAGATAGATAATATATCCATCATTCGGTGTTTCAGTAGTTTCTCCCTTGACTCGTCCGTAACCTAAGCTCGGTTATTGTATATTTTTGTTTTTGTCGCCATTGTGTACGTCAATCACGGCGCTGTGAAGATAAACAAGCCTTAGATATATTCCGCGCGTTTTGCTAGTAGCTCCGCTGTGTCATGCACTGCGGACAGTCCGTGATTAATTCCTATTTATATATGAAGTATTATTTATAAAGTTCCGATAAGAATCCGTCGACGTGGACGTATTGGAATACGTATTTTTTTTCACGAATCTACAGTCTAGATTTCGTCTAATGATGTGTTAATTCAAGGTCAAATTTGTTTTTTTTTTATGCAATAGTTTGGCAGACGAGCGTATGGGCCACCTGATAGTAAATAGTCACCACCGCCCATAGATAATGGTGCTGTAAGAAACATTAACCATTCCTTTCATCACCAATGCGCCTCCATCCATGGAAACTAAGATGTTATGTCTTGTGCATGTAGTTACACTGTTTTTCTATTGGAAACGCTTAAAGAACTATTGCAAATATGAATAGTCAAGATTAAATGTATCGTGCTGTTACAGGTGATGCTAGGCGGGACGGTAGGTGCGGGGTCGCCGGGCGGCGAGGACCTGCTCACCGTCACCGTCGTGCGTGACGAGCACGGCTATGGAATGAAGGTGTCAGGTGAGTTCCGACACTATTAAACTACACCGTGAACGACCACCGTCGAACACGGACCAGTACTACAGTTTTTATATGTGTTGGTACATATGTATCTTGTGCTCATATCATAGAAGTATTACACTTATTGATGGCTAAATGAAACGGTACCACCGGTTCGGAAAAGAAAACATCCTGACCTGAGAAGAACCGGCAAAGGAAACATTGTTTTTTTTTTCTTTTTTTTAATTTATACAAAATTGATTATGAATAGAAATAGCGAGGAGACGATCATTTCATATTAAAGGTGTGTTATCGATCATAAACTCACTAATTGTATAGTAACCCGTGGTAAAGACATTGGTAAAGATAGTATTGAAACCGTGTTGCTAGAAATCTGCCACATGTGTATCCACTAAGTCATTGGAATAGTGTACCGTAGTGAAATCAAACTTAAATATTCTTCGTAAGAAGTCTTAGCCCAGCCTTGGAACGTGAAGGTATTTCGTGTAACTTTATTTATGTGTTAAGTCATTGTAAAAAGTTTTACTATAAAAGTAATAACGGTACCATCAAATAATTTTAAATTCAGCAATACCTCGACACATAACCTTAATTATTCATTCGAAGTCGAGTTGCGAGTATCCTATAGGTATATCTATATTATAATATATTCAAGCGAATTCTTGGCTCATTAGCATTTTATTAAATGCAACACAGCCTTATATGAACTTAAATTACCCCGAGTTCCTAATACCTGTTACGAATATTTGCATATTTACGAAAGAATATATTGCTGAGGTAATTTGTGACCAATCAAACGAGCCGCCTCCTAGAAAACTAGTTTCCTATTGGGTGGTAATGACGCTGACCCAATTATGTCAATGCAAATTTGAAACATACTAAACAGAACCATTCGTTTTGTAAACTATTGATCAATTTTATTATCGAATCGTTGAGATTATACTGATGTATGGTGTCACATGATGACTTTCACCTGGTCACCTCATTTTACCATTCGACCAACTTACTTTAATATGCTATATCTCAAAAAGTATACAATATTGAATTTACTAGTGACTGGCACCGGCTTCGCACGGGTGCTGTACTGGCTAAAAATATACTACAGAATTTGTTTATTTACGTCATCACATTAGCAAATTAAAAAATGATCAGTGTTTCTTTAGTCTTCTTTACAATGTATTGTATACAAAAACCTTCCTCACAAATCACTCTATCTATTAAAAAAACGCAACAAAATCCGATGCGTAATTTTAAAAATCTAAGCAGACATAAAAACAGACTGCAGTAATTGTCTTTGTTCTATACTATGTAATGATAATGATATGCTCTATACCTATAGTTATATTAATATGAATGTTGCATATAACTCATATTAGTGAAATAACTTTTTTTAAATATATTACCTTTTACAATTACCTTATAAATGAATGCAAATATTTAAGTCAAATCTAAGTTAGCGTTCAATAATGTATATAATTTAATATTTAGGTAAAATTCATATTAAATAGATTTAATTACGTTTTTCAGGTGACAATCCCGTATACGTGCAATCAGTAAAGGAACACGGTGCCGCTTGGCGCGCTGGTCTGCGCGCTGGGGACCGTATCCTGAGAGTTGACTCCGTACCAGTACATCATCACACACATCAGCAAGTCGTGCATATGATACGAGGTCAGTAATACCTACTTAAGGCAATATTAATCAAATATCCCAGGCAGATTACCAAAGGCGACGACGACCGTGGTCGAGTGGTGTTTACACCGATTTCCATGGGTACGCCACTCCTGGGTTCGATACCCGGCTGAGTCGATGTAGATTATCATTAGTTTTCTATGTTGTCTTGGGTCTGGGTGTTTGTTGTACCATCGTTACTTCTGATTTTCCATAACACAAGTGCTTTGGCTACTTACATTGGGATTAGAGTAATGTATGTATGTGATGTTGTCTCATATTTCATTTAATATTTATAAAAAAAAGGGTATCAACTCATGGTACGTGGTCTCTTTTGTTATATGTTACGTGGTACATCGTCAACGCACTACTAACTTGGTGAACTAAGGTGTTACACTCTAAAGGCTTGGAATTCAGTCCAGATCATAATATACTAAGTATTGTTTGACGGTAGACTTGTGATCAGTGGGTAGTGTAGTATATAGTAGTCTATTTTGTAGTAAAATCACTGCATTTGCATATCATACAATTAAAGTGAAACTCAAGCGAATAGGAGTCAAAGTGTTCCGAGTGAAAGATTGAGTGGGCCATTGTAGTTACAGGCGCAAGTGACCACTAACCATCGAGTGGTTCGTTTGTCTGTCTTCTTGCAACAAATATAAGAATATTACTTAAGTCCAGGAAGAACGAAAAGAAACAGATATTATATCTATTTTATACTACAACATACTTACTTATAATAGTGTTATTCTTTCACGCGAAAACTATTTGAATCGATAAAGATATTACCATCAGTATCATCTGTACATTATTTAAATGATATTTAATAAAGTAATTAAATTCAATACATTTGTATATACATATATTTCTTCGTAACAAATACGACTGAATTCTAAAAGCTTATTCGTACGTCGACTTCTGTTGAGCGATTCAGTAAGAATTCACTTCATATCTCACTCGTGAAATGTTGACAATTGACTTACTGTGATATGTCACTTTGATATGTGTATCATAATAAATTTTATTCTCGTGATAATCAATGTTGCTTAAAATTTTATCTACTCACGTTCGTGTTCTGCGGTGAGTTTCGAGTTTCTTATTATAGAATAAATAGTTCTACTATTATTGTAATTGCCATTCGTAATATATTTAATTTGATACTCATTTTGGAATGATCCCAAGTGCTTACACTTTACATAAGACACTGCGGGGTAAATCGGTAAATGATTTAGTATTCACATGATACACGATTGAGTCTAATTGAACGATTTCATCGGTAATATTAGATGTCGGAAATTGACATATGAATTTCAATTACGATCTTTTGTTTTGTCGGTCAAAATATTAAAATAAGCTTTATACTTTGTGTATGTATGTATATAAGGGCTTTAAACTCGTGATGCAATTCTATCAATTAATCTTCAAACACTTAATGAGCAAGCTTCGTCTTTTTTACCACAAGAAGCGCCTTGATACAAACACAGTAATTCCTTTATCGTGTATCCCCAAATGCATCAAAACTGCGTATCCACTGTAAGCTGGTCTTTAACATTTCATTAATGACATATGAAGGGAGTTCGTATAGAATAGTTCGTATAGAATATAATAGGGGGTAATTATTGATGCCGTCTTTAATTAAAAAGTCGCCTGAACAAACTTTACAAGGGACTTATTGGAGTCTGAGCAGATTTGCTGAGACGTAATTCTAAATCAATAAACAAAATTAAATATATTGAAGTAATCCGGCATAGCGTTCAAAAACTTTTCTAAATAGCGTAAATCCGGTCACATCCGAATATACGGAATATACGCCATCCCAAATTATCAATATTTATTTCTTATGTGAATATGATCTTTACATACAAACACAATAACGTGTTATATCATATATCATAATATATATATATACACGTCGATTTAACTTGCTTTCTCGGGTTGAACTGACGCGACAATCTATAGCGACGAATAGCGTCGAATGGCGCGATAGGGAGCTATTTCTATTGGTTGTAAAATCGGCAGTAATCGGTTTTATTGAATTTGCTGATGATACATCTAACTTGTGTCGTACTATACGCGCGGCGACAATTCGATCAAATCGATCGCATGCCTTAATTACATAATTATATGCTCAAGAGATCGCTTCTTAGATAAGTTTTTTTACTACTAATTTTCCGATTTATTAAAATTTTTGTCTTAAGGTGTTTATTTGTAGAATGTTTTTAATTAATTGTATATTATGCTTTTATCTTGCAGCTAACCCCACCACAGTACTGACAGTGCAACAGAACAGTTCACGGCACAATAAGACGCCGATAACGGCGCCGTTTCCAGTCAACGTAAGTCATATATAACAAACGCTAATCTCTGATGTTGTAGGGTAGTTTTTTTTATTTATTGATATAATCACATTGTAACATTTATTTATACTAATATTGTGAAGCTAAAGACGTTTGGTTGAATGCGCTAGTTTCAGGAACTATTGGCCCGATTTGAAAAACAATATGTTAGTCTTATATAGATCATTTATCAAAATCCCAATACCAATAGGAGCGGTGTGTGTTTGAAATATAATATTGTTGTGTAATACGCCTTTATGTGTATTTAATGAAATATATTTAATAATTAATATTGAGGATTTTGTTTATATATTACTGTGCCAGAGTAAGTTAATAAACTATCCATCGGTAAATCTAATTGAGCGGTTCGAATAATCGTCCTACTTATAGTTAATGTTTATTACAATATAATTAATGTAATAATACAATCGAGACCGATGTCTTATTAATGTTGCAATTAATATTTTCACTATCATATATAGTTTATAATTATGAAGCTAAAGAGTTTGTTTGTACGTGATAATAACTGGCCGTAAAGAAAAATCTTTTTGCGTTAGGTAGTCCCTTTATTGAGGGCGGTTATATTTTTCGTCGACTTTCCTGGGGCGGGTAGTCATAAAATATTTTTTACAAATTTCTGTCTGTCTGTTTACTATTTATATATACGGTAGTCGATGTAATACGGAGTTATTTAGGCTATTACACATTTTTTGTTTATTTCAAATGCGTATGAGGTCGCGGGCATAACTAGTTAAGATCTTTTCGAAGCGTTGGTAACTTTAAATTCGATTTAATCTTGTCAATCAAATGATTCAACTGCCTGTAAGAGCTAAGTCGATCGAAGCGTATTTTGACTTAATTAGGTATATATCTCCGGGTTAAACATTAATTAAAGCCGGGGTCACTCGAGACGGGAAAAGCTAAAAGTAATTAGCATTAATATGAGCAACGCGTTCGCGGAAAGTATTCTATTATTCGCATCGGTGCGTGCGATTTGCCAATGAGCCGGATTCGAAAGATTATCTTCGAATTTAGGTTATAATTTTCCTACGCACGTTTTCCTCTGTTCTTGCGTTTGAATGTTTTTACTGATTTAACAATGATTTATTTATTATTATTGCAATGATTACCTGATCTTATAAAGGTTTACTGGTTGAGGACAAAACATAAGCGCGTGAATTGTAATAGTTTCTGCGTATTTGGCTGTTCTTTTGTAAACAGGCTGACTTATTTTTGATATATTAGGTATTTTCAATACATACGAGTTATGTTTAATACTGGTTGAACCTAAGATAGACTGATAAACTTTGTTTAAACGGACAAACTTCAGCTTAACAATAATAGTACAGAATTCAAGTAAATAAAATAATACAAAAAAGTAAAGTCATATGTAAATGCTCCACTGCTGAGCTAAGGGTCCGTATCCTTCTAAGGGGTTGCTTTTGAGATTATTCCACAACGATGGTCTAATGCGGGTTACAAACACATATGACAGAATCAATGAAATAAGACACATACAGGTTTCCTGACAATGTTTTCCCTAACCGCCGAGCACGTGGTGAATTATAAACGCAAATTCAGTGGTTCTTGCCAGGGATTGAACCCGCGATCATCTGTTAGAATCCACGCGTTCGTACGTTGCACGTATCTTTCACTCGTTATCCGCATTCTACGGCGGTAACCTTGGGATAGACCAGCGCGGTGTCAGCTGTGTCAACAGGTGACGCGAAGTCACTCGGTGACAGGTCTCGGTACACGCTCGCTCGCAGCCGTGTTTCATGCTTGTTACGTATTCATAATGATTATTGTTATTCTGCTCTAGTTTCTTATGATATTTCTTTTTATCAAGTAACGTCAGAGATGCACAAAAAACGAAATATTAAATGATAATCGATTGGAAGTAATAGATAGATTGCTAACGTAATATTTATTTGCCAAATTATTACTTATGTTATGTTATATATTTATGTTGTTTAAAAAGTTATTTGTAATTTTTCTGTGTAAGTCCACTCTTCTTGAGGAGGAAAATGCTTTTAAATACACTTAGAAAAAGTGATCTTAACCGAATATTTAATGTCGGGCAGGACCACTGTGTTTTCATATAATATTCTTTCATGGGTCTTGTTATTTACTTTTAAAGTAAGATTTTTTATTTATAACCTAAAGATCATGTAGAAAGCATTGATAAATAAAACATATTACTCAATACAAGATCATAATAAAGAGAAAAGCTTACTTAAAAGACTTAGTATTTATTTATTTCTAGGCGGGTTATATGTTTTCAAAATATACAGAGTATCGTGCGGGTTCTACCCGGCAGAAGCTACTTTTTAAAACGATGTTAGCCTTACATTGAATTCAACATGGTGATGATTTGATGTGATGATTCAAGATTTCTTTTATGAGTCTGTTGGAATAAAGAAAATTTCATTGGACTTGATCTCATATGCGATAAAGAAAAGTCCCGTTAGGAATCTGTATCAGATTAAATTTTATAACAATGTTCATGTTCTATTCAGGGTTGCCAATGCCTCTTCACCTAATTCCCCAAAAATCTTAGCGAAATTCCCCAAATTGGGGAAAAAATGTCCCAATTCCCCACACAGAAATAAAGGAAAAAATCATGTTATTGTAATTCATATATATATGTCATTTCCTAACAATAAAATCAAATTTTCGAGGTAATAAATTTCGTCAAATCAGACTACTGCTACTGGTTGCTGACGACCTTTTTTTTCACATACGACAATCCCCACACCAGTCCCCGATCGACTTGCAATTCCCCGCAATTTGGGGAATTTCCCACACAATGGCAACGCTGGTTCTATTTTATTATAGTTTCAATAATTGTAATGAATAAAAATGACTGTTATATTAATAATTTCAGCAAGAGAAGCAACGACAGCTAGAAGTATCCAAAGCGCAGACCGTGCGGTTGATGCTCGAAAAGGAACAGAAGTACATGAGGGATCTTAGAAGTGAGTTTGGTTTCAGTTTAAATAAGTTAAAAATATCCAATTATAATTTTAATTTTGTTTAATAATAAATTTTAAGTCAGTATCGTAATTACGTTGTTATTTATCAATATCACCGTCGGTTTGTATATTTTTATAGGGTATAGATTAGCGGACGAGCGTATGGGCCACCTGATGGTAAGTGGTCACCATCACCCATAGACAATGAAGCTGTAAGAAATATTAACTATTCCTTACATTTTCAATGTGCCACCAACCTTGGGAACTAAGATGTTATGTCCCTTGTGCCTGTAGTTACACTGGCTCACTCACCCTTCGAACCGGAACACAACAATAATGTGTACTGTTATGTGGCGGTAGAATATCTGATGAGTGGGTGGTACCTACCCAGGCAGGCTTGCACAAAGCCCTACCATATATTAAATCATGTCGTTGGTAGCACCAAAAAATGACAATATAGTAGAAACTTAGAATTACAGGTACATCAGTTCACCTTTCCATTTAAGTTTAAAGCTTGTGCTAGGACCATATAGTACGACACAAATTAGATGTAGCATCGGAAAATGCAATGGAATGAAAATAAAACCGATCACTGCCGATTTACACAACCAATAGAAATAGCTCCCTATCGCGCCATTCGACGCTATTCGTCGCTATAGATTAACGCGTCAGAGAAAGCAAGTGCATGTAAATCGACGCGTCAAATTGACGAATATATTAGTTCATATGATATTACAAGTTATTACGTTTGTGTAAAGATCATATTCGCATGAGAAATAAATATTGATAATTTGGGATAGCGAACTCAATTCGGATGAGATTGTCAATGATTTTATGAATTTTGCCGATGCTACATCTAAGTTGTGTCGTACTATACGTAGCTATTGACCCTTTTTTCAAAGTCATGAAGTTGATTACCTGCAGCGCTATGTAAGTATATATATATATAGTATATAAATGTAAATAATATGTAAGTATGTATATATAGTAAAGTATGAAATCTACATGAACTCATGCATACGACAAACGATGGCTATATCCTCACAGAGACATCCGTCTACATATATCTACATGTGATAGATAACCTGTCTCAAGCGATGTCGATGTATTTCAGATGAGCTGCTCAAAGTTCCAGATGTGAGGAAGCAGGCGCAACTCGAGTCTGCGGAGCAGAGATGCTTCACTCTGCAGCACGAGATCGACTCCATCATGGCGGCGCAGGTGTGACGCCCTTACTTTGTCCCTCGTCACTGTAACGCAGAAGCTGTAGTTACTTAGTTGTCTGGTAATGTTACAATTGTATGTAATATTAATCTCGTGAATTGTACGGTGAACTGAGAATTTATTTTTGTTTAATGAAATACAAGAAACAGTGCTATATTATGTACTTGTTACTACAGACATTCTACAGTTAGTATGGCACTTACGACAATGAAATCTCTTTCGTAGTTTTGGGTGACACTTATAACCACTTGACAAAAATTAATTGCCTTATAGTTTTGGAGCGAACCAAACGCTAGCGCGATTCAGACATCTGGCAGAATATTTAATATGTTTTTTAAATTTGGATCTATATTTATAATACAACAGTATTCTTCGTCTCTCTGCCTGTCACGATGTTATGTCAATTCAAATTTTCTTTACTGTACTCTTGTCATTGAAATCGGTAATAGGGTATTTGGCCTTGAGGGTTCATTGACCTTGTCAATATGTTGGTATTGTACAGTATAACTTACTCTTGATTCAAAACAGTGTTGCTGTTTATTTACAAACAGTTTTGTCGAAAACATCGTAACTGAATATAATCAATAATAAAGATAGCGTGACTTTTTTCAACCGATTTTATCATTTAGTACTTTACTAGCTAATATAACTGATATAAAAAATCTATAAATACATTTATATAATAACACTCAAGAGGAAGTGTTTTTATAATATATCTTAATTTATTGAAATAACATTCAGATAAATATCAATAGTTTTTAATCTGCATTTTTTTAAGGCAGGCGTCAATAATAATTCGATAAATGTTATTTTTAATATTAATAGTCCAGAAAAAGAAATCAATGAGATTACATTTAGTAGTACATACTACAGACTATTAAAATTATACATTGTAACATTACCATTTAAATAGCAGTCGGCACAGACAATGTAGAAATATGTAGGTTTTAGTTGTAAGTTTTTATTTAGCTACTTAAACAGCTTCATATGTTCACATAGCGTTCACAGTTGTTACTATTTTGCAGCTGTATAGAGATTATTTTCGACATCATCATCATTATTTTGTTTTGTCAGTGTTTCTGTGGTTGAGAAAAATATGTTTTATCTGTCGGTACATACAGCTTAATGTACGGTTAACAAAATAATTTCCAACAATTATATTAAACGGATATAATATTTTTCTTAATCACTGTATATATAGAGGCGAAAATAAATTGTGTTATAACTGTGTCAGTTGATAATGAATGTTAATAAATTAATTGTTACTAACCCATTAATGGGCTCACGGGTGGTGAAGAAACAATGCGGCTCCGTTTATTTCGTCTGCTTTTATGCATGTTTGTGTATTATGTTTGTGGCGTCGTTTCTAATGGTTTTATGTTTTAATTTTTACATTTTTTATATATTAAATAATTTGACTCACTTCCTTTCAAGTGTAGTTTTGAGTATATGATTTTTTAATGTTAAAATTTCTACTCATGTCTATGATAAATTATATTTAATACAACGTATCCGACGTAAAACACAAGCAACGCATAGGGACAGATGAAATGGCGACGAAATACAAAATTAATTTTCGCCTCGCCGCGACTCGGCGCGAACCGCACCTCGCATATTGCGATAGTTTTTCCGTCACACTTTCCGACGGGTGAGGAACTCACGGCTTCCCAAAGCGAGGAGGAGAAAAGCTATTCCAATCGTAAGAGTCGAGCAAAACGGCCCGCGTGGTCCCGCAGGCCCCCGGCACGCCCAAGGCCGGGCGCGCCAAGGAGCCGGAGCGCGGCAACACGGGCTTCCTTAGCGGCATCCCGCGCTCGCTCAGCAACCTGACGGGGCAGAGCCTGCGCAACCTGCGCCAGGGCCGCCAGAGGGCGGAGGCGCCGCTCGTGCGCCAGAACTCGGACGAGGGCCGGCGGCGCGCGCACACGCACACCGTGCCGCTCGTGCCGACCACGTGCCTCGACAACGCGCCGCCGCCGCTGCCGCCGCGCCGCGCGCCCGCCTCGCCGCCCGCGCCCGCGCCGCCCCACCGCCGGGCCCCCGCCATGCACCAGTCCGTGCCGCCCTACCGCGAGGAGGGCATGCGGCGCTCCTCGCACTCCCTCGACGGCGAGCTGGAGGGCCCGCAGCCGAATTCGATCGCCTTGCAGATGAACTATCCGCTGGTGAACGCGCCGCCGCCGCCGCTGCAGGTAACTCCTCGTTTGCCGATCGAGCGCCGTGCGTGCCTGAGAGGACCTGACACGGTTCGGATTGACGAAATGCACTATAGTCTGTTCGCGTTTAGAATGCAGCGAGTTGTCATTCTTTACCGGCCTAACTCCGCCCCCTTTGACCAATCAAATCTTTTCAAATTATAAAGTCAAGTTCACATTTAATTAATTATTAACTGATATTTTCATAATTTAAATTTTGTTTATTTATAAATTTATATTAAATTTATTCAAGCTGTACACGTAATAATTAATGTAATCTATAGCTACAAGATGACGTTATGTCAAAATATGTAAATTTCTACATCGCGATGGCAAGATTCGCAAACGATTGTATATAGTGTTAAGAATTTGTTGATTAATACCCCGATTTGATATTTTATTTTAATGTGTATTTTTTAAATTCATTATACTTAGTCTTTAAAACAAATATAATTTGTTGGAATTTTAACACAAATATGCATACACCTTCACCCTGCTGTTAAACAAGATTTGATTGGTCAGGGGGCGGAGTAAAGGCGGTAAACAATGACAACTCACTGCATTCTTAACGCGAACAAACTATAGTAGAAACTTTTTGTGCTAACGTTACTAGAATCAATAATATAGTTGTAGTATCTGGTGTGAGTGACCTTTCAGGATGTACTATCAATATTATATTAAATGAATTGGTTTATTGAATACTCGATCAGTGAACGACTTTTAGGAAACTGAATTGTATATGACCTTGAAATATCATATGATGTTTCAAGATTATATCGTAAAGTTTCATCGTTCATTTAGTAATTTTAATTATTATTTATCACCTTCATCATTCACAAACCGCTATAGCTTTTTTGATTATAATTTCTGCTAAAATTTTGCAATTTTTTTAATAAATCACATATTAAATATAATGATAGATAATAGTTTTAGCGATGTTAGCTGTAACTCGAAGATATCTTTATAATTATAATATAAAATATTTAATTGTTCTGTGTCGTGTGTTTGTCTAAATTAATAATTCTTGTATTTCATGTCTTATTTTAAATCTAATATATATGTTATATGTTTCACAATATAACCAAATACATAGAAAAAAGGCCGAAAGTGTATGTTGGGTAATACTTTCATTTGAATATATGATATGTATTAAATGTATTCCGTTATACAGACAGACAATCGAGGCGGTGTTCCAGTCCTGCACGTGAGGAGTCAGTCGTCTCCAGAACATCTGGACCACGAACTGCCCAGAAGTGAGCGTGTTTCATACTTACTATTCGAAATGCAAATAATAATTACCTTCTTTGAATATTATACTGTATACATATATCCAGAGAATTTAAATTAATTTCAAGTTAATTTTATATAAATATATTATGTTATAAGTTACAAGAGTCGAGATGGCCCATTGGTTAGATCGCGTGCATCTTAATCGATGATTGCGTGTTCAAACCCAGGCAAATACCGCTGTTTCATGTGCTTAATTTGCCTTTATAATTCATCTCGTGCTCAGCGGTGAAGGAAAACATCGTGAGGAAACCTGCATGTGACAAATTTCATAGAAATTCTGTCATATGTGTATATAATATGTTCCAAACCTTCTCCTCAAAGGGAAGGGAGGCCTTTAGCCTAGTAGTGGGAATTTACAGGCTGTTGTTGTGTTGTATATAATGTTATCACTTGTGGGTATTTTGTTCGCTGCTCTTTGGTTTGTAGACATGAACTTGTAAAAACCGTAAATAGAATAAGTATACGAATGACTAAACCCAAACGTGTCCCCGGCGCGCAGCGAGCGCGGACAAGGAGCGCTGGGCGCGCGGCACGCCGCCGCCCGGCACGCCGCCGCCGCCCTACCCGCACCCGCAGGTACGCACGCGCGACTATAGTCTGTTCGCGTTAAGAATGCACTGAGTTGTCATTCTCTACCGTCCTGACTCCGCCCCCTTTGACCAATCGAATCTTTTCAAATTACAAAGTCAAGTTCACATTTGATTAATTATTAACTGATATTTTTATAATTTATATATCTATATTTAATTTATTCAAGCTGTACACGTAATAATAAATGTAACCTATAGCTACTAGATGACGTTATGTCAAAATATGTAAATTTCTACATCGCGATGGCAAGATTCGCAAACGATTGTATATAGTGTTAAGAATTTTGTTGAATATTTACCCCGATTCAATTTTTTTATTTTAATGTGTATTTTTTAAATTCATTATACTTAGTCTTTAAAACAAATATAATTTGTTGGAATTTTAACACAAATATGCATACACCTTCACCCTGCTGTTAAAAAAGATTTGATTGGTCAGTGAGGAAGTCAGGCCGGTAAACAATGACAAATCACTGCATTCTTAACGCGAACAGACTATAGTCATTTTACGAGATTCAATAATACAATCATCTATAAGTATCAGTTTTCTTTAAGGTAATACTTTATCGATCTTGTTTTGCAATCGGTACATTTTAGTATGCTGTATTTTTACAACACGAGTATTTGTAACTTTTTTGTTGTCAGTTGCATTAGAATACACGTACCTTAGACACTTATTGTAATAATATCGATATTATAAAAAAATGTAAATCAATTAATATTTATAAAATCACAAAAAGTAAGAAAATTTAATCTGAAGTTACGATTGGAATTATTGGTTTTAAGAATAAAAAAATCAATATATTTTCATTTTATTTTCGCTTTTCAATGTATTTGTATATACTTCGAGTTTGAAGTCGGAATGCAAAGGTCTGTTGGGGTATCTATAAATGTATTTTATTCTAGCCGTGTGCGGATCCACAACGAGCCATAATATCCATGGAAGAAGACGATTCTCCCTCTTCGGTGAGCGCTCACTCGTATTTGATAAAATAAAAATCATTACTCTTTATCTTGCATTTTGTAATCAATAAACTTTTAACAGGATAATTCCTCATACTCCGGCCTGTTCTCGAATCTTCGGTCAGTGAGGGAATCGAAAGCGAGAACGGCGGTACTAATAAACTGGTTGCTGGGAGAGAGGAGGTAGGTGTGCGGTAGAGTTAGAATGGCTGCGAGTAGGGGCCGCTGAGTAACGCTGGCGGTGTCGCAGGTGCGCGTGCGCGAGCCTCGTGCTGGTGCTGACGGACGCCTACCGCGCCGCGCCCGGCGTGTCGGCGCACACGCTGCGGCGCTGGGCCTACGAGATACACTCCACCTTCCTCATGCCCAACGCGGTCTGTACGCACACGCACGCGCACACACACGAACACACACGCACACACACAAACTCACACACGCACGCACACGCACACACACACACACACACGCAAACAAACGCACACACACGCAGACACACACACACACACAGACACACACACGCACACACAGACACAAACACACACACAGACACACACACACACACAGACACACACACACACACACACAAACACGCGCA